>NC_139623.1:96757625-96840125 GCF_964638095.1 Poromitra crassiceps | reverse complement strand
TTAATCCCCACATCTCATTTAGTCTGTATTTACATGGTGGTTGTGGTAATGTAGGAGGTTCTTCTTTCATCTTGTCAGGGCTTAGACTATACTTTTGTAGGCAAGTAAATTAATCAAACCACTATCATCAGCAGATAGTCCAAAAGGTTGGAGTTAGTTACAAGAATTTGGCTGCCCAGCTCCCAGTGTGATAACGTTGCATGGTGATTCATAGCTTTAACAATTATCCCACTCAATGACACTCATACTTTGATGTTCCCTTTTAAGGAAGTACTGTATCAAGCGTTTTCATAGATTTAACTGAAGAAGGAAAAACATACATGACTAGAGAGAGGGGGCCTTAAAGGACTAAACAGGGCACAGAGGTCTGCACACGCAGGGTAATGGGCAGGGGCGGACTGGGATCATAATTCAGGCCGGGCATTAGATACCAAGCCAGGCCGATAAGGGCCGATGCACCTGCCGACGACCGAAGGGCGGCGGCGAAAAATTTGGGCCGTTTGAAGCCCAATTTGGGCCGTTTGAAGCCAGATTTGGGCCGTTTGAAGCCCAATTTGGGCCGAGTCCAATTTTACAATGAGATGCACCCACTTTAACCCTGAATAAAGTAATACAACCACTAGTAAACCAGTAGGCGGCGCCTGGCCTGTTCAGTGAGTGGCCTGACTGCGGGCACCAAAAAAAAAAAAAAAAAATTTGCAGGCCAGGCCAGGCCAGGCCAGGCCACCGGGCATTTGCCCGACATGCCCGATTATGCAGTCCGCGCCTGGTAATGGGGTTGTTAGAATTAGACAGAGCGATGAGATACCTGGTGTGAATGTGTGAACAAGGCAGTGTGGCTACAGCTACTGTACAACTATACAGGAAGGAATTACTACCAAACTTTTTATTTCATCTATATTATATTTTCCTATCATCCATAATCCGTACTTGTGAACATGAGCAGCTGTCTCTGAAAACTAGAAACCAAAGAAGAAAGAATTTAAGCTGTGATGCATTTTCAGGAGACGCAGTAGCTCAAAACACAGAAATCCTTCTCATGCCAAAGGTTTGTTATTAATACACAAGTAGTGTAGATAGCAAGGGTGCTATCATACACTACAGTGACTACACAGCTGTTGAACTGTGCTGTTTGATCTGGAGCTAAAGATGTACAAGGATTTTTTTTGTTCTGTAGTAAAAGAAAATTGTTGGCACTAGTAGGGATAAATTGGTCAATTGGCTAACTGGATAGGCTACTTCCTTAGAATCTAACAAGCACACAGATTGAATGTTGATAATTGTTTCCAGTGTAAGATTCAGATATATCGCTGATGGGTACATTCTGGCAATGTAGGTCTCCTGAACAAGCTAGTTTACAGTAAAATAATCCGTCCTGTCGGATCTGTGTGGGTCTCTGTCTGGAGGAAGATTATGTGTTCTTGAGCATCATCATCATCTTCCACTGGTTGCTGTCGCACTGTGTCTCCTTTAATGACAGACGGTTGTCTTTCCTCAAGGTCTTCTGCACAAGTTCCTGGTATAAGAAGCCTTGGCTCAATGCTTCCAAATTCATCACTCTCTGAACTATAGGATTGTAGTCCGTCAATTCCATCCACAGTTGCTCCTACTCGCTCTTCTTGTTCTGTATTTGCTGGTGGTCCGACAGAACAATTTTCCAGTTCACCCTGTGTTTGAAACTGTAGTTGTGGTCTATTGACCTCAATTGTATCTTGTCCAGTTCTGTAAGAAACTGTGGTGTGTAGCTCTACATCTGGTCCACCTTCATCAACACCTGCTCCATTGTGTATATGAGAGACAGTCCTGGTCTGTATTGCTTTATCTGTAAGACAAAAATAGAATGGTTTATTGAGCAGTTATAGTAGTTTAGCCAATTTAACTGAATTTATATTCATTCTGACACTCTGACACAGGAGTCGTTAGTCTTGTAACTTAACAATTCTTCTGAATCTGAAAATTGGAAGCGGATGCAATTAAGTCAGAATCTCGGTACTCCTCCCTAACAGGCTTAAACCCTGGAATCACTGTGTGAAAATCAAACGCGTATTCCAAACGTAAATGCATGTTTTAAACAATTTCAATTACTTTTCTAAGTAAGTTAGTTTTCAAATGATAATGCCGTCTACAATTAGTGACATACACATGTAAATTCTAATTATACTCTATATACATGTCTTCTTTTTTCCCAGAGATGTTATTGTTTTACAATACATTATATCACATTAATACAGCCATCTGTCTGCAATAGCGTGGCCATGAACACATACAAATAAAATGCACACAGGCCATTGGCCATCTCTCAAACTCTTACCTCCTTTTCCCAAATACTGAAGAAGGGCCACAAAGATGGTGAACATGACGAAAGCTACAGATGTTACGGTGCCCCACCATATCCTCCCCACACTCTGCTCATCCACACCTGTCAAGCAAACACACCACATTTTTGTTTGTTTGTTTGTTTTTTCTTCTTGCTGGGTTTAGACATTAGTGTAGAGATTAATACGACCCATTTGTAAGTAGATCAATCGTGCACTCACTTATTGCGGCAACAGTGATGTTTACTTTGGTCTGGACCATGTGCCTGCTCTGGAGGCCGGAGAAGGTGCAGGTGTAGGTCCCAGTGTGTTCCTCACGCTCTGGATTGTGAAGCAGAAGAGATCCATTTCCCAGCAGAAGCAGGTCCTGGTCCAGCTCAGCCTGGCCCTCCCACAGGTTAAAGGTGTGTCTGGTCCTGCTGTCATACCGGAGGATAACTGTGGGCTCGCTGGGTGCGGCGAAGGTCCAGGTAAGGGAGAAATTCTGGAGACTGTGTGGGGCGATGCATGGGATGGAGAATGTATGCCCCTCTTCCCCTGCCATGTCCTCTGAAAGATATTTTACATTCAGTTTTTATTGTAGTCTGTTTTTCAAACACTCCAAATAACAACTATTTGAACATCCCAAACATCCTTTATACCAAATAGAGTCCTAACCCAGGTAGAAAATGAATTAAATTCAATGAATTGGGAAAATGTAACAACAGAGGTGATGAATTGTGAACAAGCATGTGAAGCATTTAAGAATACAATCACAGAGCTCCTATCTAAGTTCACCAAAACAGCACCCTCTAAGTTTAAAAGTAGACAGCCACTGCCATGGTTCTCAGAAGAGCTATGGCAGCTAATGAAGAGGAGAGATGCAGCCTTAAAAACATCTTTGAAAACTGGGCTTGAAACAGATCGATTTATTTTTAAAAGTTTCAGAAATAAAGTCACTAGTCAGCTTAGACAGGCAAAAGCCAATTATCTTTTAGATATTATAAAGCAGGCCAAAGGGAACGGTAAGATAATATGGAACTGCATTGACAAATTAGCAGGTAGAGAGCGGGAAAGTAGCAGTCCCATAGAGCTTAAAGTTACAAGCTAAGCCAGCTCAGCCCCCACGCCAGGTGTAGGTATCAGTCTAGTGGTCGCAAATTCTTTTAATAATTATTTCATTGACTCTGTGGAGGAATTAGGCAGAGCCTTCCCAGCCTCTCAGATGGGCAATGCCCCCGTGTACATGTACAGCCCCAGGAAGCCCCTCTGCTTGATTTCTCACATGTTAATGAAGCATGCGTCAGAAAAATCAAATCAAATCATCATATCAAACTCCAAGGCAAAGGACACTTGGAGGCTTGATTCGGCATTTTTTTTTAATTACACGGTCTGGCCCCCCCTATAACGCACATTATAAATCAATCCTTGAACGAGTCTGTTTTTCCATCTTCATTGAAATCTGCCATTGTGACCCCTTAAATCGGGTGACCGACAGGAAGTTAGCAACTATAGGCCAATTAGTATATTACCAGCTGTCTCCAAAGTTATTGAAAAAGTGGTAGTAGAACAATTAAAAGTCCACTTCGACAAAGAAAACTTATTAAGCCCGATGCAATTTGGGTTTCGAATGAATCACTCAACTGAGACGGCCTGTTGCTATTTCCTTGAGGTCATCAAGGCCAAACTTGATAAAGGGGGAGTCGTAGGGGCGGTTTTTCTGGATTTCCGTAAGGCCTTCGACACGGTAAACCACTCTGTCCTTCTCTTTAAATTATCTTACTTTGGACTTTCTGTTAATGTTTTAAGGTGGCTCCAATCTTATCTAGCAGACCGCTCCCAATGCATCAGAATCAGGGATAAAACATCCTCCCCAAAAATCTGTAGCATGGGAGTGCCACAGGGATCGATATGTGGTCCATTTTTATTTGGTGCATATATTAACGATCTCCCTGCAGTTTGTGGTGACGTCGACACAATAATGTATGCGGACGATACAGTCTTGTTCACGCATGGAAAAAATGCAGAAGTAGTTGCATCCAAATTATCTTTAGTAATGGATAAAGTTGTAGAGTGGCTGGGTAAATCGTGCCTTACCGTGAATACAGAAAAGACCGTTGCTATGTATTTTACCAAACAGCGAAGGCTAAAAGAACGCGAATGTGAATGGTCAAACAATAAAAATTGTGGATGAATTTAGATACCTCGGGATCATACTTGAGTCCAACCTATCTTTCAGAAAACACATAAAAAAGATGGTCCATGTTTTGAAATATAGCATTGCAAATTTCAGGCATATTAGAAGTTCACTATCCACTGAGGCTGCCATGACGTATTTTAATGCTATGAGATTATCTTATGTGCATTACTGTATGTCTTGTTGGACTCAGGCTAATAAAACGGCACTGAGCCGAATCCGTTCTCTATATGGACAAGCTCTTAAAGTTTTAGACAGGGAACCTAGACAGTATCACCATTGTAACATACTTAGTAAATATAATGTATTGAGCCTTGATAATTTAATTACGTTTTCTGACCGTTTAATTTATAAAATACTCAATACACAATGCTGCCCCTCCACCATTGCAGACCATTGTACAGTCCTGTTCCGAGACAAGAGCTAGAGCGCTGAGGTCTGCATCGAGAGGGACTGTAATGTTCCTCAGAGAAAGTCAGTATTCGCCCAGACTGCGTGGAATAGGTTACCCAGTAGTATAAAGAATTTTCCAAACTACAGTGGTTTCTCCCATGAGGCCAAGAGGTGGCTCCTGAACAACCAGTTTTGCCAGCACTGAACCACATGGTGGTACTGTCTGGTGTGTGTGTGTGTGTGTGTGTGTGTGTGTGTGTGTGTGTGTGTGTGTGTGTGTGTGTGTGTGTGTGTGTGTGTGTGTGTGTGTGTGTGTGTGTGTGTGCGTGCGTGCGCGCGCGTGCGTGTGTGTGTGTGTATGTATGTGTGGGTGGTGTTTTTTTCTTGGCTTCTATATAGATGTTTGCATGTATGTATTTAATTTTTTACACTATTATCTACCTCATACTAACCTGTAGGGCACAGGTTAGTTTTTTCCCTGTTTTCTACACTTTATGTATTTTATTGTTTTGTTTTTTGAATGGCCTTTGTATCCACCTGCCCAGGGACTCCAGATGGAAATTAGCCTATGGCTAAATCTGTTTCAAAGCATCTCTTCCCCTATGGGGTTTAATGTTTTTTGTATATGTCCCTGCCAAATAAACAAACAAACAAACAAACAAAAATCAAAATGTACCTTGGTTCTTCCGAGAGGCAGTCCACACCTGGGTCTTGTCTGCCGATATGAAAGAGCAGAAGTAGGCGTAGTCAGAGAGGTTACCCAGAATCCTCAGGGTGCTCTCCACAGTGAACAGACCCTTGTGGTCGGTGGTTCTGACGGTGGAGTTTTCTAGTGCTTCTCGGGCAGAGGGGGGGTCTGTGGACCACACCACCTGAGGGACGGGGTAGATGTTGTGTGAGGAACAGGAGACCGTTTCATCAGTCATCTCCAAGTTCACTGACTGGATAAGAGCTAGAAAAAAGGGAGGAAAAACACAATAATGCATTATTTGTTTTGGCTTTTGACAGTGGCATGCACAATCTAAAAAGTGCAATCCAGAAAATGTTAAAATGTCCTAACAAACGAAGACTCCATCACTCCATCACACGGTTATTACATGCACACATTAAAAAGAGTATGAATTAGGATTTCTGAGGAGTTTGAGACTAAAGTAAATTGTTTTGAAGTACATTAGACATTGTAACAGGACTGTTGCCAAAACGTTTTGCTGAAAATCTTTAAAAAATGCCTTGACAGAAATAGGCAAAGTGGTGATCTAAAAAATAGAATCGAATTATGAACTTATTACTGCTTTATATTTTTGCATTGTACATTCTTGTAAAGCTCTTGAAATTCTATGTTCTTATTCTGATTTCGTATGTTAATGTATTCTTACTCTTTTACTTTGAATACAAAGTCCAATTAAGCTATGCATTATTTCTACACAAATTGATTTCTATCAGCGGAACAAATCTCCTGCAGATGGTGCTCTTTTGCTGTGTTTAAATGCCATGGCCCATGTGATGGTAGGGCAGGCAGTTAACATCAGCTATAGTGTAGATGCACATAAATATTAAACACAGGGACCAGGGATAAGCAGACAATGCAATCCATTTAAATGAAAAACAATTAAGTTTAATATACATAATGCAATTGTACCTTGCAGATATTCTTTGAGAAGAACATTGTAGGATTACAATACTGGTGCCAATCTTTGGAGATGAAAAATACCCACATGAATGAAAACAGTGTGCTAAGGGGAGTTTGATTAGAGCAGGATGCTGGAGGCTTCTAAAGTGTTGGTAGGTGCAGGAAAGCCTCTGCTAAGTGTAGCAGCCAGATCCAGCAGTTTCCAGCTCTCACAGGCATTAAGTCCTCACTCACATCATCAATGATGAAGGCTCCACTGACTCATTTGAATACCAATAGATTATCATCATATCAAACTGTGATGTTAACACCCCCTTAATGCATCAATGCTCTTTCAATTTATTTTACTCTATCTATCCTGAGGTCTAGATTGTAGTACCCCATCTCATGCAGAACAGTTCAACTATAGAAATAATTGCTTTCCCCATACAATATGTCAAGTGACAAGTTTAATTTAATTGGGCCACTGTTTCAATCATACCCAACTTCTATCATATCTTCTAATTAATATCTTCTACCATTGTCACTGTCTATCAGACAGAGAAGCGAGAACTCATTTTGCCAGAAAATGTCTTTCCTTAAATGCTTTCTAAAGACAGCGTGACAATTTGTGCTTTACTGAAAGCATTACCTAACACTGTGGTGAATGTCTGCCTTCCAAGTGCTCTGCCATTAAGACTCAAGAGCGGAAGGAACAGTAGAAAAATAGAGACTACTCGATAATTCCACCTTGTTGTCACGATCTTGAGGGTAATTATGAATACAGAGCCATTATCACTCAAAGACTCATCATCAGCCCTATAGTGCTGCTCAGCATAAAGCGTACATTATATTAAGTTGTAAATAAAGCAACAAAAAAAGATGTCAGACCAAAGAAGAAACCACACCAAGGAGTGTGTGAAATGATTAAACAGGCAAAAAGATTATCTGGAAACTTATTTAGAAGGTTTGAACACATTCAAAACCACAAATCACATTAGAAAATAACAAAATATTTCACAAAATTTTGAATAATGAGTGAACCAAAACCAAGTTTGACTGACCTTTCACTTCCAGGTTGACGAAGGTCTCATGGTTGCCCCCCTTCCTTGTGCTGGTGTAACACTTGTACCTGCCCTTGTCTTGAACTTTGACCCTCCTGAGGAGCAGGGATGCATTGCCATTGGGGATGTGGGAGTTGAACAAGCAAGTCCTGCCACTGAAATGCTTGTTCTGCAGTCCAAACTGATCTTTGTTGTAGTAGTAGCTGTGGACGGGGATCTGCTGCTTGTACCAGTGGATCACCACAGTGCCGGTGGGCCTGAAGCTGCAGGGCAGGATGCAGTCATCATGGATGATGCAGGTCACATTGGTATCTGGAAAGCAACATTTAAAGCGTAACTAAACAAACCCCAATTACAGTTTTCAGCTGATGGGTTCAGGTCTGGTTTATCTAGTCAAGTACTGAATTGAGTTCATCAGAGCGATATATATTTTTGCATGAAGATGAAGGTGAAGTCACAAGATGATTTGTTTAATGAGGATGACAATTTCTACTATACTAATTTATTGTAATTTCTTATTAATTTCTGCTTTTTCTTGTGAAATACTGAATAGTTTTAGCCTCTCTGCCTCCAAATGAAAATACCTGAAAAAGGAAAATCAAGTAGGCTACTATGTTATAATGCGTCACAAGTCAAAAAGGTTGAGAACCACTGTGAGACGACTGCAGCTCCCTCTGTTCCTGTCTCAGTCAAGAAGTCTCTCTGACATCTCCAGCTGGTTCACAATTTGGTATTGTCTCTCTGACATCTCCAGCTCCATTTGTTGGGGCAAGATGGTGTCTTCCTCCGTAAGGCTTGTTCCCTGTCGAAAGCTACCAAACGGCACCAGGAGTCCATGTTGAAGTCGTCCTCATCGTCTCTGGCATGGAGCTGACGTCCACTTCTGTACCTGCTTGATCGTCATGGCATTGAACTGGGTCTTCTCGACCTGAACCACTGGGATGCGGCAAACAGCAAACGTGGCTTGCACTAGTGTGCGTTGGTTGATATAGCTGTCACTGGCATAGTGTATGACATCACTGCTGATGTCATAACATCTCAGCTCTGATGATGTCATATTGCCGTCCGGTTGGTTATGACATCGGTCGGAAACATCACATTATGTCATAGGTCCCTTGTGATGTCATCACTGTCAATAGATCCCTATCCTCTAGTTCTCAATAGACGAATAGTTTCCAGGGTGCCTGGCTGGACCCTGAGGCCCAGAATATGCCCCGGGGGGTGGCCAATGGCCATCCAATCTCGATTCGGCACCGGCGCGGAAACCTTTCCAACGGTCTCTCTGACATCTCCAGCTGCTTCACAATGTGCTATTGTGGGTTTGTAATCCCCCAGAGCCTGTCATCAGCTCCACCAATCAGAGCTATTGTATAAACATGAGAGTCAGTTAAGGCCAAGTTGACTAGCTGCCCAACGTTGAAACATGAGATTATTTACCGGAGACAATGACATATAAAACCTCAAATAGGTTTAAATGCACATGTTATAGCCAAATTGTAAAACATCACTGAGATGAATAGCTCACTATTACGCATTTACCAACAATATTTGCATTATGTGTGTTATTCTGACCACTATGCATATCAATATTCCCTCACTCCCACAAGATTTTCTTTTTACTCTTGTGGTTTCAAAGGCACATCTACAGGATGTCAGAATTAGGGATTCCTCAACTTTTGCATGGTTTCAAGATCAGTTAGCAGGAATGTGGCAGCATTGTCTGATATTTCACCACAGCAATAAATAGAGGTGAAGAAAAGTACAGCATGGTAACAATAGAGGATATCATGTATCCAGTGTTACCCTCACATGTGTGCTGCTGTCCCCACTGAAGAGCACTGATGCAGCTTTGTGCGTTGTTGCTTTCGGCTTATGTAGCAGTGGGAATGGGGAGGCAAACCAGTCACTTGCAAAGCTGCTGGGTTTTTTGAAGCTCAATTACTTTTTTTTACACATAGCTCAAAAAAGACACTCATAACAGAAATGCTGATCTGAACAATTATATTATTGTGAATGAAGATAATTCTCCATAGATAATTTTCCGTTGCTAGTTATATAGTGTGCATGTTCAGTTAGGCTATATAAGCCTGAATTAGCCTACCCCCCCCCCCCCCTTTTGGGGGGAGTTAACAGCAAACATTTAACATCAAAACATTCTTATAAATGTATCAACATATTTGAATTAACATAGACTCAACTTAGCTCTTTATCTGGTGCAGTTAATTCCATTGTATCAGAATAAACTGCTCCTCTGAAGTGCAGGAACAGAGGACTTGTCTTACAATACCTTTTGAGTCTGTCAGTGACAATTTTCCCAAGAAAATTAGCAGCACAGTCACAAGTCCGTGTGTCTCTGCCATTTCAGACGTCCGTGCTGAGGAGTTAATCCTGGGACTATGTACACACTGGCATGCCTGGCTGTATGTGAATGCACATTGGTGTGCAGTGAACTGTGTGAGTGTCGGTGTGATTCCACTTCAAATCCTTCCTTACACCAATGAAACACTGACTAATTAACCAGGTAGGTAAAAGTTTAACCAGCTGAATGGCCAGCCACATAACGGCCTCTACTGAAATAGTTTACGAAAACACCAAATATTAACGGAAAACACAGTGTTTACATGTCATTTTACATGTCTGAATTGAACATGCCCAACAAGTATTTATTTATTCTTTTGCACGGCAGACGTGCAGCACACAGGCTAAAACCCAGAATAGAAAGCAATAGTCATCTCTATACTGTTTGGAGGACATACTGTAGCTTTGCTCACAATTTGTTTTCATTGTCCCAAGAATTTTACACCTGAAGCAGGAAACAGTCCTCCTCCCTCTCTCCAGTCACATACCCACATGTGCTACTACTGTACTGTATATTTAGAGACTACTGTGTGTCCCTCTCTCCAGTCACATACCCACATGTGCTAGTACTGTAGTGTATATTTAGAGACTACTGTGTGTCCCTCTCTCCAGTCACATACCCACATGTGCTAGTACTGTAGTGTATATTTAGAGGCTACTGTGTGTTAGCCTAGGTAAACCCAGCCCCCACGTGACCTGCTCTCTCAGTTCCCAGTCACTAGCGTCTAGACTCCGGGCCATTCAAATCGATTTCTGGGGCGATTGAAAGACCCGCGCAGACCCGCAGCCAATGAGTGACGGCATGACTGCCAACATCAGTCCTGCCGTGATCGGCCAATCAGAGAGTGCGTCTTTGTCAATGACGTGTAACAGCTGCAGCGGCTTAGCACTACCTAGCCGTTAGCATTTGGCCTCTCTAAAGCATAGCTCCCGAGCTAGCTACTAGCTGGCTAGCTATATGGCTATGCAACTACGTGAGGAAATTCAAGTGAAAACAGCTGTTGAGGTTGAGGTCTGTTGATCAAAATAACACCTAGCGTTATCGAAATCGGATTTTAGCGGACCATACAAGCCGGGGCTTCAGAGCTGATCACCTGGACACATTTTACGGCGAAATTATCTGATAAACTTGTCTGTGCTGCTCTGTGGTGATCAGCTAATGTCTTCATAGCATTGTGATTATGATTTAATGCATTATGGAAGATAAACGCTGGTTTAACATAATTCAAATAATTCCCTACCAAACATGTAAAGTGACGCTTCTGGGCAGTAGACCATTTGGGCATAACATTATGTAATGTGACATGAGATCACCACATTTCAATAAATATAATGTTTTTGCACATTTGAATGCTGCTGGTCGTTTGTTTAATGCTGTATATATTGGATATTTAAAGCTGATACACAACACAATTGTGTTGAGGTAATTCTGCAAATATAGTGACTGAGAACAGGTCTGAGAGCAGGTCACGTGGGGGATGGGTTTACCCAGGCTAACTGTGTGTCCCTCTCTCCAGTCACATACCCACATGTGCTAGTACTGTAGTGTATATTTAGAGGCTACTGTATGTCCCCCTCTCCAGTCACATACCCACATGTGCTAGTACTGTAGTGTATATTTAGAGGCTACTGTGTGTCCCTCTTTCCAGTCACATACCCACATGTGCTAGTACTGTAGTTTATATTTAGAGGCTACTGTGTGTCCCTCTCTCCAGTCACATACCCACATGTGCTAGTACTGTAGTTTATATTTAGAGGCTACTGTGTGTCCCTCTCTCCAGTCACATACCCACATGTGCTAGTACTGTAGTGTATATTTAGAGGCTACTGTGTGTCCCTCTCTCCAGTCACATACCCACATGTGCTACTACTGTAGTTTATATTTAGAGGTGTGTCCCTCTCTCCAGTCACATACCCACATGTGCTACTACTGTAGTGTATATTTAGAGGCTACTGTGTGTCCCTCTCTCCAGTCACATACCCACATGTGCTAGTACTGTAGTGTATATTTAGAGGCTACTGTGTGTCCCTCTCTCCAGTCACATACCCACATGTGCTACTACTGTAGTGTATATTTAGAGGCTACTGTGTGTCCCTCTCTCCAGTCACATACCCATATGTGCTACTACTATACTGTGTATTTAGAGGCTACTGTGTGTCCCTCTCTCCAGTCACATACACACATGTGCTACTACTGTAGTGTATATGGTAATACTTTACAATAAGGGTACATTAATAAGGGTTAATTAATGCTTAGTTAACCAGCATTAATTAGCCATTAATTAACAGGGTTAGTAAAGCTTAGTAAGCCTTAATTAATCCTTAATTAACATGAACTAATGTGCCTTAAGTAAGGGTTGGTTAATGCTTAAAGGAACATTTTCAACCAGATTTGTATCATTAGAACATCAGTAGTATATCATAAAACTGTAAACGGTTTTGAAGTCTGTCATTTAATTTGACAGTTATTGAGTGTTAAAGGGATAGTTCGGTTTGTTTGAAGTGGGGTCCTATCAGCTAGTTCGATACACTAACTTAATTAGGTACAGTGGTCTGCAGGCTGGGCGCATTGTGGAACGAGACACGGCACTCAGAGCAGCACCCAAACCAGCCTTTTCTCTGTAAGTACGGGGGGTCAACAACTAAAACGTAATTTAGCCACCTAAAACACCTAAAACAATGCCCACCTAAACAAATCGATATCTGTGTACATGCACGCTCTATTTTGACAATTTTCAGCGCTTTACTTTTCCGCAAAACAGCAGTTTCATTCGGCACTGCTTTTTCTCCCAACCATACAACTACCGTATTCCTATGTATCGAACTAGCTGATAGGACCCCACTTCAAACAAACCGAACTATCTCTTTAAAGTGTGGACCAGTGACATCACTGGTCCACACTAACTCAAATTAACAACTCATTAACTCAAATCAACTCTCAATAACTGTCAAACTAGATGAATGATGAATAGTTTGACAGTTATTGAGAGTTGATTTGAGTTAATGAGTTATTAATTTGAGTTAGTGTGGACCAGTGATGTCACTGGTCCACACTTTAACACTCAATAACTGTCAAATTAAATGACAGACTTCAAAACCGTTTACAGTTTTCTGATATACTACTGATGTTCTAATGATACAAAGCTGGTTGAAAATGGGCGGAGTGTTCCTTTAATAAGCATTAGTTAACGCCCTGTAATTAACATAACTAGTAGTGCTTAATAAGCATCCATTAACCCTTAATTAATGTTAATTTGAGGTTTGCTGGTTCCGTTTCTTCATGTGGCCCTAACTTATATGCATGTTCTATAAACATTACTTAACTGTAATTAACCATTTATTAATGCTGTTTGTGACCCTTATTGTAAAGTTGCAAACATATTTCAATCATGAGAGACCAGAGGGTAGAGTTAACAAGCAAGCTTTATTCAAGTATGGCAGAGCGATAAGATCTATGGCATGGAACGGTATGGCAACTAATTCTGATGGCATGGCAGCATGGCGACTAATTCTTTGGCGTAATGACTCCGCGCTAAGATGCCTCTCTTCTTGAGGTGGGAGAGGGCATCTGCTCGGACTAGAATAGAGAATCCCCCGTGGGAGAGGGCATCTGCTCGGACTAGAATAGAGAATCCCCCCCCGTAGGGGATTCTTCAGGAGTCAAGACTGGTGGACTGGGGAGGTGGGTGGGGCGAAACGCAGCTTTCAGAGGATGGGATGCGATCAGCTTGGGTACAGCGACCAGAAAATCAGGGAAAGAGAACGATGACCCACTGAGCATGGCTATAAATACTGCCACGTCATATCCTCGGCACTGACGACATTATCGGCGTCATGTAGGCAAGTGCGTCACACGGACATCACACTGGGATTACACTTGTGCTCGTCACACTAGGATTACATAATATGAGGTCACTAGGATTACGTGTGATGCGAGGCAGCGTGTCTGGTCTTCATTTTGAAACTAGGTCGAGACCACCATTTCAATCATGAGAGACCAGAGGGTAGAGTTAACAAGCAAGCTTTATTCAAGTATGGCAGAGCGATAAGATCTATGGCATGGAACGGTATGGCAACTAATTCTGATGGCATGGCAGCATGGCGACTAATTCTTTGGCGTAATGACTCCGCGCTAAGATGCCTCTCTTCTTGAGGTGGGAGAGGGCATCTGCTCGGACTAGAATAGAGAATCCCCCAAAAGAAAGAAAACCAAAACCGCCAACCGGTCTGCTTGCCTCAGCGATACAGCGGGCGCTGGGCGGAATGCGACGCTTGTCGCCGACCGGTTGGCTTGGCGGCGCAGCGACTTACGAAGACCACCGACCGGGCGTGGCCGCAGCGCTACAGCAGGCGCTGGGTGATCGACCAATCCGGCGTGCTTCTGCGCACTGGCTTAGCAGGTTTACTTGGCTCACAGCGGCTTACGAAAATCACCGCCCGGGCGTGGCCGCAGCGCTACAGCGGGCGCTGGGTGATCGACCAATCCGGCATAGTTCGGCGCGCTGACTCAGCATTAGGAAAACCCCACAGCGGCTTACGAAGATCACCGACCGGGCGTGGTCGCAGCGATACAGCGGGCGCTGGGTGATCGACCAATCCGGCATAATTCGGCGCGCTGATTTAGCGTTAAGAAAGAAAACCCCCCTTTTAGCCAAAACCTCCCTAGCATTCAGGGGATGGGATGCGATCTGTCACAAATTCATTGATGTCACAAGCTAAATTCATTGTTAGCTTAGCTTCTAGCTTGGCATTATTATAGATATCTGATGTCAAGATTATGGACGTTTCAATTCCATTACTGCTCGTGTGGAATCAGGCCACATATCGACAACAACAAACAGCAGCGGAAGATGTTATCTATGTGATGGACACCCGGACAGCAAACGGAGTGGGCTGTCGGCACTCGCAGCAGAGGATGGTTAGTTAGATATCGATTTCATGTTCTCATAATTATATTTACAACCATAATGAACCACGATGTGACAGAAAAAGTGTCATTTACAGAGCGCATGCACCTTGCCCCATTTGCTCTCGTAATAGCCTGTTTGAGGATACTACTCCGAGCTCAAAATCTTCCGTGGGCATCCGAATGAAGCCAAACGTATTTGGGTGAGTAAAACATCATATTTTAAGCTGGAAATGAGGACCGTGGTGTAAAAAAACGGAATTCTCCTTTAATGACCTTGTACAAAGTAACATCTGTGATTATTTATAACACAATTTAACTTAAACGCATGTCCATAAACACATTGCCCCAGTCTCAAAGCATGCTGGGAAGCTCCCACCGCTCACCTACCCCCAACACGTACACTACAATATTATGCATTATAATATATCTTTGCATGGTTTGCACCATCGCCATTAACAATATTGGGCCAGGGAAGCGACAGAGTCAGAGGTTACCCGTGCAGCGTATTGTAGTGTACAACAAAATATATCACTGACCATTAGTCAGGCCTCGCTCACAGAGTTGGCATACAGCCTCTCCTCTCAGAGGGCTTTCATAGTCCACTTCTCTGGCTGATTCCAACTCCAATCAGGTGTGCTCCATCAGTAGCCAAATGGGAGGGGGTGATCAAAAATCCGGCCCCGTCACCATCTGCTCAGTGAGCCGTGCCGGCACCTGTGACAAATATGAATGCTGTCAGGCCGACGGTGTACGAGGAAAATGAAACAGAGACACAGATACATATGTACGGTACGTAAGTACCATGCACCTTTAAATGCTAAATAATTCAGTTAGGTCTAATAGCATACCTTTGAGGGTGCATGGCAAGTGCACCTCTGGGGACAAAAATTGATCTGTACTGTACCCCTATTTCTGATGCGTAGTTAGTAGATGGACTCATCACTGAAGATAGTGAGGGGATCAGGTAGATGGGGTTGGGTAAAGTTGCAGGGGCGCTAACTGCCCTCTGTCTGTCAGGAAGTCTGTTACCCATTCACAGATTTAGTGGCTCTGATGTGATGTCTTCCTTTGTGCTGGGTTCTGTCTGAGGATGGTGTTTTCTCTGCATATGCTTTCAGAGTAACAGGCTCTGACCTGATGTCAGAAGGACAAGTAAAAGGAAGAGCTGCAAGGAGCAGCACAACGGTTTTGCTGGAATACACATTCCTGATTAGACTGACCAACAAAGGCATACTGCAGCCATCTGATCCCTTTCCATGTAACCACACACACATCTGGTTATGTGCTGTAACTTGGAAAGGAAACTTTTCTTCTCATTACATCCACATTACTCTCTTTTTCCCCTGCAGAATTCTGACATTAATCTCAGAATTCTGACTTTATTCTCAGAATCCTGATTTAAAGTTAAGGGCTCGCCCGCCCTGCAGCTCGCCGAGCTGGCCCTGCAGCTTGCATAATGCAGCTCGGCCGCTGTGTGGCCTCGCCCGCCCTGCAGCTTGGCCGCTGTGTGGCCTCGCCCGCCCTGCAGCTCGGCCGCTGTGTGGCCTCGCCCGCCCTGCAGCTCGGCCGCTGTGCGGGGTCCCTCGCCCGCCCTGCAGCTCGCCCGTGCGGGCTCACTTGCTCTTATGACATCACTGATGACCACTGCGCGTCGCGGCAATTAATCTGCCCTAATTAAAAAATCAAGCTCCGTCAGGTCACCCGCACGGATGTTCTTTACACTTCCTGAAAGTTTCAGCCCGATCGCACATAAAACGGCATAGCTGTGGCCGGCCAAAATTCTTGAAAGAAACAGACAGAGTCCACATTGCCAAATAGATAATCTCAAAGATTTTCATCTAAATAAAATAAAAATAAGAGTCACTCACAATGTTGATTCAGGCTATGGTTCATTGATAGAAGCCTTTGCAGTATATAGTGACATTATGTGACATTAGTAATGTCACATAATGCAACACTGGATCTCACCTGCAAGAGATTATCACTTTAAACTCAGAACTAAAAAAAAATCAAGAAAAAAAATCAAGTGACCCTAATCCTCTTCGGTAGAATTAAATTGTGTGTGGTGTAAAAAAAAAACCTTAAGGTTGGGAACCACTTCTCTATGTCATGGAGAATGGCCGCCTGTCATTCACAGACTGTGGGATCACACAGTCCCACAGTGAGGGAACAAGCTCCATGTGCGTGAATTCTAATTTGTCTACTGTGTGTTTTTATTGACTGTATGTGAGCTGCTGGTACATGAATTTCCTTCGGGATCAATAAAGTATCTACCTACCTACCTACCTACCTACCTACCTACCATCTTTAAAATGGCATGACTCATCTCTGCCCTCAACTTTAATTCCAGATTAAAGGGACCGTGCCACTACAATGGACCCAAAGCTCTAGTTGATTCTCCAGAGTTTCTCCTTGTCTGCTCCAAGTTTTCATTCCCTCCTCCATATAATACACTATATTAAAATGTATTGATTCATTGAAGACGTCCTATGGTTCAATTTATTGTTCTCACATGGATGCACATAGGGCATTAGCATATAAACACATCTGCCTTTGAATTATGTTAATGCATACTGATGTGTACTGCACATGTAGACTGTATGCCGATGACTTCATGGTTTTTATACACATTTCTAGCTCCTAAACATGAGAACATACAAATCTGAAAATGTGTTGTATGACACCTTTTCACTTTTGTGTTCAAAATTCAAAGGATTCAAAACTAGAAAAATTCGTTTTTCAAACTCTCTCAAACATTTATATTGTTTTGTCCATGTTTAAAAAACAAGGGACTGAAATTGTTTTCAAACCTTCATCGGGCTCATCTCTAATGGTGACGAGTCTGCGTACAGGCAGGAGATCGTCCACCTAAGAACTTGGTGCAGTCAAAACAACCTCAAAAGACAGTGAGATGGTTGTGGACTACAGGAAGAACGCAGCCCAACCTCCCTCCATCACCCTGGGTGACTCCCCAGTCAACACTGTGTGGAGTAATTTCGCTTCCAGTGTTCAATAATAAGCCAGGCTGCTGTCCCCCCATGGACATTATCCCACAGACACTATCCTACACCCCCATTATATGTCACTTAAAAGGACTTGACTTTGTACTTTATAAGTTGAGATTGTTTTCTGTAATGCTCTCTCTTCTACTATTGATGTGACCGCTGTGTTGCATTAACCATGCTTACTAAGTCCAATTCCTTGTTTGTAATCTAATTACTTACTATGGCTAATTGGCTATTAAAGTGAATGTTGAAGCTTGAATCTTCAAATAACGTGTTACAGTTTGGAGTCTCTGTTTAAGAGACAGATCAACTGACTGGAAAAAAAAATCTGCATGGGAGTCATAAGTGCAACATTTGCTGATGTAGACCAAACATATGTTTACATCTGTGTCCTCTCCAGTGGGATAATTTGATTCCTCCCACCATCACAGTGCAGTTCAAGGGTTAAATCCTGCAATGTACACTTTGATAAAGTAGGCTACGGCCTTTTTATTTTTATCTGTTCAGAATGATGATGAAACCGCTGGTTGTATTATCCCAACCCCGCCCTCTCCTGCCTCCAGTTTGTAGGTTACTGAAAGATTTCACCAACCGCAGATAAGAAGATTAGGGAGGAATTAATGGCATTCCTTTGTCATCATAGGAATAAATTGATATTTGGTTTTAAATCAGAGGGAGGAGACAGCAGGGAGCCATGTTGGGCGACATGTTTTTTCCAGGAGACATGAGCGGTGGGATGGCACAGTGACAGCCAGGGGAATGCCTGTGTGTCGGAGCTAAGCAGGGGATATCTGGACTGATGTACACCATGTTATAGGAGATGGCAGGGTTGGATCACACAGGAGCTGCCGGGCGTGTGCGTGGCGGGGAAGAATGAGTGCTGCTGGGACATGGACGTGGGCGTAGACGGCAGGGACAGCTGCAGCATTCCCTGGGCGAGAACCTGACGCAGTGGGAGGACCTTGGTGGTTCCTCCCTTCTCTCCGGCCCCAGCCCAACCATGAATGTGGCCCTCCTGGCCCTCAGACTGATGTGCTTGGCCTGGCTGTTGCCTGTCACCCAGCTCAACACCAACCACTTCCCAAACAAGAGGAGACACAAGGATGTTTATCCTGAAGAGAACAGCAAACAGAAACATGGAGGGTGAGCCAAACAACTTGATTCTGCTGCTTACATTTGCTTTGTGACAGCTGGCTTTGTTTCTGCTGGCTTTGTTGGATGCGTTGTTCTGTTTAATAACAGTTAATAGTTTGCTGCTTTAGGATGTTGTTAAACCATGGCTGCATGCTTAGCCTTTATGCTTTCCATGAATTGTCTTGGTGGATCTTGGTAAAGGCAGGGATCATGTGGTGACAGGTGATGCATATAACAGATCATAGCAGTGCTGATCTGGTGAGTGTAGATGGCTTCAATTGATCAGGGGGAGTGAGTATGAGGTTATGGTTCTCAGAATTATTTACAATTAAAAATGAGTTGGAAAATGGTTTGTTTTGGGCAGACACTGATACTACTCAGACAGATGCGATAGGTTTGATGGATTTATTGCTCAGAATTCCATATAGATTGTTGTTGAATGAAATCTGGGTTCTGTACAACAATAAGATAACTCATTTTGACCTTTGACTTGACATCAGTCATTATATGAGGATTTCTGAGAAGGCAGTGGAGGTCAAGTAGGCCTCTGAGTGGAAAACTCAACTCATGAGATATTACTTTACTTTACTTTACTTAATTTCACTTGGCAGACGCTTTTATCCAAAGCGACGTACAACAGAGATAAAAACAATACAAGCAATATACAGTATACACAGTACCAGAATAATCTAAAACATAGTAAAATATAAGGTGCTATTGGACGTGCAATCAGTGCATTGAAAAAGTGCCTGTATGATGAATTTGTGCAAGTGCGTCAGTGCGGAAGTGGACCTGAAATAGTGATGTTGTCTTAAATGGCAACATAGAAAATTATTGTTGGTCTGTCCTATTATCCATGATAGCAGTGAGGTCATAAAACATCTCTGGCCCAGTTGTGAGTCTGTTTGTGAAAATCAGTGCAGCAGACAGACTGTCAGCTTTTGGTGTTAATCAGACTGCTAAATTTCAAGTAATCATCACTAACTCCCAATACCAGATGTTAGTTGTGCTTCAGGTGTGTGTGTGTGTGTGTGTGTGTGTGTGTGTGTGTGTGTGTGTGTGTGTGTGTGTGTGTGTGTGTGTGTGTGTGTGTGTGTGTGTGTGTGTGTGTGTGTGTGTGTGTGTGTGTGTGTGTGTGTGTGTGTGAGTGTGTGTGTGTGTGTGTGTGTGTGAGTGCTAGAGAGCCAAGGAAAGAGCTTTTTTGTAAACAGCTGATGTGCTGATTTGTGTCTCTTTGGCTTCCTAGACGGGTGGACCTTAAGGTGAAAAAGCTGGACAGCACCAAGTCCCTGCTAATTAAATCTGAGCAGCTGCTTCGTATTGACGACCATGATTTTGCAATGCGGCCGGGCTTTGGAGGTAAGGTCAATATCCTAATCCATTTGGCTGGAATGCCTTACAAAAGAATTAGAAATGAGCACACTTTGTGCGTTCATTTCTAGGGTGTAGATTCTAGAGATTATTTTTTGGGTGGGGCCAAACTCACAAACTCATGCTGAAATTTGGCACTGCACTCTGTCGGGTCCGCAGCAGTGCACCCCCCCCCCCCCCCCCCCCGATTCTGGTTCTCGAGATATGTTAAACGTGTCATGTTCTGATTGGTTGAATTGCACAAAATTTGACACTGCACTTTCTTAGGTCTTCAGCGGAGCACCCGCCAAGTTTGAAATTGATCGAACTTATGGAGATAAACAATTTATTTGTTGCCAGTAGGTGGCGCTATGACTATGCATGGAATTGCTCTCTGTCAGGTCCCCAGCAGCGCACTTCCCAAGTTTGAAGTCGATCAGATGAACGGTTTTCGAGATAAACCGCTTTTTGTGTTGCCAGTAGGTGGCGCAATGTCTATGCACGTGTCTTGGGCAGCGCACTCCATACAGGGTTTGGAGTGTTTTAACAGAGTTAAAAAAACAAACAGAAAGCCTCCAGGCTAATTCTGGGGACAGGACCTATCATACAGGGTAACCAGTATGAGTTATCCTAAATTGAAATTCAATTTAAATTATTATTTCTCATAGGTCATACGTACCCTGTAACAACAGAATAGCTACCCGGTAGTTACCCTGTAGTAGTTACTCTGTAGTTACCCTGTAGGTAGCCAATAGTTATGGAATAACTACAGTATAAGTTCTCCTAAATTGAAATTAAATTGAAATGATTATTTCTCATAGGTCATACAACAGAATAGGTAACCAGTAGTTACAAAAATAGCTATGGTATAATAACAGAATAGGTACCCAGTAGTTAAAAAAATAGCTATGGTATAATAACAGAATAGGTTCCCAGTAGTTTAAAAAAATCGGTACGGTATAAGTTCTTTATAAGTCCCCCTTTATCCCCTTATTCAATAAATTCAAGTTTTGTTACCCTGCACTTACCCTGTAAGTTCAGATTTTGTTACCCTGTACTTACCCTGTAGTAGGGTGTGGGCTGTATTCTAAAGCGTTAGTTACCGAGTTTATCTATATAACGCTGAACTTGCATAATTTAATTTCTCACATAATTTAACATTCAGTTTGGATATTCTAAATATAGCAGCCAAGCCAAGCATGTATTCTTTATACTTTTGATGAATCTCATTTAGAAATGTAAAAGTTGCAAATACAACTTTAGAAGGATGAGGATGGGAAGCCGTTAACAGGATTAGTGCCGACAGGAGGGGTTGTGTGTGAACGATCATGTTGCATTTGTGTGTTTATGAGAAAGTGATAAAACATGATATCAACATGACGCTAAACTGATGCATGCGAGCCAGCATGACATCAGGGTCATTGTTTTCACTCAAGACACTTGATCTTTGCCTTGTCTTTCACTTATAGCTCAGCAGTGAGGATTTACAAACATGTAATCTTTGGCAGATTATTCATGCAGGATGAGATTGTCCTGACCTTGACCCATTGCAATGTTTGACCTTTTGTAGGGTCAGCCATTCCTGTGGGCATAGACGTCCAGGTGGAGAGTATTGACAGTATATCTGAAGTAAACATGGTATGTGCCTCCACATTTCTTCTAATATACCAATATACAGTGGCTCCTTTTCTCCATTGGGCTTGAGCTCTGTGTTTTTGTAGGACTTCACCATGACTTTGTACCTGAGACATTACTGGCAGGATGATCGCCTGGCCTTCCCCTCCAGCAGCAACAAGAGCCGCACCTTCGACGCCCGTTTGGTGAAGAAGATTTGGGTTCCGGACGTCTTCTTTGCCCACTCCAAGCGCTCCTTTATTCACGACACGACCATGGAGAACATCATGCTGAGGGTTTATCCTGATGGCAATATCCTCTATAGTGTCAGGTAAAAGAAGGCAATATCCTCTATAGCATAGAGGGCCATACTGACTTACATCAAGTAAGTGAAGGGCCACACTGACCTACTGTACATCAAGTAAGTGAAGGGCCACACATTGGACATCATACCTGCCAACACTCTTTTTTTCCGCGGGAGTCTCCCTATTTTTAACCCTCTCTCCCGTTGTGATTGGTAATTTCTTGTTAATCTCCCGATACAATAGTGATACAAATCCAATGGCTGTAGCAGATGAGATGTATTAACATAATTCTGCCTTTTATTGAGTTTTTGGGGGTCGTTTTGTTTTTCTTTGAGGACCTTGGGGGCCGGATTGGTCAAATGTTGTGAAAATGTCCAAGGGCACACCCAATGTTTTCTGTTACATTAACTAATGTTTATTTTCTATGAGGTTTCTTGAACTGTACGCTGTGTTTTATGATCACTGTGATTGCTCTTTCACCCTAACCCTAACCCTATGAGGTTTCTTGAACTGTACGCTGTGTTTTAGGATCACTGTGACTGCTCTTTGTGTTTTAGGATCACTGTGACTGCTCTTTGTTCAATGGACTTCAGTAGTTTCCCTCTGGACACACAGAATTGCTCTCTGGAGCTAGAGAGCTGTGAGTATCAAACAACAATTAGTAGGCCTACAGTGCTGCCTATGAATGTTTTATAATATCCAATACCATTTTTGTAATGTAGATTTGTTTACATTGCAACTAACACCCATTTAAACATGTATAAAGAAGGTATATTGTGCATGGGTGACAAATCTATCATCTGAATTTCCTCACCTCTCAAGTAGAGACCAATTGATCAGAGGTGTGAAGGTATGTTCAAGGACAAACCTCGACGAACAAAAGCACTATTTTAAATCCTTCCCATGCTTGTGTGATGCTTGCTGAAAGAACCAAACCAAAAAACAAGTACTGTTAACTCAGTTTCCTCTCTTTGAGATTTAGAGTATTTAAGATAAAAAAATTTTTTTTGATAAATTACAGCAGCCAAACTACCATCACTAACCCTAACCCTAACCCTACAATTGGATATCTTTTACGCATTGCATCTCTGCTATAACAAGCACTGAAACACACACACACACACACACACACACACACACACACACACACACACACACACACACACACACACACACACACACACACACACACACACACACACACACATAATCCTCAATAAGGTCAGTCTCTGTCCATTATGTCTGTCTTTCTAATGCAGGATTTACTAGGGATTAATAAAAAAATCATTCGGTTCAGCTCGTGACAGTCAGTAAACTTCAAATTGGTTGAATTTGACCAGACACAAACTGATTTTAGAGTCCAGTCTGGATTACCTTCCTTGCAGACTATGTTACTTAATGCAGTTTTGCCTGTCTGGACTGGATCACAGGTACTTAAGAGATATAGTACTAGCCAGATATAGTATAGTATAAAGGATAACGATATGCATGATCTCATATGTTACTCTCTTTCTTTCTTTCTTTCTTTCTTTCTTTCTTTCTTTCTTTCTTTCTTTCTCTCTCTCTCTCTCTCTCTCTCTCTCTCTCTCTCTCTCTCTCTCTCTCTCACACACACACACACACACACACACACACACACACACACACACACACACACACACACACACACACACACACACACACACACACAAACATAACTAGAAAAGTGCACTCGGTGGAGTGCAGATCTCCGCCAGGACCGTGTTTTCCCCCAAGCTGATCCATAGACCATGTGTGTGATGAGACATCTTCTGAATGCAATGTGGTAGTGAGTGTTGTCATACTGAGATGCTATTGTAAATCATATATTGTTATTGTCTGCTTTTATTTTAGTGTTTTGGTGATGTATTTATTATGATTGTATGTGTTGTAACACATATTTGTGTTTTTGTCAAGTTTTTTATTGTGCATTTGTGTTAGAATAATTGTGCTTTAGTTTTTTTGATTAGGGGATGAGGTTACGCGTAGAAGGGTGCATCTGGGTCTGAGCAGCGCACTCCCCAAGTTTTAAGTCAATCGACGAATGTTTCTCAAGATAAACTGCTTTTTGTGTTGACAGTAGGTGGCGCTGTCAAATTGCAAGAAATTCAGTACTGCACTATGCTGAGTCCCCAGCAGCACACTCCCCAAGTTTGAAGTCAATTGGATGAACGTTCTCAAGATAAACCACTGTTTGTGTTGCCAGTATTTATTGTGCGTTTGTGTTAGAATAATTGTGGTTTAGTTTTTTTGATTAGGGGATGCGGTTACGCGTAGAAGGGTGCATCTGGGTCCGAGCAGCGCACTCCCCAAGTTTGAAGTCAATCGGACGAATGTTTCTCAAGATAAACTGCTTTTTGTGTTGACAGTAGGTGGCGCTGTCAAATTGCAAGAAATTCAGCACTGCACTACGTCAAGTCCCCAGCAGCACAATCCCCATGTTTGAAGTCAATCGGACGAACGGTTGTTGAGATAAGCATTTTTTGTTGCCAGTAGATGGTGTTATGCCGAATTGCAAGATTTATTTTTTTGTTGCCAGTAGGTGGCGCTGTGCCAAATTGCACGAAATTGGGCTCTGCACTGTGTGGAGTTCCCATCAGCGCACTCCCCAAATTTGAAGTCGATGGGACGAACGGTTGTTGAGATAAGTTGTTGAGATCAAAAAAATAAATTGCCAGTAGGTGGCGCTATGTGGAATTGCCTGGAATTCAGCTCCTTGCACTCCATTGGTTCCCCCTAAGCGCACTCCCCGAGTTTGAAGTTGATCGGACGAGCGGTTCTCAAGATAAACCACTTTTTGGGTTGCCAGTAGGTGGCGCTGTGCAGAAATGCACAAAATTGGGCAATGCACTGTGTGGAGTTCCCATCAGCGCACTCCCCAAATTTGAAGTGGATGGGACGAACGGTTGTTTGAGATAAGTTGTATTCCTGGAAAAAATTCCAGCAAGTGGTGCTCTGCCAAATTGCACGAAAATGGGTCACTACACGCCGTCACGTACTCCTTAGCACACTCCCAAAGTTTGAAGTCGATCCGATGAACGGTTCTCGAGATATTGAGATAAGTTGTTGAGATATTGAGATAAGTTGTTGAGATAAAAAAATAAATTTCCAGTAGGTGGCGCTATGCCGAATTGCATGAAAACAGTTCACTACACTCCGTCACATACTCCTTAGCACACTCCCAAAGTTAGCACACTCCTAAAGTTTGAAGTCGATCCGACCTACGGTTCTCGAGATACGCAAGGCCAAGCTAGAGGAGAGGAGGAACACAGACAGAGAACACACGGAACACACGCACGCACAGACAGACGCAGCCGAAAACATGATCTCCTGGCGGAGATAATAATAATAATTAAGCACGGATCCTGACCTTAGAGGAGAGTTGGGAGTCCCATTTCTGTGTGCTCTCTGCTCTCCTCTGAGGAGAACATCCATGATTCTTCTAAGAGAGGCAACGAGTGAAGGTGTCACTGCTGCCCCTCTTGCAACCCCTCCACTCCCCTCTTCTTCTCTCTTGAAGATGCATACAATGAGAACGACCTCATGCTCTACTGGAAAAATGGGAACGATTCATTAAGGACTGACGAGATCGTGCTCTCTCAGTTTTTTATTGAAGAATTCCACCCTTCCTTTGGGCTTGCCTTCTACAGCAGCACTGGTATGTTGCCTCCCTGCTGTCAGCCATGTGTTGATGTGTTGGAGCTCCCTGTGCTGTGCCCCCAGGTTTGGGAACAACCAGAGAGCTCCTGACATCACAATGAAACAATATTGCCTTTCTAAAAGGGAAAGTTTGGCATTTTTATACCTATATACCGTTTCCTACACTGGCCTGCTAGAATCCACAGAAAACATTTTGACCCAAACAGTGCAAGTTCAGTACTAATCATCTTTCAGCTAGCAAGACACCTGTCTAATACCATAGTTTCCACATACTGTAAGAATACATAATACATACAGTATGGCTGGGGGGAATAAAGCCAATTTCGATACTTTCCCCTCATAATCCAGCATTATGATGATTAGTTTATTGTTGGATTCATGTATTCACCTCTGCTGTGCAAAAATATACCTCCCTTTTTGGAGCCCAATCAAGTCAATTTACAGAATTTATCTACACCAACTCACTGTGCAGACTGATAGTGATGTGCACAGGCAGGGAGAATGGTTACAGGCAGTATGGTGTGTGAATACCACTGTAGCTGTGAAATCTTGGTCTGAAAATTAATTGAAAGGATAGACTTTACTGCAATGACCCAATTGTCATATATAAGTCTAAACATTCTGACCTTTCCCCTTATTAATATTTTGCAGAGGGCTAAAGCTCTGATTAAATAAGATCTGTTGTGTTTGTGTGAGATATGGAGTGCAATATGCAAATAGAGCAGCCAGATTCTGGCTTCTGCCCATCTCTACTATATATTTATGTGATTGATTAATCTAGCCCCCTTTTCAAATCTATTATATCTTGCAATCTACTCTACTCTTACACTTTGCCAGTTGTCAAATATAGGGGGGAATCATTTAGGGCGTTGTTAATTAATTATAAGGAGGGAGAGAGAAGAGGGAGAGAGAATCAATCCATTATTACTAGATAAAATAAAATAAAAAATCAAGCTAAATTTTAGATCTTTTAAGGATCATCTTTATATTTTTTCTTTTTCAATCTTTTATTTACAATCTATTGTGTGCTTTTTTTTTACTTAATTATTATATGCAAGTCTTTCAGACATGTATGACCGCTAAGCTCACCTTGCCTGCTGCATGCTCCTATTTCCAGTCTGAGAAGAGCGATAGGGAAAGAAGGCAGAGGAGATTTCCTTCTCTGTGGGGAATCATCTCCTGAAGAGGCATCCTCTCTGTGAGGGTGTTGTGTAACTTCAGCTCTAGACATACACAGTATCTGCCTCATGTAATTCATACTTTCTCATTGGAGTGCTCTTCCACTGGCCCACAGCGTATTCTTTAGATTCACAGGATGTACTGCCCAGAGTGACACTCCGCTCATGGTGTCTTGCCTCTTCATCTCCTTCAGGTTGGTACAATCGGCTCTACATAAACTTCATTCTCAGGAGGCACATTTTCTTCTTCATGCTTCAGACCTATTTTCCCACCATGCTGATGGTGATGCTGTCCTGGGTGTCCTTCTGGATAGACAGGAGGGCCGTGCCTGCCCGCGTCTCTCTGGGTACGCTCCTATGGTTACATTTACTAAGGCCCAAGTGAGATGAGAAGTTCAAAGAATATCTGGAAACCTAAAGCCTTCAGAGCACAATTGTTTTTTTGGAGCACAGAAAAGTTCCACATCCGCCGGATCTGCAACTGCCGTTTCCGCTTTTTTACCGGATGAGCAGATGCCCTGCCCTGCTCTCTGGCTTCCCCAGCCAATCAGTGCCCTGCCCTGCTCTCTGGCTTCCCCAGCCAATCAGTGCCCTGCCCTGCTCTCTGGCTTCCCCAGCCAATCAATGCCCTGCCCTGCTCTCTGGCTTCCCCAGCCAATCAGTGCCCTGCCCTGCTCTCTGGCTTCCCCAGCCAATCAGTGCCCTGCCCTGCTCTCTGGCTTCCCCAGCCTATCAGTGCCCTGCCCTGCTCTCTGGCTTCCCCAGCCAATCAGTGCCCTGCCCTGCTCTCTGGCTTCCCCAGCCAATCACTTCTCCCGGTTTCTCGCTGTCTCTTGTTTTAGTTCATTTGTTACTTCACTAGTTATGTCTCAACTACCCTAGTCTACCCTGTTACTCTAGTCTACTGTAGTCTATGTTTGATGTCCTTGCCTGCTGCTGAGACATTTTCTATTTCCTACTGTACTTGCCTACTGAAGACTACTGAGTAAAGCCTTTTGTTTAATTCTGAAGCGTGTCTCCTGCTTCGTCGTTCTGCGCTTGGGTCCTCGTTGAGCCCTGACAGAACAAACCAGCGAACAAAGGAAGGTAGCTGAGACATAAATACTGAAGTAACAATTTCAACGAGGGACAGTGAGTGAGTGAGGAGAAACATGGGGAAGCCAGAGAGCAGGCCAGGGCTAACAAGGGATGGTGCAGGGCAGGTGTGTGGAGGGAAGGAGCACAGAAGGGAGGAAAGTCTGAGGGAATCTGGTGGACAGGTGGAGTCTGTGACAAGTTGTTTCTAATCTAATGTTAGCTGTTTCTTAAAGGGAAGGTTCAGTGATTGTATAAGCCCACCCTATTAATCACTAATCAAGGCCCCTCTTATAATGTGCCTTTTTACACTACACCTGACAAACATTGTCCTCTTACTAGGCTATTTGTTAGCAATGCTAGCACAAGTCCATGTGATATGAAAGCACACCTCTTAAAATCACTTGCAAGCTTATGCAAGAAGCAATACTTAGTAATAGTAATAATACATAACAGAGGAACTTGCTCAAAGCACTTGAATAGGATTTTGAAAGCAGTTGTATTCATTTTCATGCCCTAACATTGCTAACAGGAGGCTGGTGTTGATTTCTCACAAACAAAAAGTTGTTTGAATGTTATAGTAATGTACATGGTTAATGATAAACAGGATAGACCTCTAAAATGACTGGTCTCAATAGCCCATCATTGTCCAATCAATGAACACTATTTGGGAAGCAACATGTGTAACATCCATGTGCCATCCTGCTTGTCTCTGTATCCAGGCATCACCACGGTTCTGACAATGTCCACCATCATCACTGGTGTATCAGCCTCTATGCCACAGGTGTCTTATGTCAAAGCTGTGGACATCTACCTGTGGGCTAGCTTCCTCTTTGTCTTCCTGTCTGTCATCGAGTACGCCGCTGTCAACTATTTCACCACTGTGGAGGAGATGAAGAAGCTCAAGCGGGCAAAGGTCATTCACGTTTAGCCATTCTCACCCTGTAATGTCTCTAAAGTAATTGCCTACCATCTGCAGCTCGGTGGATTCAAAATATAACCTCTTGTGCTTGCTCCTGTCACTACAGGTCCCCGCCTCCTTCAACGCCACCCAGGCGATGGCCTTCGACGGGTGTTTCCATGACAACGAAATCGACCTGGCATCTTTGCCTGAGGTCTCCAGCACCCCCAACATGGAGAGGACCACCCAGTCTCAGAACTCAACCGCTGACTCCCTGGAGTCCCCGCCCACAGAGGGCACCCGGCTGCGCCGCAAGCACCCGTTAAGACAAAACCTCAGCTTCATCATGAGCAACAGCTACATGATCGACTCCTACTCCAGAGTCATATTCCCCATCGCCTACCTGCTGTTCAACATCATTTACTGGACCATGTATGCATAGGACATACGCACAACTCCCTGCTGTTTTGCCATATGCAGTGTGACAAAACAGAGTCTTATTTAATGGATAGATTAGCCACAAAACATTTAATTGTATAATTATTGTAAAAACCTCTTGGAAAATAAACATGCTGTTGAAGGAGTGTGTCAAGCCAACATGCCTCCGCCAACAAGTGAGCAGTCTACATCCATGTCTGTCTAGACTCATACAAGCACAAATACCTTGAAGCCCACAGCGCAGTGGTGTGGCCATTCAGCCTTATGGCACTTCAGGCAATATTTGGGAGTACCTCAACAACACGGTTAATCGTTTTCAACATGGAAAATGGTCCTACCCCTACCCCAAAACCACCCACCTCACCCCAACCACTCCCCCTACCCACCCCTCGAACCCCGACTTTCTATGACCTTCCTATCCCAAGCTATGGCCCCTTTCCCCTAGCCCTCAGCATGGTCCTTCCCACCACTCAGAGACCCCTATCCACTCCCTCTACCCACCCCTCGAACCCTGACTCTCTACGACCTTCCTATCGCTAGCTACTATAGAGCTCAACAGGCACATGACTTTTGTGATGTAATTTGCCCCGGAAGTAAGTTCTGCATCCATTTTCTTCGTAGACATTTTGATAAATCCAAATATAACAAGTTTTAAGGCTCAAACCAAGCCAAAAAGTCTTCCAGAGAATCATGAGTGACCATAAAACATTCTGTTTATTTTTTGTTCTCGCTTAAACCGAATGTTTTGGTCATCCACGATTCTCTAGTCTGGAAGACTTTTTGGCTTGGTTCGAGCCTTAAAACTCATATTTTGATTTATCGAAATGTCTACGGAGAAAATGGATGCGGAACTTACTTCCGAGGCAAATTATGTCACGAAAAGTCACGTGCCTGTTGAGCTCTATGGCCCATTTGCCATAGCCCCGCCCCCTCTCACCACCCACATCCTAGACATTCCCCCAAACCATGCACCACTCGAATCCCAACTCTCTATGACCTTTGTATTGCTAGCTACAGCCCCTTTCCCCCAGGCCCACCTCCTTCCTTGACCCCCACACCAAAATTTGAAGAAATTCCCCAAAGCATCCTGGGCTTTACGCATGAGGATCAGCAAATGTAGAACAGATAAAGACCATAACCCTGTTGCATCTCATAACAGACTGGTTGTAAGATTATACTGCCTTAAGATCCGCTGAGATTGAGGGAATGGAGAAGCCACACAAAGAAGAAAATCTTGAAGAAAAGCAACTGCAGAGTGGAACTTTTTAGATCTATTCTGCTAAAATCACTGTGTATGTCTGATATGAAACCCTGTCTTGATTATCTTTGGCCCTCTGACTCCCCCTGGTGCCCAGACTCAGAACCTACAGCGTTTATTCCTCTTTTTCATATACAGGAGTAGAGCATTCGAATATTGTATTTAACATTGTGGTAGTAGTGTCTTGAAATTACATCTGATTGACCGCCATTTTGACTTTGTCATATATGCCCACTTTGCTTGATAATAATTTTGCTGGCCAAAATGCCGCACACCAAACGTCTGGGAGCCGAGACGAGCCAAAATGTCACAATAAAGCAATTGGAGCTTGAATCCAGTACAGATTTGTGCTGCAAGTCTACTTTCCTCCAGCACCAGGATGAATGCCTAGCCTACTGTATACACTTCTGCTCTAACATGTTCTATTATTAGCCTACTGTAGGCTATACACTTCTGCTCTAACATGTTCTATTATTAGCCTACTGTATACACTTCTGCTCTAACATGTTCTCTTATTAGCCTACTGTATACACTTCTGCTCTAACATGTTCTCTTATTAGCCTACTGTATACACTTCTGCTCTAACATGTTCTCTTATTAGCCTACTGTATACACTTCTGCTCTAACATGTTCTCTTATTAGCCTACTGTATACACTTCTGCTCTAACATGTTCTAGTATTAGCCTACTGTATACACTTCTGCTCTAACATGTTCTCTTATTAGCCTACTGTATACACTTCTGCTCTAACATGTTCTCTTATTAGCCTACTGTATACACTTCTGCTCTAACATGTTCTATTATTAGCCTACTGTATACACTTCTGCTCTAACATGTTCTATTATTAGCCTACTGTAGGCTATACACTTCTGCTCTAACATGTTCTCTTATTAGCCTACTGTATACACTTCTGCTCTAACATGTTCTATTATTAGCCTACTGTATACACTTCTGCTCTAACATGTTCTAGTATTATAGTATATAGTATATATATAGTATATAGAAAACTTGCCATAACACCTTGAAAATTTATCCAGTCATCATGATCAATGACAATTGCTCCAGCAGAAGTGTCAAGTGCCCAACAGTACAAGAAGCTCCCAGGTCTGTGTGTTTATCAGGGTTCACACACCTTCTTAAACATCAAATTCAAAGACATTTCAAGGACCTTCCATACCCAATTCCCTCAAATTCAAGGACCCAACACAGCATAGTTTGAGACACGGATCAAGGTTAATTAGGCCTACTGTTACAACACAGACAATTTTTATAACGACAACTAGCAGGCTTTACAGAAGCTCACAGACAACAATTAAGAAAGACATAGAGGCTTGAATGTGTGAACACTGCACTGTTATACACGTGAAGTAAAACATATCAAAATAACTTAAAATTCTATTCTTGCACAAAATATATAAATTCAAGCACTTTGTCTATTTATGTCTATTTTCAAAAATGTTCAAGGTGTTTTTCCTCTCAAATTCACAAACTTTCAAGGATTCCCAGGACCCGTGGGAACCCTGGACTCTCCGCAACTGATGCTGCAATTAATACTCTGTGGGTTCTCAACCTGCTTGGCTGAATATGGCTTAAAAAGCTAGTAGAAAGAAGGAAGTGAAACAGTAGGCATGCCAGGTGTGTGACTGAGCACAGTAGTCCAGTGACAGTCAGGCTCCTCCCTCTTGGAGTTCTGAAAAGCAGGTGCACGACATGACAGGTATGACACCACCACTTCTCTGACGCAAACAACAGCCTCAAGCAGCAGTTCACAGTCGCGCCGGGGCACTATCAACTCGGCTCGCTCGGCAGTGTTGCCGTGGAGACACCTGTACAGTCACCTCTGTCATTCACAATTCACAGACTGAGGGCACACCCTAGACACACCTTAATGCCAGACATACTGTAATAACTCTACACCAACAGCATGGGGATAAGAGTGGTGTAGTCATTATTGAGGCTACCAGGTGAATACCCCATGGGTCTTTATCAGGGGTCTATCAGATCAATGGGCTCCAGTTAATTTTCTATTCAGGGACTGGCAAATGGTTGAGCAAGATCTCTGTGAAGTGAGTGGATGTACTGACTATGTTTGTCACTCAGGTCCATCTGCTGAGAGTGACGTTTCAGGGGCGTGTCACATGTGTCAGCTATTGATCCTGGGAGAGAGAGTGTCAACTCTTACAACCTGCCACCACCGAAAGCCAGTCAATCTCTTTTAGTTTAGAATGAAACATCATACACTGCTGGAGATATAAGAGAACTCAGATTCCTTCAATCTACTTTGAATACTGTTTGTTTATCTGCTATTTAAAATTGATTCTTTTTTTTTTATTGCTAAAGAGAAACTTATGCTGAGTGGAGATGAAGACAAAGTCATGAAAGCTTCAGGCACATGCTATAGGGGACCTTCATGTTTCCACACCTCCTATCTTGTCAGGTAACGTTTTGCGGTGCTAAATCTACATTTCATTACTTGGGATCACTGATTATAAGAAATCAAAACTGTACTGAAATATAATTATGAATAAGAAATCCAATTTGTTTTGCCTATCCGTATAGTAGCATATCATCATTAAGGTACAATAATTAAGTAATGCAATATGTATAGTGTGTGTTTATCTTGGGTAGATATATAATTTTAAAGTCTATATCACTTATTGAAACATTTTAATTACTTTTAGAAAATGATTTATAGATATGCTTTTATGTGATGTCTTCACCCTATTATATTTACCCCCATTGTCTTGCTATGTGTGCTTGTCTTTTATCTTTTCGTGGCTTGTCTTTAATTTTTTTTTATCTTATTCTATGATGATGCTGTTTAAATTTATTTTAGTATTTTGCAAACAGCATTTTTAAAAACATGTTATACAAATGAAAGCAAAAATTAATATTGAAAATTACGAGTATTTACATTACTACAACAAAAACAACAACAACAACAACAATAAGGATCAATAAAGTGAGGAAGGCGGGATCCATCATTGGACTGACCCCTAACTCCTTATGTTATGTATGTTATGTTATGTAATGATCCTAGAGCAAAGAATGGGCAGGAAGCTCAAGAGGATCATGCACGAGGACCACCCAATGTTCCATGTTTTTAGTTCCCTGAAGAGCTCTTTTAGTCACAGGCTTGTTGCCTAGATGGTCTTCAGAGAGATTGAGGAAGTCCTTCGTTCCTGCTGCGGTCATGTTTTGCCGTCATCAACATTGCCGTTGATTGTTGCTGACTATCTGGTGTTGGCATTGTTGATATACCAAGGCCTGTTGTTATATGGGGGCTATGCTCTCCCCTTATTCTGTACTGCTTGAGGTATGTCATTTGTGTATAGCTTTTTTTATGGTCTGTTGTTTGTCCTATAGTGAGGCAAATTGAACGTCACTTCCTGCTACAGCACTGTACCAGAGATTTTCTTCCTGAATTTATTTTCCCATAGACATTTCGTAAAATGCTTATAAAAATAGTTTTACTTGGTCAAACCAAACGGTTCAGCTATATTTAGAATCGGGAGAGACCATAGAACATTTCACAACAACAAACAACAACAGAAAAAATATTTTCTTTGAACCTGCATTTTTTTTTTACGTTTTGGTCCGAGTGAAATGTTATGCGATCTCTCCTGTTTCTAAATATATCTGAACCATTTGGTTTAAACAAGTAAAACTACTTTTATAAGCATTTTACGAAATGTCTATGCGAAAATAAATGGCGGATGAAAATCTCTGGTACAGTGCTGAAGCAGGAAGTGACATTCCACTTTGGCTCTCTATTATGGTGGCACTCAGTCCCCCCCCCCCCCCCCCGGGGGATTAATAAAGTATATTGTATCGTATCGTAATATGTTGTTGTTGTTGTTGTTGTTGTTGTTGTTGTTATTATTGTTATTATTATTATTATTATATACTGTATCGAAACATCCTGTTCCACCTCGTCTCTAAGTTTCTCCATTGGGTTGTCATCTGGGAACTGCATTAAACTCAAATCAGTCATGTTTCTGGAAACATGTTGAGGTGAGGTCCATTAAAAAAAGGGCAGGCTGTGGCCATCGGCAACAATGCTGTGCTGTTCAACCGATGCTCCACTGGTACTGAGGGACTTTCTCACAACATTACACACCACTAAGCCAACCAGGAAGGATGGATGCATAACTTCAGGCTGTTTATGATGACTAATTCTATCTTTGTCACAGCATGTTGCAAGAGAAACTGGAATTTGTGGGATCAGGCAACATTTTCCCACTCATGCAGTTTGACCTGTCATGTATTATCTTCTTGTTCTTAGATGACAGGATCTAAACCCTGCAGGTTCTTCTTGGAGCCCGTCTGCTTCAGTGTTGCCTGAGCTGTGTGTTCTTCTGCACACCACTGTTGGACTGAGCTCTTATTTGCAAACTTGTGGCCCGCAGCTTGTTCCCCTCGGACCTCATCAATGAGGTGTTCTTACTGCCACTGACCAGATGTGTTTTGTTTCTCAGGAAACTGTAGCATGTGAGAATGAAAACAGTGCCGCCATGTTTAAAGTCACTGGCTGTTTAGTCCAGCAGTAATAGAACCTCTCAATACTTTATTTATACATGATTCATTATGTGGAGGAGCGAGCTGTTTGTTTAAAGCCTTTTTTTTTAAACATCTTTGGTTAAAACAGGGAGATGTAACCAATACAATGTACTGTATGAGTGTATACTGTGTACAGTACATTTGTGTACAGAGCACTACAGGAAAATAATCACATATTTATAAAAGTAATAAATATTGTCTTCAGCAACCACAATATTCTTTCATTCACGGCATGATAATATCACAGCTTCATGACAAAGGTAGGCCATTCAGAAAAGGCCGGCCCGAGCAAATATTTGCTCTTTATGAGTGCATACCAATGTGTGTGTGTTTTTGTACTATATTTCTATTTGCAGGTTCCCAAAGCTGTGATAAACCTAATTCAATTGTTCCAATGTATTGAGGCATTATTTTACTGAAAGGTGTGTCTGAACAGGAATGCACTAAAATGTTTGCTTTAGGATTATTTACCTCTTAAAAGGGATTACATGATAGTTGATTAGTTAGTTAGTTGATTTAGTTGATTAATTGAACAGAAACACAGATATAGCCACAAAGCTATCAAAGTATTGCAAAGAGGGCCTTGCATCCTGAGTCTCCCCGGATTAGATGTTAAGTGCCGTACATGTTTTGTCAGCTCTGGGAATTTTCAGTGCAACTCGCTCCTTGACACTTTTCTCCATAATGTCTTTTGTTGAACAAAAGCTCAACAAAAGTGCTGAATGCCTCATTCAATCAAATTCAGCCCAGGCCTGAGAATAAATATGACATCATAATAAACAGTGGTCAAATGATTATGTTTGTTATGTTACAGAGTGAAGAACAGCAACCCAGGCACACATGTCAGATGTCCATGTTGGTTCCAGATTCTTCTAGTCATTCTACTCACAGGTAAGCTTTGGCGTGAGGAATGGCAAAGTATTTGAGAAGCTGTCGAGGGTAAAATATGACAAAGGATGTATGCAGACAGGACGCTCATTAGTCTGTCAGCTGTGTGGGATATCGCGACTGACATCTCTGAACTTCTATTCAAACTGTACAGTGTCTGAAATGTCAGTCATGTAATCAACACAATGACACACACACACACAGAATGACAAATATAGATAACCTGCTCTTCTGGTCTGACTGTTTCCAAAAAAGACAAAAGTTGACAAAGCATAGCCTCCGTGCAGAGAAGCGGAATATATGAGTAACATAGAAAACAAAGAAGATGAAATATAAGATGGAACATTAGTAGTTGTTGACCATGATAAGTTAACAAATAACTTTTATAGGGCTGGGTATTGACAAGGACCTCACAATACGATGCGTATCACCATACATGGGTCACGATACTATTGTATCCCAATACATTGCGATATGATACATATTGTGCTATATTGCAATACTCAACATAATTTACAGACATTTTAAAATTAGAGCTGAAAATACAACTTGATGTGTACCACCTGGCTAGTATAATAATATGTACATCACATCATATTGATAACTCAGTGGACAAATTGGGTCAAAACTATTTAACCTTTCTGTTTCCCTCATCAGGTCATGCTTCATGCAAACACATTTCCCAATTCCCACCTTCTCAAACATTCACAACCACCACCCTCATGACCACAACATCCACAGCAACCTCTCCTGCTGTAACACCCATCCCGACATCAACAACCACCACCCTCAGGACTACAACATCTACAGCAACTTCTCCTGCTGTAACACCCATCCCGACAACAACAACCACCACCCTCAGGACTACAACATCCACAGCATATTCTCCTGCTGTAATACCCATCCCGACATCAACAACCACCACCCTCAGGACTACAACATCCACAGCAACTTCTCCTGCTGTAACACCCGTCCCAACATCAACAACCACCACCCTCAGGACTACATCTACAGCAACTTCTCCTGCTGTAACATCCATCCCGACATCGACAACCACCACCCTCAGGACTACAACATCCACAGCAACTTCTCCTGCTGTAACACCCATCCCGACAACAACAACCACCACCCTCAGGACTACAACATCCACAGCATCTTCTCCTGCTGTAACACCCATCCCGACATCAACAACCACCACCCTCAGGACTACAACATCCACAGCAACTTCTCCAGCTGTAACACCCATCCCAACAACCACCACCCTCAGGACTACATCTACAGCAACTTCTCCTGCTGTAACACCCATCCCAACATCAACAACCACCACCCTCAGGACTACAACATCTACAGCAACTTCTCCTGCTGTAACACCCATCCCAACATCAACAACCACCACCCTCAGGACTACAACATCTACAGCAACTTCTCCTGCTGTAACACCCATCCCGACATCAACAACCACCACCCTCAGGACTACATCTACAGCAACTTCTCCTGCTGTAACACCCATCCCAACATCAACAACCACCACCCTCAGGACTGCAACATCTACAGCAACTTCTCCAGCTGTAACACCCATCCCAACATCAACAACCACCACCCTCACGACTACAACATCTACAGCATCTTCTCCTGCTGTAACACCCATCCCGTCACACACTAGCACGACAAATGTGCCTCAACCAGGTAAACTGGCATAATAATAATAATAATTTCATCCACAGAGATACCAGTGTAATCATCAGCAATGACAGAGGCCATATCTCATTCAGCAGCACTCTATTACAAAGAAAATTCCTACACCATCCCTCACAACCTCTGACAAAGTATAATTAGTGTCTCTGTCATTCACAATTGTCTTTCTATCTGTTCCCAGTTCCCACACTACTGCTGTTAACCACACCCATTGTTGCTAACAGCACCTCTCTGTACTCTGCAGTACATCACGTGGTTGAAAATATGGTTCATTGTCGTTTGTCCATAATTCCATTTTTAACATTCAGATCTAACTATAAAGCGGTGGTCCTCTGACTGCCTAATTGAAAATAACATTCACATTACAACCTCTTTTGTCAGAAAAAACAGGGATCGCCTCCAAAGATATGAACGATGTGTGGGCCTCTTCACAACACAACGCACATGCATAGACTCAACTGGTTATATCCCCCTCCCCATCCCGGTCCCCTGCCCCCCCCATACCCTTAGCAGGTTCAGACCTGGTGGTGAAGTTATACTTTAAAGACCCCCTAAAGTCAAAAATCTGTTTGTTTGAGCCTCACTGTGCAGAATGATGTCTGTGCAGAGTTTGACACTAGAAGGCTGTTTTCACATTCATCTGCTGAGAGTGGAAAGTTTCTCTCTGCTCACTACATTACATTACATTACATTACATTACATTACGTCATTTGGCAGACGCTTTTATCCAAAGCGACTTACATTAACACATTTTTGTCAGCAAAAAAGGGCATTTTCAATTAGCATGATTCATGACATCGCGGATAGTGGAACCAATCCCTGTCCAGTATTCAGCAGTCAATTCAACACATTCTCACTCCCAACTCGTCATATAATGCAGATTGGTCAGCAACCCTTGTCGTCACTTTGTCACAAGCTGGGAGTGAGAATGTTTTGAAAACTCGTGTTGATTGGCTAGTTCTAGATCACCCTGATTGGTTGCTTTGGATTTTTAAATGAGGGAGAAGGAGGGGAAGTCATCTTAAGGATTTTAAAAAGATAATGAAACCTTTTTTTGTGGGGAAAAACCATCAGACACAAATTATTATTCAAAGTAGAGTATTTTATATACATCTTGAAACATGACTTTAGGGGGTCTTCAATAAACTTTGAATATGGTAAACAAGCGCACAGCACTCTGCAACGGGGCGAATGAATGGGTAACTGCACTAGTTAATTTAATGTCAATACCCTCTGTCTTCTAGCGACCACAACAAAAACAACCAGAGGAGCTCCACAAACAACAGTCATTCATAACATCACAAATGGTATGAAAAAATAGTCTAACTAAAGGTGAATGGGTGCAGCATAGACAGGACGTACAGTACAGGACTTAGAACATAATACGTTCCATGATATATTTGAATCCTTAGCAACAACAGGCACTCTATAGTTATACAGTATCCTAATTCTCAGCAGACTATTGATTATCTCTTCCTCACCTTTGTCTCTTGCTGTGGATTCAGAGCCACGAGTACAGGTGCAGTGCAACTCCTCTCAAGCATGTACTAATCAATGTAAGTGAAAAGTAAATGTCACTCGCATGTTAAAATATATGAATTTAGCAGCATTTATAAATAAATTAAATAAATGAATTAGCATTTATTTATTTTTTTGAAACATGATCTGTTTGTTCCTTACAGCAGTGTACTATTGGCTGGACGTCACTGTGTATGTGACAGGAGAGGAGAAGAATGAGTCAGACATTAGTACCTGGGTATGTAATCTGGGATGTGGGCAAACTGGCTATAGACTACAGACTACAGTCTCTCAGCCATATTCAGGATGTCTGCTTCTTTGTCCTATAATAAAGATCATGAGGATGCTGTTTCTTTTTCAGCTCCATAATCTGTTTCAAAGCCACTTGGAGACGTGTGTGTCCCCAAACCAGACAGAAGCAAACACCACCAGCTCAGATGATGACTTTCTACAAAGCACATCTGTCAGCCCCTCATACGAGCCCACACACAACATGACGTCATTGTCACTCAGCTACAACACAACTACAACAACTACTACAACATTAACGCGGAACTACAGCCAACAAACTGGGTATCACTGCTATGAACTCCTGTGTATTCAATGAATGAATGAATGAATTGATGGATGTGAACTCAGGATGGCTAAACCTTCATATTTTTATACAAAAATGTATCTACACTGTAGGTAAGGAGAGTGCAACCTGTGAACAGCATTTTATCTTATGATTCTTAAGTCATAGTAATGAACTCATGACTGAAATTACACATTTATTTGTCTAATCTGACCCTTTTAACTGACTTTTAATTGATTCATTTTGTCACGATTTGCTTTTCAAATTTCTTTTTCAGTGAGATGGGTGATGGTGGAGTGACTGGTAGCAACCTATTTCAAGTAAGCAATGTCTTATAATGCATTCATGTGGGTTACCTGTGAAGTGAAGGATTGTGTTAATCAGGATAGATCCATCTGTTTTAACAGGGAATTGAAGTTTCATGCTCCATGAAAACTGCGATAAGGTCAGTGAAATATTCGACTGTTTTCAATGACTGTCCAGTGTCCGTTACCTCCTAACATCTTAACACTGCGGCTCAACTTCAGGAAGACTACATGTACTATACTGCTGAAGCTGAAGCAGCCCATACGTCCGTGTTGTATCCTGCGTTCTCTGTGTCGGGGCGGGAAAACCTCCAGGCACATCCATGTGGTGGGGAAAAGAGTGGAGAGAGTGGGTACGTGTGTTGCATATTCTGAAATACATAATAACTTACATATTGAGCTTCCTAGGGATGAGTTCCCATTATACAAGCAAGGGTCTTTGTCATTGTGCAGGGAGTCTGCCTCAAAGAAATGGCTACATGGAGTGCAACAGCTTCACCCAAGATCCAAACACATGCTTTTATACCGGTGCTGTGGACGGATCATGGTAAGCTGCTCTGTCTTGATCTCTCTTCTTTTTTTTTTACCTCACACTTCTATATTATATTGCAATTCTACAGACACAGGAATATTTTGATTCCTCTATCGACAGGGCACCATAGCTCTAGACAACTTTATGTCAATCAGTTGCTTGAAATCTAGAAAATAATGTTTTGATTTGTTTATTTAGACGGGACAGTGCAAAATTAATGGACACAAAGAACATAATCAGAGTGTAAAAATTGCCGGATTTAGCACGAGACTCGAACACGTTGCACATGGCACGAGGCTAATTTCCATCCGTAGTCCCCAAAACAAACAGGACATACGTGGACATACCTACATACAATACAATTACACACAAACAATACATACATGCAGAATGTATTCTAAAGTTGCATTATTGTAAATTGCTCTGGTGTCAGCTAAACTCCTATGGTAAAGGTAAATGTATATGACATCTCTCATTGTGTGCGTGGTTATGTTACAGTGAAGAGTCGGGGACTTACGTGGCACCTGAAAAGAACTCAACTCATTGTGGCATACCAAGAGGTGAGATCATAGCATTTTGCCTGAACATCTGTATAAGTGCAGTATACCCATAGACATAAATAATATGGACGTATCTATCCCATTAAATTTCGTTTTCCTGGCGGAGTTCAAACGGTGGGTGTCACCATCTTGATTTTTCGTCAGCAGAGTGGGAGGGAATGGGTTGAGTCATTCCGCACCTCACGTGAGATGGGAGTTTCCCAGAGCCGCAGCTCCACCTGCTATTGGTCCGTGATCGGCAAGCTGCGTAATCACTCGACAGGCGATCTGTCAATCACCCCCTTTTCTATCATCTTTTTTACTCCAAACGGGCGAGTTAGGGTATATAAAAATCCCCCCCCCCCCCACAGTTCTTATGAAAAGGTGAAATTAGCTATTTAGACCAAAACCGCGTTTCGCCCCTAACTGGAAAGATGTTAAATCATGTTACAAAGTCGGGCATTTTAACATGCCTACTGCCCCCGACGCCTAGTGGCCATTGGAGGAACTACAACTTTCCAATTCACTTCCGCATCCTCAGAGGGAAGGGGGTGGTCTTGCCCACTGAGTATACCAAGAGGTGAGATCATAGCATTTTGCCTGAACATCTGTATAAGTGCAGTATACAAATTTTTCTGCTGTGTGCGGGATCATCCAAATTTTGTATCTGCAACTACAGTGCCTTCAGAAAGTATTCAACCCGATTGACATTTTCCATGTGGCGTTGTGTTGCCTGACTGTGTCAGGCACATGTCAGCCTGGAGTTTACAAAAAGGCACATGAAAGCAGAGTCTGTGGCGTGAAGAAACAACAGTTGAACTCTTCAGCCGTGCAAGTCTCGGACTGAGAGACTCATCAGAGGGCTGTACCACAAATGTTGTATAAGAAGATCCAGGATCTGTCCCTTGATCTGGTTTGGCTAAACCAGATAATTGCCAAGAAGCTCGATTCTAGCAATACCACGATACCACGAATGTAGTTCGCCACTCGTTAAGTGGAACCAGGTTTTTCTAATCAAGTTGAGAGCGCGTGCACATGAAAATGCCCATGCACAGGAGCTTGTGCCCGCAAAAGAGGCGTGGTTTTTAACAACTAGCCAATCACAATGCAATATGGACTGATCCAGCTTCTACAGCGCCAGACACGCCTATTTCCTCATTCATTCAAAGCGCAAATCGTGAAGCTTTACTATGTATGTCAGAATCAAAATCGGTGTTGGATATTATTAGTCTGTTCCCGAATGACTGTCTAAAGTTACCGCTTTTATTCACATCAGTAATTTCTTTGAAGAGCGGTTTCTGCCTCCACGTAGGCTACAGCAGCTCAATTCACCCTCTCAATAAACTCAATATAACCTGCATGTCTATTTCCAAAATCCGTAGGCGTTTTTAGACCATTTAGGCTCAATGAATAATAATGATCTCATGATGTGTTTGGTCACACTGATGGAATAATTCCTATAGGCTAATAGGCTATCAATAAAAAACATAATGATAATAAAATTAAAAAAGGCTGCTGAACTGAATCGACACGGTACGTGCGGGCATAGATTTCATTTATAAAAAATAGCCTATTTTGTGGTCACATATAGGCTATTGGCAGCAGAGTCGCATATCTCCATATTTCATACAAGGACTATGCTGGAAATAATATGAAGTTCAATCACATCATACAGGCCAAAAGCAACACAGTTGCAGCTGCAAAATGCAGGAGTAGCCTAGATATGAATAATCTGTGTGCAGGCAATCCCATATTAAATTGCTTAGATAGTAGTAGGCTATTCTGGCATGTATGACCATGTCCAACCCAACGTCAGCCTCAGCTCCGTTGTGCACACGGCACCGTGCGCAACGGAGACGTTTATGTAACCTTTTTATGCCGGTTTAGTGATATTTCTCCACTCACCATTCAGCTGCAATCGATCAGCGGGGTCAAACAACGTATCTAGCCTACTTGAGACCACAAAAATTAATATATAAAAACATATTCCAAAGTGGTAAGTAGGGCTTAATTTAAATGTAGCCTGCAACAAGTGCAAGGCTGTCCTCGATTAATTCAACAGGAGCCATTTTTCTTTTTCTTTTTTCTTCCCCCCCCCCTTTTGAATGCAATGTATTTTTCATATGGGGACCATATGAATGGCGACTCGCTGTTTCCAGAGAGCTGATTGGTAAGCAGGTGGGTCTTTCATGGGTTTTGATTTTATCCTCTGAACTTAACCTGCTACAAAGCAGGTTAGCCGTAGAGCATACAGTAAGTTGCTATGGTGATCTATCTCGGTAAGAAGTTAACTAGCGTCGTGGTACGGCAAACCTAGGGTTAAACCTGAAGTTACCTCGCTAAGCCACTAATCTTGTTTCGTGGTACAGCCCTCAGAGGGAACAGAGGACAATGACCCTAATCATACAGCCACATTTAACTTCTACTGCTTCAGAATAACAATGTGAGGAGTGGCCCAGTCAAACCCGGACTACAATCCCATAAATAATCTCTTTAATGAATTGAATATAGCTGTTCACTGATGCTCCAAGACCAATTTGAACAGAGTGCATATTGAATTAAGGTTGCAACAACAACAACAACAACAACAACAACAACAACAACAACAACAACAACAACAACAACAGGGTTCCATGCAGTCATCAAATGAAAGTATTGTTTCTGTTTTGCTGCTGGTATGTAGGCTACATATTGATCAGTAATCTAGGCATAATCCATTAATCCAGACACAATATACTTATGTTTCAGTTAGGAATAAAGCCTCCTGCAACTGCTCTGCATACTGCAATGGAACTGGTTAGTGCATTATCAATTAACAAGTCCAAACTATTATCTCCATAGATATCTGAAATCATATCTTTTGCAACATCACAAAAGTTTTGTTATTAAACGTTGTTCATTTTGTTTCTGTGTTTTAGCTGCATACTATTATTTGCAAATTTCAATACAAGACCGCACCATGAACTATTCATATGTCTCCTCTCTGGTGAGTTCCGCTGTGTGTGTGTGTGTGTGTGTGTGTGTGTGTGTGTGTGTGTGTGTGTGCGTGCGTGCGTGCGTGCGTGCGCGCGTGCGCACGCAACCGCGAACGGGTGTGTGTGCACGTGCGGTGTGTGTTTATTAAGTATTTGTGATCAATGATATAGCTATTCTTTGCATCAGTAGAAGCCTACATCATAATAACCTCTTGATTCCCTACAGATTCATCAGCTAAAAACGCCACCACCCTGCTCCACAAAGTATGTTAGATTAAATTACTCAAGCATATTCAAATCCATTTGTACTGGGTACATATATTTTGATGAAGAATTGACAATCCTGGTAATGTTCCTTTACAGCAGTTCATGTTCATTGTCCATCATTGCATCTGAATATAAGGTAAAACACCTCCACAGCATGTTCATATTGCTTAAGAAGAAGAAAAAAAGAGAAAGAAATCGCTGATTCATGCTTATGGGCAGTTGTACTTTCATACACTAACTCACAATTCACAATTATAAGTTATATTAAATTAAGAAGAATGAAGCATTGTAAGGTCAAACATCAAAACATGCCTGAATGTATTGATCGCCACAATGACCTAGTTTGACTAACATAGAAATGGTTTTCATACTGTGTGTCTCATTTTCACACAGGATGCCTATGTGAACTGTGGGGGCGCAACAACAAAGTGAGTCTTGTCATGATTGTCACCTTTTGGGTGAATGTGCCATGCACTGCTACTGAACTAATGTATTGACTGGTTTTATTTCTAGTCTCGACAACTGCGATGTGATCGTAAGCTTTGGCAAAGAGGTCCCTGTGTGTGCTGTCTCCACGGCTTTCCTGACCATGCTCCAGTCAGAGGAACACGTCTACTACGATGGGAAAGTGACCCGCGCAGGTGTGTGCATTATCCACAGGGAAACAGCTCCGTGCACGTCTTCAATATCAGTTCATACAGTCAAACAAAATCACTGCAGGTGTGCTCTGTAAGACCTCTCATTTGGGTTTGATCTTCTATGTCTCATAGCAATCTGTGGGGATTCAGGAGTCAGTGGAAATCCACTGAAATCGAACTTCACATGGGTTTACATAGACTTAAAGCCCTCTGAGTTTTGTTTAGAAGAGGAGTATGTGGCTGACATCCTCAGTTTTTCCTCGACCTGGTTTGTATAATCTTCTTTTATATACATTACATTTCGAATAGACACTTTACACCACACTTATTGTATATACCGTAGCAGTTAATGCATTTTTTTTGTAAATGTTTAAATGTACCTTGTTTGTTTGTTTTAACTTTTGCATACCTTTTTCTGTGCGAGTACTTTGAGAGCAACGCAAACCAGAGTCAGATTCCTTGTATGTGTACATACTTGGCCAATAAAGCTGATTCTGATTGCATTCATATCTTCTACATTAACGTAATCTTAAACAGTCAGTGGGCATGATGAATAGTAATTTATTTCAGGGCTGTTTGTGTTGTTATTGTACAGAATGTGGAACTTGTCAGATTTTTAAATGTATATTCACTTCAGATCGTATCTGTCCCCTTCTTCTCTTTCTAGTCAACAAGGAGAAAATGTGTGTGTCCTCCTGGAACAACAGTGTGATAAAAGCATCATACCACCGTCTACTACAGCCAGCCCAAATGCAACAACCTCTACCCTGATTCCCACCTCTGTACAGCAAAACACCACCTCCCCCTCTGTACAGCAAAACACCACCTCCCCCTCTGCACAGCAAAACACCACCTCCCCCTCTGCACAGCAAAACACCACCTCCCCCTCTGTACAGCAAAACACCACCTCCCCCTCTGTACAGCAAAACACCACCTCCCCCTCTGTACAGCAAAACACCACCTCCCCCTCTGTACAGCAAAACACCACCTCCCCCTCTGCACAGCAAAACACCACCTCCCCCTCTGCACAGCAAAACACCACCTCCCCCTCTGCACAGCAAAACACCACCTCCCCCTCTGTCAATGTCACTTCATCCCCACTGAATACAACAGCTGCAGCCCCCAATACTACTACTGCTGCTTATGTCACAGTCTCAGCGACAGGAGCAGCCAACATAACTACAGCCACTGCAAATGCAACCATTTCTATGAACGCGACGACTTCTATGAACACGACTTCTATGAGTCCAACGGTTTCTTTAAGCCCAACAATTGATATGAACACGACAACTTATTTGATCCCAACAATTTCTACGAACACAGCGATTTCTATGAACACGAGTCCTACAGGTACTACAATTTCTGCGGGCCCAACAGTCCCTACAACCAACATAACAGGTTTGTTATCATCTCAGCTGAGTGTAGGACTGTGTTGCGAATTCACGGTGCTAAAAACTTTACTCTGAAGTATTTTAACCACACTCAGAGGAATTGTAATTGCATGTCAATAATCATAACTGAACTGAGAAGAGAGTAATAATAACTCCATTCAAAAGTAGTGTAACTTAAAGAAAATTATGATTGACATGTGTAGACATATGTGTTTTGGGTGTTGACATAAGCGTGGAACTTGCACACACAACACACACACCATTACAATCTGATTGGTTGGCTCTGTAGCCGATTTAACTTGACAATATAAATATTCTAAATCGAACCCCGGCTCACTTCCTGTTGCAGTGTTTGCTAGTACAATAGGACAGACCTGACTAGGCTAGGGCCCTTTCCGTGAAAACCTTCTATAGAGAGCCAAAGTCACGCCCACTTCTGGGTTAGGCATACGAACCAACGGATTTCATCTGCCATTTTATTTTCCATTGATATTTTGTAAAATGCTTATCAAAATAGTTTTACTTCGTCAGAAGCAGGAGAGACTATATAACATTTCACTTGGACCAAAACGTAAAAAGAACAAAAAGAAATTGATCCGAGTGAAATGTTCTATGGTCTGCTAATTCTAAATATAGCTGAATCGATTTTGTGCATATTCAAAAACAGTGCCAACTCAACTGACAGTGAATTGTATCTGTGCTGATGGTAAAATCTCGAAAGTAATAGGTGAGTGCTGAACCTTTGTAACAGTTTGTTACTCTCCCTCTCAGATAGGACATTATGATTGTTTATATGTATTATATATCTGTTCATATGTTTGATGGCTGTCATTAAGAGAAAGGGGTTGGCTCAGGAAATGACGTAGGGGCTGGTATAATAAGCCCAGAAGCTGCGATAGCTCTCTCATGAAATCTCCGTAGAAGAGGAGCCAGGCAGCCGCTCGCTCAGAGTCCCCGTTTTGTCTTTTCTTTTGTGTCACCTTATTTACCAGTGTGTGTTTTAAGTTCTGTGAGTTGCGGTGCCATTTGTTTTGCCCCTAGACTCGAGCTTATAACCCAACCTGTAACACCTTGGTGTGTTTGCAGGTTTTAATTTCTTCTCTCGGTCCAGTTGCTGTGGAACTCACAGCCAAGTTGACATAACGAATATGCAATGTGTGCAATTTCCATGCTTAAACACATATGTGGCTTAATAGGATTGTGAATTGTTTTCTTTCATTTACAATACTTTTGATTCAGTTGCAATACATGATTACGGTAGCTCCATAAACATCTAAATCTGACAATAGCATGAGCCAGGAATTCTCTTTGGATTCATACACTTAAGCTAGTACTGTACAACAGCTCAATGCATTGTTTTCCCTTCAGAACCGCTTACTACAGCAAGCCCTGAAGGACAAGCCAATACGCTGCTTGAGGGGACTAGGAACGTGGCCAACCTCACCTCTAGCGACGTGGATAATCTCGTGTCCATGCTGGAGGCTCTTCTCGCAGGTCCCACCGTCAGCTTCGCTCTGGGAAACACCTCCATCCACATTGTCAGCAACCTGCTGGGTGCTTCTCCTGAAGCCGTGGCCGGATCCTCCAACAGGTGAGCTCTGCTAATTGAAATGATTTGTTTGCATTTTGCCAGGGTTACACATTGTCTCTATTAATTTGTCATTGAAATATATTTTCTTCTGTACAGTACTGTACTGTAATGTACTGTACTGTACTGTAGGCTACTGTGCAAAGTAAATGGATGGAATGAACCGAAAAGCCTTTAATAAAGATTGTCAATATTGTTAACATGCATCCCATTTGTTGTTATCAGAATCATAGGGATTGTTGATACAGTGGGGCTAAAGCTGGAGATTGAAGGAAAAGCTGAGAGCATCCTATCCCAGCGTCTGGCTCTGTCTGTGAAAACAACGGATGGCACTAATTTTGAGGAAACGTCGTTTTCTATCTCGGATCCAAATAATGTAGAGGTATGACACAAGTGTTGAGTTGCTAATCCATGTTGTGAACTCTGAGGGGTTCACCCCTGTTGACCTAAGCAAAGATGTAAGAAACATTTACCTTCATCAAAGCGAATGAAACCCGTTTACATAGGCTACAGTAGTCTGCTTGTAAACTTCCGTCCTCTCCCATGTGTGTCGTGTTGCAGGTCCGCAGGGATCCCAGGACCAGGAGGAGTGTGAGAACAAAGTCCTCCATCCCTCAAGGCTCCATCAGGTTGCCCACTTCTCTCACACAGAACCTCAGCCCCCAGCAGCAGCAGCAGGCCTCCAGAGTCCAGTTCAACTTCTACCAGAATAGCACAGTGTTCCAGGTCAACATACAGTAGCTACTATACAGTATATTTGCATTAGTATAAGGCCAAGCAGGACCACACCCCACCATTATCAGTTGTCAGCTAGGACTTTTTGCTTGTTTTGAAGTGAGATATTTTTATACCCTTGTTTTTTCCCCACCTGTAACAATGCACCCCCGCCCCCACTGTTTCTACCCTTTTACTTCTGTTTTATCACTAAAATACACATGTCTTTACAAATTCAACTTTATGTTGTTTCCCAATGGCGATGCAGGACAGATCTTTGGGAGAGCGCAGGCTCATCAGTGGGGTCCTGGGGGCAAGTGTGGCCAACCTGTCACTCACAGGACTTCAGGAGGACATTGTAATTCGCCTGAGGAACACAGAGCCCATTCCAGTGAGTCAAACTTTCAGAACACTGCATATAAACAACTAACCAACGCTGATAGGTCTGTATGGAAACGGTTTTGACCGAAATGGTTAAAAGTTATATAGTCATTCAGTGGTGTTTTACTGCCATATAACATAACTATCTAGCTGCTAACATTAGCCACAGTAGGCGATTACCCATGATGCATTGCACTTTTAAAGAGCTCACGCTAAAAACCTAGCCTATTATAAATTTGGTCTCAAATGTGTAAATGTTGACCAGAATTCTTCACACACCACCCCGAAAGTCATTGGTTAAAAGCTGAAAAAAGTGTTTTGGGGGTAAGTTACACTTTAAGAAGAAAAGTGCATTGCATTAAAATAACATATGATTAAGAGGAAAGTGTAACATTTCAATGATGACAAGAGGATGTAGACATGTAAACAATATGATGAGAGCTGCGGCTCAAAGTACAAAGTCAGGCAGTGCTAGATGAGCTAGATCGCGGCACAGCTGCAATTCAAATGTTCATGGTGCAGATGTGCAGTGTGCAGTGTCCGTTTCTGCACTCGCCAGTTTATTATGTGCACAACAAAGCAAAGATGATGTGCAGAGGCCCTGTGCACTGACTGTTAAATGTTCACGGAGCGGTTCAGGCCCTATTGCACTGACAGTACGGGGGGAGGGGGTGGGGGTGGGGGGGGCAGGTTAGGGGTGCATGTGGGGGACTGGTTCAGGGCATGTATGGCTCTGGGGGAAGAAACTGTTTCTTAGCCTGGAGGTGCGGGCGGAGGTGGCCCTGTAGTGTCTGCCATATGGAAGAAGTTCAGACAGTGACATGGGTGTGTTTGGTCCTTACTGATGCTGGGAGCTTTCTTCAGGCAGCGTGAGTTGTAGATGTCCTCTAGAGCTGGGAGCTGTGTCCCGATGATCTTCTGTGCTCTGGAGACAACCTGTTGGAGAGCCTTCCTGTCCGCTGCTGTGCAGCTAAGATGCCACACAGAGATGCACTATGTTAGGATGCTCTCTATGGTGCATCTATAGAAGGTCAGTTGTTTGGGGAGTCCAGTTTTCCTCGGCATCCTGAGGAAGAACAGCAGTTGTTGTGCTTTTTTGACAAGTGCATTTGTGTTTATGGACCAGCTGAGGTTTTCTGAGATGTGAACGCCCAGGAACCTGAAGCTGGACACTCTCTCCACTCTGTCTCCGTTTGACTTCCTGAAGTCAATGATTAGTTCCGTTGTCTTCGTGGAGTTGAGGTGCAGGTTGTTCTCCGAGCACCAGCTTACCAGGTTCAGCACCTCGGCTCTGTAGGCTGATTTGTCGTCATCACAGATCAGCCCGATCACTGTGGTCTCATCTGCGAATTTCACAAAGGTGTTTTGATGGAGAACATGGGGACACAGTCGTGTGTGAACAGGTTGTAGGGAATGTTGCTCAGGACACATCCTTGAGGTGTGCCAGTGCTCAGTGTTATGATGGAGGATAGATGGGGGCCCAGTCTCACCACTTGAAGACACTCTGATAGGAAGCTTTGCGTGGATTAATCCTCTGCATTGCACGCTGTACATCAGATGTGCTCAGTATAACGTGTATAATATAGCCACGTTGATACACTGTTGTGCAAAAAAAAAGAAAAAAAGGGATTGGGAGGCGGGTCATAGTGTCTCTGTCGATGATTTGATTTGACAGTTCTGGGCACTGGTCTTGGCGTTGGCCAATCCTGGCATGTTCCACCCCCAAATCGATTGTGTTCTGGCGCAAAGCGAGCGGGTTCCAGGACGAACAGGCTCTCTGAGGCACGCGCCAGTTACGTTATTTAGAGCAGCGCAGTAAATACAATATTCCTGGAATGCGAGTTTAACGAAACAGTTACAGTACATGTCCTCTAGAGCTGGGTATTGGTTCAAATTTCAAGAATCGATTCGATTCCGATTCACAAGGTTGCGAATCGATTAATTTCGATTCGATTCGATTCGATTCCGATTCAATCAATTTTCAATATTGATTTGGTTAGTGATACCAAAACGTGGTTTTTGAGCTGTACCCTGAATTACATGACTGTCCAGTTATGTAACACAGGGGTTTCCAACCAGCCAAGTAGATACATGGGGAAAAAAAGTTGCAGACCTGTTGTCAATTTTAATGGTTTTAGTTACACATATATTTACTCACCACGTGGTGACAAAGGGTAAATAACAGCCTTTTCATCTGTCAATAAAGACACTTTCACAATTTTGCACAGTGATTTGATTTCAGCCTATATAATTTCTAAAAGTAGATATTAATAATGATCAAACATTTCCATTCATGTAGCCTACAGTATTTATGTTTTTGTTTCAACTACAAACATAATTAAACGTCAACTTGAAACTATGTTTCAACTACCAGTAACACAGCACAATATTTTAGCCTGTTTAGTAAAAAAAAAAAAAAAAAAAAAAAAAAAATTAATAAAACAAAAAATCGATCTCTGGACATATGAATCGATAATCGAGGATTAAAATGAAAATCGATTAAAAATCGGAGAATCGATTTTTTGAACCCAGCCCTAATGTCCTCTGCATTCTACATCAAATAAAGACATTACTGTTTGTTTTATTTTGTATGTTACATACTTATTGGCCAAGTTATGTTAGTTTATGGGCTAGGAATTCTGCCAGGGTACAGAAGGGAGTATAGGTGGCCATCTTGCCTGCAGAGTTTTGAAATCAAGTAGAATACCGTTTTGCCAGAAATCTGGGGGGGGTAAGTCCATTGTACTTTAACCATTGTATTTTAATGTCACATTGTTTTAGTGTAACATACTTTTATGGCATCGAGTGTTGGAGTCACAACCTAATTTTGTTGTACTTGACTGGTAGCTGCAATGAAAGATATTCAATTCAATTCAATACATTAATTTGAATTGTGGCTGTAGTATTTGTATGTGAATTTATGCCCCTCAAAATTTTGGGGTGAAGCAGACAAGATTTAAAGTGGGAGATTACTGAGCTACAAAAACGGATTTAGTGACGTTGTAAAATTATCCCCCCCAACGTCTTTGAATATATGTCAAACTGCATAAAGTTGCCTCGTTATTTTCGTTCATTGTTCTTCTTTTGTTAGAGCCCCCACTATAAATTGTGCACCCTCCCCGCCCCCTGCCCCCCTCCACTTCAGAGAATTGCGGCTTGCATGATGGCCCTGATTACACATTAGTCCGTTCCACAGGCTGGGACTGGCCAACACATCTCTCACATTCCACCATTCAACAAGATGTCCGCTGCAGGGACCTTTATCATGACATCCTATAATGGAAAGGTTCAGGTCACCAGCTGTCAAATTGATACACTCTGTTTTGCATTCTCCAAAATCACAGGCTAATTTTGTGGCTTCGTGTGTTTTCTGGGACTTTACACGGAATGGTAAGTTTTCTACTGCTGTCTATCAGAATTAAATGAAGTTAAATGACCCCTGATGAAAATGTGATTGATCTTCTCTCCTGTGTTTTCTACCTCTAGATGGATCAGGTGGTTGATCTTCTCTCCTGTGTTTTCTACCTCTAGATGGATCAGGTGGTTGGAACCCAAACGGCTGCGTCGTCCGAAACAGCACGGACGACGAGACAACTTGTGGCTGCAACCATCTAACCAGTTTTGGTATTCTGCTGGTAAGATGTTTTCATGATACTCTACTGATCCATCCCCAAAGGAGAAATCCATCCTTTGGCTTTCACTTGCCTCACACCATTCAGTGTCTTGCTCAAGGACAATACAGCAGGGTGGATATTTAATAATTGTTTTGTTTTTCTTGTTACAGAACCTCTCTAGACAGCCTGTAACTAGTCGCCTCCAGGCCACCATCCTTACTTACATCACATATATTGGCTGTGGAATCTCTGCCATCTTCCTAGCCGTCACCCTCCTCACCTACTTGGCCTTCGGGTGAGTCAGAGAGCCACAAGATACCGTACACCCAATTAACACCAAACATTATAGACACCCTGAATGACCTGAGTCCACTGAGACGTCCTCTTCACTATCCGAACACTTGCAGGAAGCTGCGTAAGGACATCCCGTCTAAAATCCTCATCCAGCTGTGCCTGGCTCTGCTCTTGCTGAACCTGGTGTTCCTGGTGGATGCTTGGCTGGCTCTCTACCCAGAGGCTGTGGGCCTCTGCATCTCCACTGCCTGGTTCCTCCACTACTTCCTGCTGGCCTCCTTCTCCTGGATGGGTCTCGAGGCCGTCCACATGTACCTGGCCCTCGTCAAAGTCTTCAACAGCTACGTGTCGCGCTACATGCTCAAGTTTTCTCTGGTCGGCTGGGGCATCCCGCTACTGGTGGTCATTATCGTTATTGCGGTTGACAAAGACAACTACGGCCTCGTCACCTATGGGAAATTCACTGATGGCTCTACCGATGACTTGTGAGTATTTTTGTGAGATATGTAAGGGCAACATAACACATGAAAGAGTAGAACCAGGCCACTCCGACTCTCTAGCAGGCTGACAACAAAGCCTGTTTTCACAACACAGAGAGGGGGCGTGGCTTGGTTCACTGCTCACAACAATAACTTGCTAGATATATAATAGTGGTTTGCGGGCATCTAGTAGGGCTGAATATCGCATTTAGGTCCTTTAATCTCATAATTTCTCAGTTCAGGCCAGACCGGGGGCAGAAGATACCAAAGTCGGGACACTCAGTCACTCTCATGCTCACTCATGGATGTTTAGTGAACGGGGCAGGGCAGGGCAGGGCTATGGAATAGGGGCCGTAGCTCGGGATAGGTAGGTCGTAGAGAGTCGGGGTTCGAGGGGTACAGTAGGTAGTCATAGAGCAGGGACTCCCAACCTTTCTTGGCTTGTGACCCCACTTTGACGTCACAAAAATCTAGGGACCCTAGACATTCAAATTCCAGTACATCGGTAATATCATCAGTGACATCATCAGTAATGTCACATGTAACAGAATTCTGACCTTTTTTCTCAGAATTCTGACATTAAAATCTGAATGCTGACTTTTTTCTCAGATTTCTGACTTTTTTCTCAGATTTCTGACTTTAATCTGATAATTCTGACTTTAATCTCAGAATTTTGTAGCCTGGTAAACCAGCCGGTCACATGAACTAACATTTCATTTCATTCTACCAGACCGTCTGGCCTCAAGCTTTCACCCAGTGTTTGCAGTGGGCGGAAGTTGGTTGGGTGTACTTGCCTTGACAGACAACTCCTTCAACCAATCAGCGTTGGATCCAGTCAAATCCAAATCCACTCGGGAGAACGGCAAAAACAACTTTTCTGCCGAGAAACTCCGCTGTTGCATACTCCAGTACTTATTTAATTGTTGTTATTGGGTCTGCACTGCACTGTATGGCTGTTTAAACTAGACGAACGCTGACGTTACTACTCGAGGCGGACAGGCAAGGAGGCAGCCATTACTGTTTTGCTAGCGGCGTTCCTGATTGGCAGGTTACGATGTCAACTACAAGGCGGGTCGCTGATTGGCTAGTACGCTTTGCAGTTTCTGCAAACACCCTCCCAGGGCTTGAGGCCAGACGGTCTGGTGGTAGAACAAAACTAGAACGACCGCAACGCGGACTTATGCCTCCGCCATTAGTTCATTCTTGAGTCCAAGTGGATGATGGAGCCAAATTGGAAGAAATTGCATCAAGGCGTTTCTGTGCAGAATTGGATATTTGAGCCAAATGTGAAGAAATTTAGTCAAGGTGTTACTGAGATATGGCGTTACCGAGCTTGAAAATGGCATTTGTTAGGTCACTGTGACCTTGACCTTTGACCTTTGATAACCAGAATGGAATCAGTTCATCCTTGAGCCTAAGTGAATGTTTAAGGCGAATCTGATGAAATTCCGTCCAGGCGTTCCTCAGATATCGCGTTAACAAGCTTGAAAATGGCGTTCGAGAGGTCACAGTGACCTTGACCTTTGACCTTTGACCACCAAAATCTAATCAGATCATCCTTGAGCCTAAGGGAATGTTTAAGGTGAATCTGATGAAATTCCGTCCAGGCGTTCCTCAGATATGGCGTTAACAAGCTTGAAAATGGCGTTCGAGAGGTCACAGTGACCTTGACCTTTGACCTTTGACCACCAAAATCTAATCAGATCATCCTTGAGCCTAAGTGAATGTTTAAGGCGAATCTGATGAAATTCCGTCCAGGTGTTCGTCAGATATCGCGTTAACAAGCTTGAAAATGGCGTTTGAGAGGTCACAGTGACCTTGACCTTTGACCTTTAACCACCAAAATCTAATCAGATCATCCTTGAGCCTAAGTGAATGTTTAAGGCGAATCTGATGAAATTCCGTCCAGGCGTTCCTCAGATATGGCGTTAACAAGCTTGAAAATGGCGTTCGAGAGGTCACAGTGACCTTGACCTTTGACCACCAAAATCTAATCAGATCATCCTTGAGCCTAAGTGAATGTTTAAGGCGAATCTGATGAAATTCCGTCCAGGCGTTCCTCAGATATCGCGTTAACAAGCTTGAAAATGGCGTTCGAGAGGTCACAGTGACCTTGACCTTTGACCTTTGACCACCAAAATCTAATCAGATCATCCTTGAGCCTAAGTGAATGTTTAAGGCGAATCTGATGAAATTCCGTCCAGGCGTTCCTCAGATATCGCGTTAACAAGCTTGAAAATGGCGTTCGAGAGGTCACAGTGACCTTGACCTTTGACCTTTGACCACCAAAATCTAATCAGATCATCCTTGAGCCTAAGTGAATGTTTAAGGCGAATCTGATGAAATTCCGTCCAGGCGTTCGTCAGATATCGCGTTAACAAGCTTGAAAATGGCGTTCGAGAGGTCACAGTGACCTTGACCTTTGACCTATGACCACCAAAATCTAATCAGATCATCCTTGAGCCTAAGTGAATGTTTAAGGCGAATCTGATGAAATTCCGTCCAGGCGTTCCTCAGATATGGCGTTAACAAGCTTGAAAATGGCGTTCGAGAGGTCACAGTGACCTTGACCTTTGACCTTTGACCACCAAAATCTAATCAGATCATCCTTGAGCCTAAGTGAATGTTTAAGGCGAATCTGATGAAATTCCGTCCAGGCGTTCCTCAGATATGGCGTTAACAAGCTTGAAAATGGCGTTCGAGAGGTCAGTGACCTTGACCTTTGACCTTTGACCACCAAAATCTAATCAGATCATCCTTGAGCCTAAGTGAATGTTTAAGGCGAATCTGATGAAATTCCGTCAAGGCGTTCCTCAGATATGGCGTTAACAAACATCCGTACGGACGGACATCCGTACGGCCGTACGGACGGACAACCCGGATCCATAATGCCTTCGGCCTGGCTTCGCCGGCGGAGGCATAATAAAATGTGAGTTCAAGTAACCAGCTGGTTTACCAGCCTAAGAATTCTGACTTTTTTCCTAAACATTTTGACTTCTTCTTTCAGAAGACGGTTAAGACGGTTGGCTCTCGCAATTTCTAAATGCTTCCGCCTAAACATCTGTAATTCGAGCACGGAAAGCCCCCCCCCCCCCCCCCCCGTCTGGCTTGAGAGACTAATTGAGGGCGATTGATAAAAGCCTTTGCATTTTCAGTATTGCAGCATTTATGAACTTCGTGTCTGTGGTGACACAGGGTAGGCGGAGCTAACACAATAGACTCACTCTGTAGGTTAGGCTACTGTAGGTTCCCGACCCACTCTTGTGTGAAGTAGGATAACAAGCTGTTTTTCCTGTCTCTGCTAGCATTACGGGTGGTTACTATGGCTGAACAAACTGACTAATGTCACATAATATGTAGTCTCAAGGCCAGACCCATGAGAGTTCTTACGCTGATACACTACGTTACTGCATGCTGCAGATCTCTCTCTCTCTCTGGGTCTGGGACACTCCTCTCAGCAAACTGGTCTCGGAAGTGACCCCTTTCATTTGGACAGTGATTGGTGAGTGGTGGATTCACCCTTCACCAATCAGTAACGACTGTGCGATCAGTGACGGCACTGGAGGCGCAGCCCATTTTTCAAACCACTCTCTCATTGGTGCTACGACCTGTCACTCATTCAATTTCAACTCCCCCGCCCTCAAATACCAGCTGTGGCTGTGAAGCGGTACAGACTCATTTATGTAGTATGTGGAGTGCAGAGATTCAACGTAGTCAAGTCAAGTCAAGTTTATTTGTATAGCCCTAATTCACAAGCATGTCTCAGAGGACTTCACAGAAAATATGTCTAGCTAAATCTAGCTGACACAACAGTAGCAATTACAGTAGTAATAGTAACAAGATTGAACAATCATATGATAGAGAAAGGGGAGAAAAGGGGGGTGGAATGTGGTGTTGGAGAGAAAAGGGAAGGGAGGAGATATACAGTACGTAATATTTGAGTCTTGGGAGAGACTACATAATATGCAACACTGTTTGGATCTCATCTGCAATTACCACTCATCGCCATAGGTGTCACCCAAGAGAACAAAACTGAAATCTTTATCACTTTAAAGTTTAAACTTAGAACTTAATACCCCCCCCCCCCCCCCCATACAAAAACAAAAAAGAGTGACCCTAATCCTCTTCGGTAGTTTTAAATTGAGAGTGGTGTTAAAAAATAAAAATAAAAATAGAAAGTTCAGGTGACTCAATTTAAATTCCAGACGACCCCACTTGGGCTCGCAGCCCTAAGGTTGGGAACCACTGTCGTAGAGATTCAGGGTTCGAGGGGTGGCTAGGGGATGTGCCTGGTGTGAGGGAGCATGGTCAGGAAAGGGGCGGGGCTAGGGAAGAGGGGCCGTAGCTATTGATAGGAAGGTCGTAGAGAGTCGGCATTCGAAGGGTACAGTAAGTCGTAGAGTCAGGGTTTGAGGGGTGGGCTTCAAGGTATTTGCACTTGTTTCTCAGAACAATTAAAAATTCACCTACAATGACCCTAATACTATTCCATAATGATGAAACGAGCTCTTCTGTAGAAAAATACTAACGCTTTGATTTAATCTCTCCCACAGTTGTTGGTTGAAAAATGACATTGCCTTCTATGTAGCAGTGGTGGCCTATTTCTGTGTCATTTTCGTGTTCAACCTCATCATGTTCATTGTGGTGATGGTGCAGCTGTGTCGGATGAAGAGGCAGAACCCCCACAACGCGCAACACCGCAGCACACTGCAGGACATGCGCAGTGTGGCGGGGATAACCATCCTCCTGGGTCTCACCTGGGGCTTCGCCTTCTTTGCGTGGGGGCCCGTTAACCTGGCCTTCATGTACCTCTTTGCTATCTTTAACTCCTTCCAAGGCAAGTTGCTGACTCATCTAGCGCTACCTACTAACTTGACAGGAGTCCAATACACACATGGGAGCCATATCTACTGAGGCCTAGATGGCATGTCAATGTCACATGACTCACGACTTTGCTTTGCTCTCATATAACCTTTTTTGGCTATGTATAGAAAATTTTACACCAAGCAGCAAATAAATTATTACACATTTAAACAATACTGTATGAACAAGATAATGCTCTATTTTTGTAATATACTCCAGAAAATGCAATGTGTAAAATCTAGACATCTAGCCAACTAAACTCATTTGATCATATATAGCTAGTTTCTTTATAAATGTTGTTTGCCATTTTTGTTTGATAGGGTTCTTCATATTTCTATTCCACTGTGCGGTGAAGGAGAATGTGAGGAAGCAGTGGAGGACCTACCTGTGCTGTGGAAAGCTGAGACTAGCAGAGAACTCAGGTCAGAACCGCTCACTTTGAACTTTGCAGCCCGCCATATTTGGCTAGCAATCTAGCTTTGGCCTTCCAGTAGCCCTCTTACTGGTTTCTGATTATTCAGCCTCTTCTGGAATATGGAGATTGTGCTCCTTCAAAGTAACAGATGTGAGTAAAGTAGATGCTTGATGATGGTAATGAATCGCATAACAAAAGCTTGACACTCATTTTACCTTTTGCTTGATTCAAATTTCTTCTCACAGAATGGAGTCGTACAGCAACACAGAAGACTGCGAAGAAGTCATCAGTGACCCGAGTAACATCTCTTCAATCTTTCAAGTCCTCCCAGTCCAACAACTCCTCCAGCTCCTCTTTCCTCGTCAGTGACTCTTCGGAGCAACTCAGCGGCGTTGGTGAGCAAAGGAGATCTTTGTCTTTGAGCCATGGGAATGTTTCTGTTTAGAACATCTGCATATAGAAGGAACATGTTAGGGAGGACAGATAAGAGAGCATTCTTCTTATGGCTCTGAACTGCCACTGTATTACGATGATAATAATAACAACAGTAGAAAAGTGCATGGCTTATAGGGCCATTTCAATCTCAGTCACAAGCAGTTGACCCTCTTAGCTCTGTTTAACCTTTCATTTGTCAATATGTAACTGTGAGTTGGAGTCAGGACGGCTTGACTGGGAGTTGTGTGGTCACAGCTATGTCAGCTCTTGACTGTTTTTATACAGTAGGCTACAGTATGTACAGTATGGCTGTTTTTATACAGTATAGTATGTGCAGTATGGCTGTATGTATACAGTATAGTATGTACAGTATGGCTGTTTTTATACAGTGTATAGTATGTACAGTATGGCTGTATTTACACAGTACAGTATGTACAGTAGGGCTGTTTTTATACAGTATAGTATGTACAGTATGGCTGTATGTATACAGTACAGTATGTACAGTATGGTTGTATGTATACAGTACAGTATGTACAGTATGGCTGTATTTACACAGTACAGTATGTACAGTATGGCTGCATTTATACACAGTACAGTATGGCTGTATTTATACAGTACAGTATGTACAGTATGGCTGTATGTATACAGTATAGTATGTGCAGTATGGCTGTATGTATACAGTATAGTATGTACAGTATGGCTGTTTTTATACAGTGTATAGTATGTACAGTATGGCTGTATTTACACAGTACAGTATGTACAGTAGGGCTGTTTTTATACAGTATAGTATGTACAGTATGGCTGTATGTATACAGTACAGTATGTACAGTATGGTTGTATGTATACAGTACAGTATGTACAGTATGGCTGTATTTACACAGTACAGTATGGCTGCATTTATACACAGTACAGTATGGCTGTATTTATACAGTACAGTATGTACAGTATGGCTGTATTTATACAGTACAGTATGTACAGTATGGCTGTATTTACACAGGACAGTATGGCTGTATTTATACAGTACAGTATGTACAGTATGGCTGTATTTATACAGTACAGTATGTACAGTATGGCTGTATGTATACAGTACAGTATGTACAGTATGGCTGTATTTATACAGTACAGTATGGCTGTATTCATACAGTACAGTATGTACAGTATGGCTATTTTTATACACAGTATGTACAGTATGGCTGTATTTATACAGTACAGTATGTACAGTATGGCTATTTTTATACACAGTATGTACAGTATGGCTGTATTTATACAGTACAGTATGTACAGTATGGCTGTATTTATACAGTACAGTATGTACAGTATGGCTGTATTTATACAGTACAGTATGTACAGTATGGCTATTTTTATACACAGTATGTACAGTATGGCTGTATTTATACAGTACAGTATGTACAGTATGGCTGTATTTACACAGTACAGTATGTACAGTATGGCTGTATTTACACAGTACAGTATGTACAGTATGGCTATTTTTATACAGTACAGTATGTACAGTATGGCTGTATGTATACAGTACAGTATGTGCAGTATTGCTGCATTTATACACAGTACAGTATGTACAGTATGGCTGTATTTATACAGTACAGAATGTACAGTATGGCTGTATTTATACACTACAGTACAGTATATACAGTATGGCTGTATTTATACAGTACAGTATGTACAGTATGGCTGTATTTATATGCTGAATATTTAGGAATGTTTTAGTGAGTGCAGTAATCTCAATAGCAGGATTTACTCAGCCTAACTCTTTAATCAAAAACAGGTTGTATCTCTGAGATTGAGAGCCATGAATGTGGAATATTACAGATCACTGGTTTCAAGTTATAACAAGGAAGTGAGAGAAGGCATTGTCCTTTGTTCCTCCACACACCAGAGCACTGAAAATAAAAAATAATGCCCCCAGCCCTTGTGTGGCACCCACATGCACAAAACAAAACCAAGCATTCGATTTTGAAAAATACTTCAAAGTGTGTACCAAATTTGATTAGTGAGTCGAAAAACAGATTTGTAGCATTTGAGGTGCCCTCTACAGGTCAATTTTTAATTGCCTCTGCACGGATGGTTCTTTGCAAATCTATTAGATACAGCTCTGTAGTGACTTGCATTAAGTGACTTATACCCTGTTGCAGGGAGTCCATTTGAAGACAGAAACATCACAGCTGATGAAGACCCCAGCTCTGATGTGATCCTCAACGAGCTCAACCGGCAATACAGAAATCAACAAACAACCTGACCCAACTCAGAGGACTGCTTGATTTATGTTGAAATATCCGCATGTAAATGGTGCATTAATACAGTAACTCATGGTAAAACCTTCTGGATGTCAGATCTATGATGACTTGGAATGGGCCGTGGAAAAGCTGATTGAGTTATGCATGCATTACTGTGCTTGATTTGCACATTATTCTATATTTTGAAAAAATATTTTTTTACTGCATTTCCAAGAGGAACCTGCAAAAAAGCTATGCCATTGTACTGTGATGTTATGTAATCATGTTCCAATGGTATTTTAAATAAATATATTATTAATAAAAGATGAAGAAAAATAAACTCTGGATCACACAGGAGTAGACACCAATGTATTTGCTCCATACTGTCCAGTCCTCGCACCAACCTCTGGCTGCGGACTCATCAGACATGAGATAAAAGCAGACTGGGGAGAGATCCTGGATAAATAACTAATTACATTTCAATGAAAATGTAAAAAAAAAAAATCTCAGAACAGAGAACCCAAGTTTTTTGTTTGTGAAATACAAAAAAATGTGGAAAAATGTAATGTCAAAATGTGTCACAATGAAGATGTGACATAACATTGGCTGTTAAGTAATATCCCAAGTTACAGAATTGTGCTGCTGCAGCTTTACATGGCATGGCAGTCACGTCCGCACCATAATCCTGCTTCATGCCAGTTATTGAGTGGCTTTCTGCAGAGCGATGTTCACTAGCTTTCTCTCACAAGTTCTGAAACAAGTGCTACTAATGTAAGAGCAAGGCAAATCCACCATTTTCATGTGAGACATCTGCTCAGCTGTGATAGTGAGAACAGAAAACAAATTAAAAAGAGAGAAATCCACTTCATTGTACAAGCAGGCAACCATTTGAATAGAGACTGTTGATCATTAGGTAACTGTGTAAATTCATGACAACTGAACAAAGTCTTCATAATATGTCACTTTCATCAAGATGAATGTTAATGTTAGGTTTAATGAAGTGTTCATATCATACATTTATTTGTGGCACAGCGGTGGCACTGTGTCAAATCAGTCATTAAATAAGAGTCCTCCTGACAATTGTCTGTTTAGGTAAAAAAAAGAAAAGAAAAAAGCCTCGTCTAAGCCAGGAATGTTACGAAGCTGTATGTTACAAAGCAATATCTACAACTGCACGCTCTGGTGTGTTCATACCCCCCCTCCGGAGATTTGATCTCTTTCCTCCCAAATTCAGCTTCAAGTTGGCAAAAACATTGCGAAGGCATCCTTGATTACCATTCACCAATTCAATTTCCTTTTGTAAAGAATTAATTGAGATATCATTTTTCCCCAATCACTTTAATTGTAGGTGGCCACTGCTTAACAAAAGTTACTTTTCTTAATAGGGATAGAACAGCATTTGGTGAAATAAAATTGAATAAATAAATGTAACAAAGCCCCACAATATCGACCAACGGTGTGAATGTGCTGTATATATGCAAGCTACATTCACTGTCCTCTACATGCACTTAATACAATTTTAGAAAACCCAAAATGTAAAAGTAAAACGCAACAGGAGAAACGAAAGGTGCTAATAAAACATCACATAAACCCAACACATGCACAAAAGTCGTCATTGTGGAGAAGGATCCTTTTCCCTTTTAAAATACATTTGGACTTTAGCACTTCAGTCTCACTGGGCATGGTCACATCACTTTGATACAACCTGGGATAAACAAATCACACTTTAGTGGCAGTAACAAAAACAGAGTTGACAAAACTCAACATTTTCAAATGGGCTGAGAAATATGCATTTGCTTATCACACACAATATGAGCTTATGACTCAGATTTGAAGAGTAAAAAAAATATATCAAGAGAACAAACGCCTATTGTCAGATGAGTGTTACTCCACATTTCAGTGTTTCAAATCAGCATGGCGACGCCTATCAGTTGTACAGTTCCTGCTTTGAGAGCACATGCAAGCCAAAAACCTCAACCAAAAATAAGACTAGACAAAAATAAAATCTGTTAAGTTGAAACATATAATGGTAAAACCCAACATCTAAAAACAGGTAGAGCAGGAAGCGTAGGGTGGGGTGGGTATGACACGGAGGAATAATAAAACAGTGCCATCTCCCCCCTTAGCGCTACAGCAGATAAGAGAAGAACCTTCACATTCCAGCAGCCGGGAGAGGGAGAAAGGGAGGTGTTTACTTCTTCCACACCGTGTAGAAAACCCATCTGATGCAGCTCATTGAGGAAGGTCAACAACAAAGTACTACAGCAGGTACAGTCAATATGTCAGTGATGCGTGGTGAGGTCAGTGGCTGGGTAGACAAAAAACATTCAGATTGATTCAGACACATCCAGTATACGACTGGTGTATTGTATAATATTAAATACATAAACAAACAAATACATAAATAAATGACTATATATTGACTATAGGATTAAATGGGGGGGGTAATTTCAAAAGTACATTTTAGCCTTGTTATTATGTGTTCAAGTTTAGTTATCCATCAAACATTATTTGTTGTTAATAAATAAGCTAAGACATGCCTAATGTGCATGTTATCCTGTGTATTCTGTGCAGGAGCTGTGCTGATCGCTTCCTAAAATAAACAGCTACAGAAAAAGTCTGTACAAGGCTCCATTTTGTTGAGATTTCAACAGCAGAGTATAGAGCTGTCAGTTTTCCGAGCCTGGCAGCAGCACCCGAAGGCAGCACAAAGTTCTCTCTTTATGCCTCTGCCTGGCTGATAGAAGTACGTCGTCAAATGCGTGCATCTCGTTGCGACCCGACGAGAACGCGCACGAAGACACACAAACAACATTAATATTATTTACTGTCGATGATTAAATACCGTGTTTTAGGGAGTTCCGTTGTTGTTCGCTACGTTTGTGCTGTGTCCTCTGTGTTCCACTGTCTCTGTGATCTCCATGCTGAAATTAAACTCCAGCGCGATAATGTGTTCGACACGCCCACAAACAGAAACAAACCAATGCGAGCCAGAGCAGGCAGGCACACAGCTCCTCTGAGCCAGGGCAGGCACACAGCTCCTCTGAGCCAGGGCAGGCACACAGCTCCTCTGAGCCAGGGCAGGCACACAGCTCCTCTGAGCCAGGGCAGGCACACAGCTCCTCTGAGCCAGGGCAGGCACACAGCTCCTCTGAGCCAGGGCAGGCACACAGCTCCTCTGCCGACCTAGCCTGGATGGAAAAACCTCGCTCTGAGTCTTCCGGCTATGGGCGGAAGACCCGGAACCAAAGTGCTGTGCTCCAGGAAAAATATTCCGCTCAATTCTTGCATTCCGTTTATAAAACATGGGCGACACGAGTAACTAGCATTACATCGCTGTCGCGGCAGGACCTCGAATCACCACAACAGCAACTTTTCAGGAAGTTAAAAAAAACCTGTTTGCTCTTAAAATACTGAACCAAACGTCGTCAAAGTTGATTGTGTCATTACCGTACATTATTAATATCTTACTTTATTCTCGTCAGAAACCACTCCGATTTGCATGTTAAAACAAGTTTGCAGCCTAGGAATAACTGGAAAACATTTGATTGATCTATTAACGTCAGAGGAAGCCAGGATTAAACAAAACGATATCAGAAATACACAGCGCATCTGCCGTGTGTCTTTTCCGGGTTTAGTGTCCTGCGTGGGGGGGGTACAGACGGCGGTAGGGGAGGAATTTCATGGTTTGACTGACAGATTGAGGGCGAAATGGCGTTACGAGAATTACTCACAAGCTCGTTTTAATGCTTTCCCATTGGTTGCATTTGGTAAAACCCACACAGAGACGTGAAGGGTGACCAATGGCATCGATTCATGACAAAAAATAAAATCTGAAAAATGGATATTCGGGGTCCTGCCGCGAAAGCGACGATTCGCTAAAAACAAAGAAAGAAAGAAACAACTAAAATCAAATAATACAATTTCGGAGACAAAGCTTCTGTAGTGGCTTCAAAGACGTAATGTTATGGATCCGGCAAGTTTCTTCAAGTACTTCTTTGAATACTTCGTTTGTTATGTCCATGCTTCTTATTTTTTCTCTAACTCGTAGCGACTGCCTACTGTTGCATTTCTGTGGGGGAACGAAAACAGTGCAGCACAGGCCACCGGAGGACGGGGGCCGGGTCTTCATCTGTCTTCCTGCCTGAAGCGACGCATAGCAGTGATGCGAGATTACTGCCGACCCTATTAAACTGAAAACCGCAATACGCATGCGCAGAGTGTCAACTCTACTGAGTGAAGGCATCTACAGCAGGGTCGGCAAGCCTACCCTGTGGCCTGGAGAGGCGGGGACATGCAATGAAAGGGAAGGTACAGCATAGATTTTAACACATTCTAATCTCCTTTTAGATATTTGGGGAATTTTTAGAAAAAATAACACCAAGGACCATTAAAAAACAGTATTTAGACACAATATAATAATAATAATGATAATGGTAAAAAACAATAAAATAATACAATTAAAAATGTGTAATTTTGATTGGATTATCACAGTGTAGGCACTGCCTACCCTGGCTAGTGGCTACCCTGCAGTGATGTGCAGTGCACATCACTGCAATATGTACAGTGTCTTGTACTACAGCAGGTACAGTCAATATGTACAGTGTCTTGTACTATAGCAGGTACAGTAAATATGTACAGTGTCTTGCATGCTGGAGGCAAAACCGCTCCACTGTATGAACAGAGCCTTAAAACGTTCGGTTTAGGTTTGTGTGAGTTTTATGCAAGCTAAAGCTAGTATAGTAAATATGATGTGAAAAACAAAATGCACACTTCTAAAACTCTCGCAGAGTACCATTTTCTCAAATCAGGCACTGTGGTTTGTTTTCAAGCACTAGTGAATTACTGTGTCAGAAGGTTTAGCACCAATGAAAGGATACAGCTCCATGTAGGAGGGCACACACACCACCTCCTTGGAGAAGTCCACGGGACACGAGAGCTGTCCCAGCTGTTCCTCATATTGACTCAGTGCCTCTGTCAGATTTGCACAGTTGCCCTGATGACCAGCAGAAGCCAAAGATTATTATTTATGAGTCACACATGCTTGTAATGCCTTTGCTAAGGCAAAAGGGGAGGGTTAATGGGTCCTCCAATACTTTAACATTCATCTACTGTATCACACAGCAAATTGGTTGAAAATGGACAAATAAGCATTGGATTTTTGTTTTTCTAATGGGGATCTGAATATTCAGATTTCAAGAGAATAAAACCAAGAAACAACAAACAAAAACACCTTTGAAGTTGTAATATATGCCTAAGTTAAGTTAAGTTATCCTTTATTTATCCCCGTGGGGAAATTCATCCTCTGCATTTGACCCATCCTCTACTAGGAACCTTCCTAGAACTAGGAGCAGTGGGCAGCCACTGTGCAGCACCGTAGGTCTCAGAGTCGCACGAGGTGCTTCCTTGCAGCAAGGATGGTTGTACATCAGCCTATGTGAGAATCCGAGTTCTAAACGAAGTAAAATGTTAGGGTTGTCCTCAGCCGGTCTGCGCAGGTCATGTCGGAGACACGGTGGCAGTTGTGGGTGGCTGCGCCATTGTGCGCCAATCACCGGCTGAGGTGTGCCAGGATGCCATGAGGGCACCTGGGTGTTTTTAAAAGGTATTTTTCAGAGGTAAAAAGAAAGGCATTCAGTTCAGCGCCGCTAGGCAGGCTTCAGCATATGTGAGAATCCTCGTTTTCACTCGTAAAACCTGGGTTGTAGGACAACCCTAACGTTTTCTATGGTGTTTTCCTGTGAAATGTGCACCGCAACACACAGATAAAACAGACGGCGTAACTTGCGCTCCAGGTCGCGAGGCGTAAGTGGAGCTCTCTTTAAAACAGCCTCGAGATTTCTACAGTAGCAGGGCACAAATGCCATGGTGGCTGTAGGGCGTACAATAAGGTTGGGGATCACTGCCAGAGTGAGGGGCAACGTCGTGGCCGCCTTGAAATTCCTACCCTGCATAGAACAACCCTGTCCAGTACATCCCTGTGTAACCAACAATACATATAAGCCAATGTCTGTGGAACAAATGATGTGGCTGACCTAATACTACTACTGCAACTGCAACAACAACATCCACAATACCAACAGAGATACTGTTTTTCTTAACAACTTGTCATGTCTTGCCCAGTGTCCGAGGTTGTTTTCCTTCTTTGACTTTTTTTTGTCTTTACTCGTTTTATTTTGGTACTCACCTCTCATCTTGTTTCAGATCCCTACTTCCTGCCCTCGTGTGTTTCCCGCTTCTGTGATTGTCTGCCCTGCCCTGATGTGTTTCACCTGTGCCCACTGTCCAATTATCCCTGCCTCCCTTGTGTATTTAGTGTGTGCTCCCAGTTAACTGTGCCAGCTCCTCTTTGTAGAAAGAAGTAGGGCGCGCACATCCAGCAGCTTCAGCAGGTCAGGTGCAGGACAACGCACAAAGTAAACTCTGAAGAAAAGTAATGTCTGCACACTGAAAATTAGCTCCCAGGTCAGTTTATTTGACGTTTCGACACGGAGGTCTTCATCCTAATTCCTTCTTTATTCTGATGAAGACCTCTGTCTTCTTCCCAGTTCCTCTTTGTCCCTTGTCCCTAGTGTTTAGTGTTCCTGGTTTTCTTGATGGTGTTTTTTGGACCTCGTCTTTTGCCTAGCCCTTTTCTGGAGTGTTCGTCTTTTTGTGTACCAAACCTATTTTGCCCGAAGTAAAGACTTTCTGATTCAATGATCAAATAATCAAAATCTGAGTCGTGCACTTGAGTCCTCCATTCCTGTGTTCCAGTTTTGTCACAACTAGGCTAAAAATGTTAAGCAGTTACTACAGTCAAGAGTCTCACCTGTGTGAAGTATTTCCCACTGGGACGCAGTACTTTGATTGACAGATCTAAGATAAGACGCAGGAACTCCCATGTGGAGTCTATGGAGAACAATTACACAGGTTGAGACACACATGAAAAACAATTGTTATTTATGTTACAGCTTTAACATGTCTTAGGATTCACAGACCTTCTTCTGGTGCGGTGGATATGGGGACTGCAGTGAGGTCATTAATGACGTAATCAAACGTCCTCCCTTCCTGAACATACTTCTTCAGCACAGGGACACAGTCTTCCACTAGTATCTGAAATGGGTGAAAGAGGCAAACGGAAATCGTGACATCTTATTTATAATTCCATCTGTAACCATGCACATTTGCTCTGTAAACCTGTAAAGGAGCTTGCAAGATGCACAATTGCACATTCTGTATACTGTAAGTTCTTGCACTACAAACATCCCTAAACCTGCCAATGGCAACCACCAAATAGAGAATTATTTCTAGCAAATAGGAAGACAATTTGATCATGTGTGGTTATTGGGCAGAAGGGTTGCACAGTAAGGCCGTGATCAGTGATCACACAGGATGTTTTTCAATGCAGTGGTGTCTTTTTTCACTTAGGGTGTATTCACACCTGTAGGTCGTTTGCTTTGTTCCGATTCAGGTACTTAATTGATACAATTGTTGCATTTGTGCCTTGGTTTGTTTATGTTCACACAGCCACAAATCAAACAGTCCAAATTGTATTGCCAAGCCCCCTGGATTGGCCAGGAGACACTCCGGTAGGCTAATAGCCTCTCGGGATGGAAAAAATAATTCCCAGAGATTTTCCTATATCATTATAAGAATGCGTTTTGTTAGACCGACATTGTAGGCTACGTCGGGCATGCCCCGTGCGAGGAGAGAGAGAGAAAGAAAGAGGGAGGGATCGGGAGAGAGAGAGGGAGAAAGTTATTTATTTATGTAGGCTATGTAGCCTATGTAAGCCTATGTATTTATTTAGCCTATTTAGGGTATCGGGAATTTGGAGGTAGAAGATCAAAGACCCTCGCAACTTCGATCTGCTATTACTATCACGGAGACTTCAGAGGATTAGCCTACACATAGGCTATATGAACACCTGTCCTGTCAGGAATAAAATATTAATAAATAATTTAATAATAGCCTACGGACATTTCGAGGAAGACATGCAATCAGTCTGATTGTCTGATTGAACCAGACAATCTTATCACAAAGAAGGCTGGCTCTGATTACCACGACTTGTTGTCATTTATTGAATGGAGACCAGAGGTAAGTTGATTGAGTTCAAACTGCTGATGTGATGATCCAAAAATCCCCCAAAGTTGATCCATGCAAGTCACAAGTCGCCAAAACAGGATCTGAATGAAGATGTTGTCTTTAAACGATAAAAATGCTCGTTCTTCAGGCCATTACGCACAGCGCAGCTGACTACGGCAGCTGGTTTATCAAAAAATGCGCACCGTTTCGTGCAGTTGTGGCGGATCGAGGACGGATCACGTTCTCACCACGAACGAACTGCTCCAGAGTTCGTTTAAAGCGGACCGAGACCACCCTTTCTTGGCGATCTCGGTCCGCTTGTTTTGTCCCGCATGTGCGATTGCTGTGTTCACACTCCCCCAAACGAACCGCACCAAGGGGGAAACACACTCTGTTTCGGAACAACTGCTCCAAACGAGATAGGTGTGAATACACCCTTATTTTCAATGGTTTGGTGGCACCAGGCAGGCGTCTCCTCCTAATGTCATACATGTAACTTGTCCTCTGGATGCGGTGCATTTTGGGGCACCCAAGGGCACACTATGTCATTGTCAGACAGAGAGACATATAGCAGCGCATGGGGGACGGATGTTCCCCTGGTGATTAACGTTAACTACATCCTCAGTATGGAATGGAAGTATGGACTCCTCATCCTCTTATTCAAGTTATCGCTAACTTTCTCCTGTCCATTTTTGTTTTATACCAAGTTAATATTTTTTTAATCCTCACATTAGCTACTCGATAGATGTAGAGATGTAATGCTCATTGCACCCTTTAGGCTCTTGCACTCTGTTACTAGTGACGCTCAGAGCTGTGTCTTGCGCTCAGGACAGAAATGTCTCCCATGTGATTACGGCCTAGGAATTTACAGATTCATATTCCTTTTGGAACTACCATTGAAATTACAAATAGCAATTAGTAGTTGCTGCTTGTGTTTGCAAGCCTAACATGTACAGTATTTAAACACTGCAATACACAATTGCACATCATGATATACATCTGAAGCTTTTGATACACATGAACTTGGTCATCTTTCAGTTTCATGATTTTGAATGTGTTAAAAATTATATGATCCCAATTCACAGTTAAATATTAAGTGAAATCCTACACAGCTTACCGTTAAGACATGAACAGGTTTTCTTAATGATATGGAAATTATTTATATAGTCAGTCTTTTTGAAAACTGAATTTGTATGGCCTTAACATAATTTCTTTTTTTTTATCCCATTTGAATAGCCATATTCAACACTCACTTGGTAACAGTCTCCCTGCAGGTTGTCCAGGATATTGCCACAAGTCTTCCTCATGTGCGTTCTGCAGCCATCTATCACCATTTGGTCAATGTACACACTTTGTCAAGGCATGATCAAACAAATAAAGCTTAGCCTAAGTTCAAGCAGGAAGACCATCTTCACTACTCAACCCTCTCCCTCTCTCTTCCCCGCTCTCCTGCTCGTATCAGTTGATTAGGGGCGTTGGGGGGGCACGGTGGCGCAGATGTAGCACTGTAGTCTCATGACAAGAAGGTCTGCTTCAATTCCCGCCTGAGTCACTGCTGGCACTAGGGCTATGTCTCACCATGCCTTCGGTGTTTATAGTGCCTAGGTGAGCGATCTCGTGAAAAAGGTCCTTTCTGTGTGGAGTTTGCATGTTCTCCCCGTGCTCACCTGGGGTTTCCTCCATAACATCAATATGAACCTCACACTAAAAGCATGCAAGACGTCGCCTGACCAGCGATGGCTGAGAAGAAGTTGGTCCCTGGGCGCTTCACTGCAGCTGTCCATTACTCCTGGCCTGCCCCATGGAGGAAGGACGAGCCAGGACGGGGGAAATGCAGAGATTGAATTTCACCAGCCACTGTCAGCATGTGTGTGTGTGGCTGGATGCATTCATGTGTTGTGGTTGTGTGACAAATAAAGACGGGTTTGTCTGTCCAGTTCTTCTTTTTAGCGCTTTTGCTAAACCAATCAGAGCTAGCCACATTGTCCTATCAGCCAATCATGCCTGTCAACTTCAAAAGCTGTTCTCCTTTCTTGTGTTGTGTGGATTCAGTCTGGAGTCTAATCGCCAAAGACTTTTCACATTCTCATAATTATTGTGCATGTGTAAATAAATACATGTAATTGTTCACTAAAGAATGAGTCTCTCCTGATTGAAGTGCAGATGCACAGTAGTGCATGGCCATTAATAATTCAGTCACTAGGTACATGTGAAGAGAGAGATCTAAAGGTTTAAAGATTTAAAGGATATCTCCACCATGGTGATCATCTTTGGCTTGAGCTTGACCACCTCAGCAAGGATCCCTCCATCACCGCCACCTAATATCAGCACCTCCTTTCCAGCATAGTTTTCCTGTCCACTGCCCATGATGGCTTGGGTGTAGGCCAAGTCACTCTCCGACAGGTCTGCAAGTTAAACCACATTATCTACAGATATCACTTGCTGGTACATGACTTGCAGCACTTAAATTAACTTAACCTAACCCTAACCCTAATAAATAAATGTAATAATGCAGAGGACTAAACACAGCTGCCAGTGAACCTTGCCATTGTATTACTATTTTTTTGCACAACCTTATTTCTACAGTTACTTTTATGTCAGTTTAACACGTTTGTAACAATTTACATGTTTTAAAAACAGAGGACTCAGCCATTTGAGTCAACAGATGTCAACGCAATGGTTTGTTTTTGAAGAAAAGAGTAAGTGACGAACAACCATCAAACCATTTACTGTACAAGTAGAAACTAAGTGCACATTTCATTCATCTATGTACTTGCAGTATATTTACATTAATTTACTTTACTTAACACATTGTATCCATCATATTTTACCTGACACACCAATTAGATGCCTCATTAAATAAACGAATAAAAAAAGTTTGTAAGCTTGTGTTTGGTTGATCATATCTCTGCTATTTCTGTATCCTCAGCATTGGAAAGCCTGTTCATTTCCCTTTACAATAATACTGAGGATACAGTAACAGCAGAGATATCATCAACCAAACAAAAGTTTCCAAACTTTTTTTTAGGAGTTTCCTTTGTGAACTTTGCATTGAAATCTGTCTGCTTATTCTCTATGACTAGCGATTTTGAGCTGAAATAAGCCATGCGTTAGTGTGTTATAGTGTTGTGTACACTTACTAATATCTCCATTGAGGACTAGGATATTTCCAAACTGCTGAGAGTGCAAAATCTTTATGTTTTGGTATGCAGAATCTTCATCGTACACCACCCGGTCTATGTCATACTCCACCAGTCTGCCATCCGCTGTGGGCCAGTATCTGTCAACTTGTGCACCTCGGGTAAGAGCTGGGAGCCTTTGGGGGAGAGGTGGACAGTCCAGTATAGTGTTAATGTATCACACAGAGCCTTTGGGGGAGTGATGGACAGTACAGTATAGTGTTAATGTATCACACGGAGCCTTTGGGGGAGTGATGGACAGTACAGTATAGTGTTAATGTATCACACAGAGCCTTTGGGGGAGTGGTGGACAGTACAGTATAGTGTTAATGTATCACACAGAGCCTTTGGGGGAGTGATGGACAGTACAGTATAGTGTTAATGTATCACACAGAGCCTTTGGGGGAGTGATGGACAGTACAGTATAGTGTTAATGTATCACACAGAGCCTTTGGGGGAGTGATGGACAGTACAGTATAGTGTTAATGTATCACACAGAGCCTTTGGGGGAGTGGTGGACAGTACAGTATAGTGTTAATGTATCACACAGAGCCTTTGGGGGAGTGGTGGACAGTCCAGTATAGTGTTAATGTATCACACGGAGCCTTTGGGGGAGTGGTGGACAGTACAGTATAGTGTTAATGTATCACACAGAGCCTTCGGGGGAGAGGTGGACAGTACAGTATAGTGTTAATGTATCACACGGAGCCTTCGGGGGAGTGGTGGACAGTACAGTATAGTGTTAATGTATCACACGGAGCCTTTGGGGGAGTGATGGACAGTCCAGTATAGTGTTAATGTATCACACAGAGCCTTCGGGGGAGAGGTGGACAGTACAGTATAGTGTTAATGTATCACACAGAGCCTTTGGGGGAGTGATGGACAGTCCAGTATAGTGTTAATGTATCACACAGAGCCTTTGGGGGAGAGGTGGACAGTACAGTATAGTGTTAATGTATCACACAGAGCCTTTGGGGGAGTGATGGACAGTCCAGTATAGTGTTAATGTATCACACAGAGCCTTTGGGGGAGAGGTGGACAGTACAGTATAGTGTTAATGTATCACACAGAGCCGTTGGGGGAGTGGTGGACAGTCCAGTATAGTGTTAATGTATCACACAGAGCCTTTGGGGGAGAGGTGGACAGTCCAGTATAGTGTTAATGTATCACACAGAGCCGTTGGGGGAGTGGTGGACAGTCCAGTATAGTGTTAATGTATCACGCAAGATGAGGGATGAAACACCACCTTTCAGCTAAAGTTAAAGTAAAGTTATTTTTTCTTTTTATGCTGATGCTTTCTTTTCCTTATTTATTGTTTGCTTGTTTCCTTTCTCTTTGTTTTGTTTCTATTGTATGCTTTGTATGGATTATTATTATTATTGGTTTTTCTGAGTTAGAGACCCTGTAAAAGCCTACCTAGGGTTTCCTGTCTCTACCCGCATATTATTTTGTTGTTTTCATTTTGTCTGTTTCTGCTTTTAAATAGGGGAGTGGGGGGGGGACATGCATCTCCACACACTTACCTTTTGATCCTCGTAATATTGCCTTGTAAGAGAGTTTTCAGCTTCTTTTCCAGTGCATTTAAAAGCTGTGGAGGAACAGGTGACTCTTTAAACACCATAAAAGCTCCATTTAAGTACATAATGTCTGTCAAGCAATGAGATAACTCATAGGGCTGACTAGGAAGCATTGTATTAAAGAGGGAGGACACATCCTTTTCTTACTAAATTGAATTAAGTATTGTGCTTCTTTTATATCACCTACATTGTCTAATTGTGCAACGTTATCTTCTTCGTAACACTGCAGATCAATGGTGACCAACCCATGGGAGTGCACACGCAGGATAACAAACCTGAGTGACAAATAGAAAGAAGGAGGGACAGCAAGAGAGATAGAGATTTAACGCTAACAGGGACAGTAAATGCAGTGTTCGACAAGAACAGTTGTCCAAGTCTGTGACAAGTGAAAGAAGTGACACGCATCTATAACTGTCAATCTATCAACATAAAAAAATAAAAAATAAAATAAATAAAAAAGAAAATCTGCATGGGTTGAAAAAAACAAGTACTTTTATCTGAATTTAGGCACACTCTGTGTGACCCCATTTCGACCAAGAGGGCTGGTTAAGCTAGTGTTGCTGGGAAAGTGGAGATCGAGATGAGTAATGACGTGGCTTTCTAGCCAGCATGGAAAAGCAAACTGGTTCTTAGAAGGTTCGCAAGTTGAACCAACTGCAAACCGGCACCAGCACCAGCCCGAGTTCCAGTTGGTGGAAAGAGGGTATGTGTGTATCTGTGCTTCAGTATTTCAGTATATAGCAGTAGTATGCCATAATGACAACATCCCACCTCCCACATCAAATGTACCATGGTGGGTTAGGGTTAGATAGCCTTTGATAAGCTAGTCAGTTTAAATTTGGCAAACAACAAATCTTGTTCTTACCTGCCCTTCTTGCCAACAAAAGTAGCAAGGTATCCATGCCCCTCTGTGTCATGGACAGTCTCTGTCATTTCATGCTCCTGAAATATGGATTGTAGACCACGAACTGTCGAAGGACTGTCAGCTAGAGAGAAAGGGAAAGCAGAGGAGGAGACAGAGTGAGAACATTGTAAACTAGAGCGACCGCACAGTGGATATATGCCTCCGCCAACAAGTAAGCAGTCGACATGCATGTCTGTCCAGACTTTGACGTTTGAGCCAAATATGAAGAAATTCCGTCAAGGTGTTACTGAGATATGGTGTTACCGAGCTTGAAAATGGCGTTCGTGAGGTCACAGTGACCTTGGCTTTGACCACCAAAATGTAATCAGTTCATCCTTAATCCAAGTCAATGTTTGAGGCAAATTTGATGAAATTCCGTCAAGCCGCTGCTCAGATATCGCGTTAACGAACATTGGACGTACATACGTACAACCGGAATCCATAATGCCTCCGGCCTGGCTATCGCCAGCGGGAGGCATAATGAGGACTCTAATATTATTCGAGTCGACAATAGTTGACTTCTGTTGAGGGGAAAAAGTCACTGCCAAGATTTCATGACCAAATTAGAAATTGTGCAACCTGGAAATCACATTTGGGCACACTGGTGCACCTACAAATTACTGGGTTCTATTTTCGTGAGAGTGCATTGCCTGTCTTTCCATCACACTTATTCTTGTAATGGTTTCACTTCGAAATACACCGGTACTGTAAATGTAAATTGTAGCTTCTGTACAAGGTACTTTGTAACTGTATTTACAGCGAACTGCTCTGAACAAATGGGAAAATGTTTTTGTATGACACAGTTGGGCATCTTCATGTAACGCCCATCTTTTTTTGTGATAATTCTTTTTAATTAACAGATTATTCAACAGAACACAAAAGAAGAAAAACATAAAAACCACACACACCTACAAAATCATGTGAGGTCTCCAGACCATATTTCAAGCAGAAGGCCACTCATGCATAATCCGATCATCCCCTGACGACAGTCAAGTTCTAGCATAACGTAGTCATTCAAAGCCCTAGCATGACGCCTGCTATGACGTCAGATAATCCTCATATATATAGCAAGGGTTCTACGTCACCTCTCTCTCTCTGGCCGATCATAGCAGCAGCTAGCTCTCAGCAGTCCATTTCCCTTGAAGCCGCCCTCTGAAGCGTTGTTTTGCACCATATCTGCAGACCGAATCAGCACCCCCAAGTCCTCTCTACCCGTGGACAATCCCCGCGGATCTCTCAACGCTCCCCACTCCTGGTATGTCGGATCCCGAGCCAGAACAGTCCATGGGCAGCGACGACAGCTCAAACAACGATACCCTGTTCCGGATCGGCACGGAGCGCATTGGCCTTCCGAGATGGCCGGGCCGCAGGCTGTCAACGCGGGGCGCTCCACTGCGAGGGGCCGCCGTGAGATGCCATGTTCTACGTTGTCTTGCACGTCGTCAATCTTTTCCTTGCCATCTCCATTCACGGAGCAAATCGGCTCAAGCAAAGCGGCCATTTCCCTCCAGCCAGGAGTCCGCCCCAAGTCAACAACAGACTTTCAGACTGACAATCAGTGACTAACATTTTCGTTTAGCAAGCAGCATGCATGCAGCCCCACTATTCTTCATCGGACGGGTGTCCAGGCGTCCAAGCATTCAGGCTTCCGCGCCGCGATCATCGCGTCCCCAGGCTCTACCAAGGACGGGGTTGACGACCACAGCACACCGAGCATACCCCGGAGGACCAGTCACCCGTGGATGCGAAAGGACCCATGAGGAAAGTATCATTACTTCAGTATTTAAACGGGCAATCTACCAGTCCAGTAAAATTCAGACGTATTCATCTCTTTAATACTCCGTCTGCCCGCAACGGCCCGCCCCACCAAACAGAAATACATTGCTCTGAAAACACCACATGTACCGTAGGTGTCCCTCGTGCGCTGACTAAATAAAGCGAGGCTGACTGACTAGTTATTCGGCCTGTGATCTGACCATTCTATCCAGTGGGCATCTCAGCCTGCCTATTTCCGACGCCGGTGAAAACACACCGCATGCGTCTCCTGCACGTAAGCTGCGCGGCGCGACCATTTGCGACCTTGTGCGCAGCCAGTTTTCATTAGGACACCATGTTAACAGATCTGTCAGTCCACACTGAATTGCGCGCAGCGCGCCGCTCAGCTCTGCTCAGCGCCCGCTCAGGGCCGCTCAGGTCAGCCTGGATTTCTATTTTCCTGCGCGGCCGTCTGCGCCCATGAGCGACTCTGTCAAGCTGAACAGATCAGATAAGGGCAGACAGGAACTCCGAAACCGGACATTCGTCAAATAAAACCAATTTCAAAGTAAAATAATGTTTATTTACGTTGTTGATTGCCCCTTTGGAAGCGTGAAAAGAGAGAAAGAGCAGTGGGAGAGGGGGAGCGGCTTCTAGGGGCTCGTTGCCTGCGGAGCAACAAGTAGAGAGCTCTCGCCTTCTCTCTACAACAGCACGCACTGGGAAAACGGGAGGAGAACAGACAAATATGATGCAATTGCATTTTATAACGAAGGTAGCCATTAACTGTTATCCCAAACATATTACTTTAGATATTTATGTCGTCATTTACTTGGCCATGATAACGAAGACAGGAGATCTGGGGCAAAATATATAGCGGACGAGCAGAGCGCGCAAAGTGAGCTGCGCTCTCTGTGTGGACACTTTGAGCGACTTCTGCGCGGAGGTGCGCTGCGCGGCGCATGCGCGCAAGTTTCGCGTCTGGTATGTCGCCAAAGCGGAAATCGCTTTCTGGCAAATGGCCAGCGGGAGTCACAATTTAATAATAATAATAATAATAATAACAATAACAATAAGAATAATAACCACGCAAGGGGCCATTCTAACACCCCTGGCCCATGGAGCTTGTCTGAGCATCTGCTAGAATGAGCGTTACTGCACAACTTGGGAAATTGGGACAAGTTACAGTAGCTCGCTCACAGAACACACATAGCTTAAAATAAAATAAACAGTAGTAAATGCAATGCAAATGCAGTATTAAGCAATAAGCAGAAAAACACAACATAGCATAGAATAACTAGTAAATGCAAAAAGCAAAAAAAAAAAAGAAAAAAAGAAAAAGTGGAATGTCTAAGTAGCAAAATACAAAATACATCAGGCAAGTATACATTCCGTGTCAATTATCATTATTGCACCCTGGACTATATTAAGTCGGCTTGCCCTATACGTTACACGTGGCTCAGCCAGGCACAGTTAACCTATCGGCTGGCTCAGTCTCAGGGAGACTGAGCGTCTCCGAGGTGCTCTTTTAAGAGAGGCATTAAATAGACCAATGGCCACAGGCAGGAATGATTTCCCGTGCCTCTCCGTACTGCATCTAGGTGGAATCAGTCTCTCACTGAACGTACTCCTGTGTTCGACTAGCACGCCGTGGAGTGGGTGCGAGTCATTGTTCATGGTGCAACGTAGCCTGGACAACGTTCTCTTCTCTGACACCGCAGTAAGAGAGCCCAGATCCAGCCCCACAATGTCCCTGGCCTTACGGATCAGTTGTTGAGTCGTTGGCATCCGCTGCCTTCAGCCTGCTGCCCCAGCACACAATAGCATACAGGAAAGCACTAGCCACTACCGACTCATAGAACATCCTCAGCATGGTCCGGCAGACGTTGAAGGACCTCAGCCGTCTCAGAAAGTAGAGACGGCTTTGCCCCTTCTTAACCATAAACAATACCAAAGCTAAAATAATTGATACAGCGTCACGCTAGTCAGGTAACAAGAGGCTGCGAACCCCATCGCTATATGTGGCCAACCATAACATATCACTGCAAGTTGCAACTACTGTAGCAGTCCATGGTGCACTTGCAAGGCGGTGAAACCATCGCTTTCTCTCACTTGTTTATTAACCAGTTTCTTTATATCTCATGCATTAAGCACTACATTTCAGCTGTTGCCGCCAGAATGAACCGTTCGCCCCATGGACCTTTCAGTCTGCCCAGAGTGCCCGAGATGCTACGGCACTCCAGCTTCAGCGCTTCTCCAAGCCGGTTCCCGTCAATCACCGTGAATCTGCCCAGACTTCCCCGTGGTCTGGCCCCAGCTGCGCCAGCAGGGCTATGAGCAGTCCGTAGCAAACGGGCTTATGCTCAGGGGGAAAAGATGGTCGCTATCTGATGACATCATCACCGGCCGTCACCGCCCCGGACCGGCCCCTCGGCTCCCCTGTTCCTCATCGCACCTTGTCACCACATGACAAGATCCTGGTTCATCCTGCACCTCAAGCAGACGCTCCAGCAATGCAACCTCCCGACGAAGAACTACTCCAGCCACTCCTTCAGGATCGGAGCGGCCACCTCGGCCGCCGAGCAAGGAGTGTCCGCCGCCTCCCTCCAGCAAATGGGCCGCTGGTCCTCATCGGCATTCTCCAGCTACATCCGCCCGGAGCAGGCGGCCATACTGGCGGCCCAAAGAACCCTCCTCCCTTAATCGGTGAGCATGGCAACGAACAGTGTCCCGGACTTTAAAATGTCTCGTTGGTGGTGGCTCCCCGTAAGCATGGCGCCAGTAAGGCGCAGTAAATTCCCCGGCTCATTTTTGAGGGGGATAGAGAAAGAGAGAGTCGGAGAAAGTCAGGGTAGTTGCGCCAAGGCAGCCAAGTAGGCCAAGCCGGGAAGCGCCAAGTCAAACATTAATGTACCAAGATCAAAGGCCCGACCGAGTTGGGAGCGCCAGCCGCAAATAGCTTGTAAGTCGCTAAAAAGGCCGAAGGCCGGAAAAGTACAATCGCGAAGCGCCAAGGCGGCCAGGTGAGCCAAGCTGGGAAGCGCTATCGCGAGGTGCCCGACCGAGTTGGGAGCGCCAGCCGCAAATAGCTTGTAAGTCGCTAAAAAGGTCGAAGGCAGGAAAAGTACGTACCAAGATCGAAGGCCCGACCGAGTTGGAAGCGCCAGCCGCAAATAGCTTGTAAGTCGCTAAAAAGGTCGAAGGCAGGAAAAGTACGTACCAAGATCGAAGGCCCGACCGAGTTGGGAGCGCCAGCCGCAAATAGCTTGTAAGTCGCTAAAAAGGTCGAAGGCAGGAAAAGTACGTACCAGTACGTGGGGCGGCTTTAGCTCAGGAGGTAGAGCGGGTCGGCCAATGACGCAAGGGTTGGCGGTTCGATCCCCGCTCCCTCCCAGCTGCTGTCGCTGTGTCCCTGGGCAAGACACTTAACCCTCCTTGCTCCCGATGGTGTGTAGGCACCCTGCGTGGCAGCCTGCCGCCATCGGTGTATGAATGGGTGAATGTAGACTATCTACTGATTGTAAAGCGCTTTGGATAAAAGCGCTATATAAATGCAGGCCATTACCAAGATCGAAGGCCCGACCGAGTTGGGAGCGCCAGCCGCAAATAGCTTGTAAGTCGCTAAAAAGGTCGAAGGCAGGAAAAGTACGTACCAAGATCGAAGGCCCGACCGAGTTGGGAGCGCCAGCCGCAAATAGCTTGTAAGTCGCTAAAAAGGTCGAAGGCAGGAAAAGTACGTACCAAGATCGAAGGCCCGACCGAGTTGGGAGCGCCAGCCGCAAATAGCTTGTAAGTCGCTAAAAAGGTTGAAGGCCGGAAAAGTACAATCGCGAAGCGCCAAGGCGGCCAGGTGAGCCAAGCTGGGAAGCGCTATCGCGAGGTGCCCGACCGAGTTGGGAGCACCAGCCGCAAATAGCTGTAAGTCGCTAAAAAGGTCGAAGGCCAGAAAAGTACAATCAACTACCGGCGCCTGCAGATCTCAATTAACCTCCGGTAATCAGATCTTCCTTTTGGGGGATCTCCTAGCCTATGCAGGTGCCCTCCTCTTGCCTCAAGAGCAGCGCCACTGGCCAATGGAGTCATGCGCCAAAGTATTTGCCAAAGATTGCTAAATAAAGTTTGTCAAATCCTACCAACTGGCCTCTCATGATTGAAGTGAGGTCTCCATATTTCAAGCAGAAGGCCACTCATGCATAATCCGATCATCCCCTGACGACAGTCAAGTTCTAGCATAACGTAGTCATTCAAAGCCCTAGCATGACACCTGCTATGACGTCAAATATGACGTCAGATAATCCTCATATATATAGCAAGGGTTCTACGTCACCTCTCTCTCTCTAGCCGATCATAGCAGCAGCTAGCTCTCAGCAGTCCATTTCCCTTGAAGCCGTCCTCCGAAGCGTTGTTTTGCCCCACCCACCTCCCCAGTCCGCCACCAACGAGTCTTGACTCCTGATCCCCCACGGGGGGGGGGGGGGATCTCCTAGCCTATGCAGGTGCCCTCCTCTTGCCTCAAGAGCAGCGCCACTGGCCAATGGAGTCATGCGCCAAAGTATTTGCCAAAGATTGCTAAATAAAGTTTGTCAAATCCTACCAACTGGCCTCTCATGATTGAAATACATACACATATGCATACATGTAACGCCCATCTTTGTTCCATCACATATGTCAAGTTGTCAACAGCCTCCCAACCGGACTGACAAGTAACGTTAACTGCCCTAGCTGAGCAGGACTGAAGCTGTCGTGTAGTCTGTCCAAGCTTTAATATGTGTTAACTTGTGTTCAGTCTAAATTATATCTTTCATGTTTTGCAGCTGAATGCCAGATCCAATGTTTTACAGACAGCTCATGTGGTGCAGGGCAACTGTGTGTTGGATGAATAGGACACTACATTGTTATGGCTTGATTGGGTAGCAGATCCGAAAATACCTCTACAACATACATGTGTACACATGTGTTCTGACAGGCCACCGATGCCTGGGGGTGTGTAGAGTACTGGTTAGAGTCTAGCATTAGAGAGTCAGAAACACCTCCACCCACAACAAGTAATGGTTGTACTGCAGAATTATATCCTTGGAAGTAATCTACTCCATTCTATTGTCAAAGTTTTTTTGTACATAAAACCTAATTTTATGTTTTTTTAACAACTCTTGTGATTCTCATGTCGCAGCATTTTGTGTGTGACTGTCAATCTTGTTTACCATTTTGTAATGATAAGGTATTTGTGTGCATACTTGGGATCAGGATATGTACTTGTCATTGACTGTATATTTGTACTGCATTATAAACTAAGTAGAGACACATACATTATGAATATGAATACAGTACAGGGGTTAAGCTATGGTTACAACTAAAAAACATTTT
>NC_139623.1:96395125-96752625 GCF_964638095.1 Poromitra crassiceps | reverse complement strand
AAACCAATAGAAACCAAGAACAAACACAACAGAGTGGAAGCCTCTGGAGTATTCCACATGACAGGTCTAGGCTACAGCAGGAGGCCTGAAGACCAACAAAGAAGAACAATTTATTTTTTACTACTTAACTTTTTTGAATTTACACTAGCAATGATGCCCCCTTTAGCACTAATGTGGAGGACATTTTTACTATCATATATCTGTACCGTACTCTTGTTGCATTATGGGAGCTCATAGCTGTGTGGGAACAGTTCAGCACTTCTCTCATGTCTTTTGACCTGACCCTGACAGATTGCAGCCAGTTTAATTGGTCCTTCTTTGCACAGGAAAACTCTTATCTCCGGAACTGGAACCATACCATCTCTGCGTCCTTGCCCTCCTATGTAGGCCTTAGTTGAATGGAATCGCTGTCTGTGGTAATTGGGAAACTAGCCTTGAGAGTCTTGCTGAACTGGTCTTTGTGAAACAGCACAATCTTATTTTAGCATTTCTGATTTATGTAATCCAGGGTCTGGACAAACTGCTGTTTTTCGTTCCTTGTCTGACACTCTTCTTGTGGCATCGAGCCATGACCCTAAACAGAAATACATTTATCAAATCCTCAAGTCTCTTACGGAAATGTCCACCACAGCTAACATGACTACAGTAATGGCCATCACACAAGCCAGCCAGAGTATGACACCTTACTTTAAACCACTGACCCATGCCCCCTCAACCATGGTCTCAAAAAGTAGAAAAGGTGTGAACCCGTGGAGCCTGTATATTATAATGCACAAAACTAGTAGTTCATTTGTTAACTAATCTTGTCCTGCCCCAGCTTCATGCATCCCACACGCATCACATTTTTTTAACACCTATGGTGTAGAAATGAGAAAGATGTGAGTGACATCATATAGCCTATATATCATTATATTCCCATTACTGATGATTATTTATCAAAAATCTAATTGTGTAAATATTTTGTGAAAGCGCCAATAGACCAATAAACACCCTACAAGCATTGTCTCAACATCAATATTGAGGTATTTGGTCAAAACATTGTGATATTTGATTTTGTCCTTTATATCGCCCAGCCCTACATCTCACATGTGGCTTTGACTTACAACTGAACATTTAGCCCATGTAGAAAATACAGACATACATGACCATGTATCACTGTTCAGCCTAAAAATACGACATGATTTTTCATCCATAATATCACCCAACTCTATGACAGAGGAATTGGGCTGTAGCTCACCCAGATAAACATATGGGTGTGGTGCAGATGGTTGTTGGGTCAATCCCTGCATCAGATTCTGGCTTCAGGATTGTTCACATTATAAGATGTCAACAGTGATGCTTCTTTACCATCAGTAGTAACACTGATATCAATAAGCTGATGGAGCCTGAACAGTAGCTCTAGCTCAGTGAGATAAACAGCTCCTTGGTGTGTAGATGTTCACTGGTTCAAATTCCACCTGTCTCACTCTTTGCGCTTTCAAATCGCTTTCAAAAATTGCAAAAGCTCAAACTGAGAAAGCTATAGACAGGTCCCATAGACAGTCTCGATGTGTTTCCAAAAGGAAGCCTTACGCCTGGTGGCTGAAGGATGCACTACCTTAATTTAAACGTGTCTTTAAATGTCGGTCTGTCTGTTTGAAAGAGACAAACTTTTTGTTTTAATTAATCACATTAGCCTATACACTCAGGTGTTGGGCAAGTTACTTTCAAAATGTAATGTACTACATTACTAGTTATTTTCATTTGAAAGTAATATGTTACTTTACAATATTACTTTCTGTGTAGTAACTCGTTACTTATTTCACTACTTTTGCATTACTTTTACCAAAACAACAGCAGCAGCAGAATGACATCGCCGCCCCAGAACCATCCCGAAAAGTAATTTCAACCACCTTGAAGTCAGTGTAAACAATCCAAAATTCTAAATGTTATTCTTTTCCTTTGTTATTGTCATCTATAGTGGTTATTTGCATAAAAACACCCAGTTTGATTAGGAAATGATTGTATATTTTTTAAATATGTGCTTTGATTTAATAAAAATGTAACTCAATTTGTAACTTGAGTTACTTGACAAAGTAACTGGTATAATATTTTCAAGTTCAAGTTCAAGTAGTTTATTGTCATATGTATAATACAATGTATAATACAATGAAATTATTTATGCTCTGAGCACCCTCAGCCTTACATACACAAGGACATGGTCACAAAGACCGAAAGAAAAAGGGTCTAGACCTACATGACTATGTAGGCTACACGTGATACAAACATGTCTGTACACAGTGCGTGTAGACATAACACAAACCACAATACAGGACAATACAATAATGGTGCACAACAAAGTGACAGTGCGTTGCAGTGTGTGTGAGTCAATTGTTCAGCAGCCTGACTGCCTGAGGGAAAAAGCTGTTACTGAGATGGGTGGTGTGTGATTTGATGCTCCGGTAGCGTTTTTTGGAAGGGAGGAGTGAGAACAGGGTATGAGCGGGGTGGCTGGTGTCTTTGATAATGTTTTTGGCTTTCATTTTACAGCGAGTGGTGAAGATGTTATGGAGGTTTGGTAGTTCTGTGCCGATGATTTTAGCTGCTGTCTTCACAGTCCTCTGCAGCAGAGCAGTCTGCAGTCCTAATATTACTGAAATAATAATAAGTTATATTACTGAGTTACTTCTAAAAGTAATATCTTACATGTGATATGTTACTTTTGTAATGAGTTACCCCCAACACTGTATACACTTAGAAATCACCAGATATATGAAAGGAAAAAATTTCAGCTAATTTTGTGAACTTTTGTAAGCTGTGACTTGTGATTGTAGTTTTTCATGTCTGTTGTGTTGTCAACCCTAGTCTGTTCCAGTTGTCATAATGCATGTGTCTGGCACAGGTGCATCAGTGCATCTCCTGTAAGCTCCAGTATGTTCAATGCTAATTTAAAATAGTCTGACAAGCTTGCATTTTAATTGCATTTAATTTGCATAATTGCATAATAATGACTGCATTATTATAATTATTTACAACTGATGATTGATAGTACTTCAAAGATCGCGAGGCAAAATATACTGAAGCACATTGGTAAAGCAGGGCACAAATAAGATGATATAAATAGTTCAAACCTTTTCAGAACCTTGCATTTAGAGTTTACAAGTAATTTCTAGATCAACAAATATAGAAATCAAATATTTAGCTTAATATGCAAATGAATCATGAATCAAAAAAGGACAGCAATTGTACTTAAGTTAAATATTTTGAGAGGAAATCATTGATTCAATGCTATTTATAGTAATACAAGCTAAAAAATTATATGATTTCTTGATTACAAGACGAAACATCAAAACATCAAAACTCTGTGTTGCGGACACGGTGGTGAATGGTGAAATTCCACTTTAAGCAGTATAAATGTGAGAAAAAATAAGTGATTGCAAAGTCAGAAAAAAAGTACAGTGTAACAAAGTAAGTAACAAAGCATAATATGTCAACATAAATAACAGGGAAAAAAACATTTTTCTCTTAAAAATACATCCCAGGGACATGAAAGTGCCCGAAATCAAATAATCACCCATATATATTACATTACATTACATTATGTCATTTGGCAGACGCTTTTATCCAAAGTGACTTACAATAACACATTTTTGTCAGCAATAGAGCAATCAACTATGTAACACAGTCTATGATAACTACAACTTCTGAAGGAACAGTGGTACAAGTTAAGGTTAGTTTAGATTTTTTTTTCTTTTTTTAAGAGAGAGAAAGAAGTTAGATCAAGAAGGGCCCAGATGGAGCCTGAAAAGATGTGTCTTTAGCCTTTTCCGAAAGATCGGCAGTGATTCGGCCGTTCCTGACCGAAGGTGGAAGCTCGTTCCATCATTGAGGTGCCAGGGACGAGAAGAGTCGCGAACGGGATGAGCGACTTTTGAGCCCCCGTAGTGAAGGAGGGGCGAGGCGTCCTGCGCTGGTGGAGGAGCGGAGGGAACGGTGAGAGATTGGAGCCTGACCATAGATTGTAAGTACAGAGGGGCTGTCTGCTGTACTGCCCTGTAGGCCAGTGCACCTGGGATGCTGGGGGCACTGAGGGTGTCCCCCCCCCCCATGTCTTCAGTGCCTACTGTCCAGGTGGGCTGTCTTTCTGTGTGGAGTTTGCATGTTCTCCCCATGGTCCCCTGGGGTTCCTCCATACAACATTATCATCTCCCCCCCAGTACAAATACTGAATATTTGGCATTATATTCATCATTATTGATATATCTTATTAATATCTGATTGAATATTGTTGAATATTATTATTAGTGTAGGTATGGAATGCATAGGAGTTGCACACATTTTCACTGCAAAGCCAAACTGTACTCTGTAGCAATCACCCTGGCCAGTCGTCGATTTGCACCGGTTTGTCACGCACCTCGTGCGTCGGATGTTAACGCACACACACTTGTGTTTCATGCAGGCTGCACCACCTGCAGCAGAGGCGACGCCCTGGGACCTAGGGACCGTGCAGCCTGCTACCATGCACCGGTGAGCCAGTTCGCGGGCCACCAGGGCTTTAACCGCCAAACGGACCCCAGCGTTGGAAAGGCCGCCCGGGGTTCTGAAGGGCAGCTGTCCCTCCTGGCAGCCTTGGGTACCTGTATAGCATACAAACTTGTGCCTGTCTAAATAGCGACCTTTTCCGCAAATACTGCTGGTTCTGTGCTGTTGGTATTTTGTATGATGCCAAATTGACACACGTCAGCTCTCAGTGCGTTCGGGGCTATAAGCCCAATGAGTGCACCAGGCCCAGGTGCACCGAATCAGCCTCAAAATCAGGCTCCTGCAAGACAGGAGAGTGGGAGCCTGGGAGGGTCCTCACAAAAGCTAAAATCTTAGGCTCGTTTGAGTTGACTGCCGCCTCGCCTGGAAAGCAGACGAGAGCAGGCGAGCACAGTCAGGCGAGGCGTCAACAAGTCGAACACCCCCGACGGCACACTCGCTGCTGCTTTTCTTCTTCTACAGTTTTGTTTAACAGCGGTTTGTAAACAAATTAAAACATGCATTAGCGCCACCCACACTCACTGCTCAAATAACACAGCCCTTCAGATTCCTTATTTTTATTTTAATGTAGGCATTCCAGGTGGTATTTATGTAAAATATGGAGTGACAGCTTGGAATAGATATAAAATTGAAGTTTCTACACTTCACTGTGGGTTTGTGATGCACCTGTGTTGAACCAATGGGCGCTCAGCTTGATGCGTTTCTCGTCATCCTCTGTCAGCCACAGTCGGGCGCAGTTGGTGGGGAGCATTGAGTTATAATATGAATGGAGAGAGCGTCCGTATCTCCGCCCTGTATGTGTATTGAAGCCAAAATCCGGCCAGATCAGTGAACCAGAGCATGCGCACTAGCGCCTTTGATTGAGAACCTGCGAGAGCTCCACGCCCCTCTGAACTTTCTTATGTAGAGCTGCTGTTTCTAGAATGCGCACAGTGCGTTGTGTATTTATATACAGTCTAGCTCTGTAAATATTACACTTTAAGTTGTAATATTTTTTGTCTCGCCAAAAGTAACCAGGAAGATTCCCACTATGAGATCAGTTTATCAAAATGACGCCTGTACGAAAATCTGATTTTGGTTGTCGGAGATTCAGACCTCCGGGCTGCTGCTGTGCTCTCAGCGCTCTCAGCGCGGGCCGGAAGTGGAGGCAGGCCAGCCTCACTGGGGGGATTGCTGTGTCTAGCCTAATGTTTTCGTGGCATTTTGATTAACTTTATGATTTAATTCCTTTTGGAGCAAATGTTGGTGTTACAAATCTAACCTTGACGCTTTACGCAACGTTGTTTGCTGGTGTTGTGGGTACTGCAGCCTGTAACGTTCTCCGTTGTCGGAGATTGAGTTGTACTGTCAATGGTTGTATCAGCCAGACAAGTCAGATCTCCGGGCTGCTCTCAGCCCGCAAGAGGAGCCAGGGCTGCTTGGCTCAGCCTCTCACTGGGGGAAATTCTCGGATGAACAGCTCTGGGTTGATTAGCCTAATGTTTCCGTGGCATTTTGATTAACTTAATGATTACATTTATTTTGGTGCAAATGTTGGTTTAACACATGTAACCGTGAGGCTACGTTGTTGTACCCGCGTTAGCCTAGACCTGAGCCAGGCTGCCTGGTCTATTGCCTGGTATATCGTTACTAAGAGAGGAGCTTGTGAACAACGAACATCCCCACAGTCAAAGCATTTCCCCCAGATATGCATATAAAAACGTTTGTTGCTTTAATAGCCTACAAGAAATAAAACGTCTGTTTGTATGTCATGCTAACCCGTTAGCGATGAGCTAATGGTGGTTGTGTACTACTAACTAGGCCGCCCTCATCTCATCTTATACCCGGGACGGGAGTTAACGTTATAAAACACATTTCCTGTCAGTTGGACAACCTGGTCAGTTCTGAAAATATGTGTCTATTATTGTGTTATTTCAGCTATCGTTATCGGTTGTTAAGTTATAGTAATATGAAAACCAGCCGATTAGCAAGCAGCTAATGCTAGCTTGCATGTTAAAGCCATTGTGTGTCATGCTAACCCGTTAGCGATGAGCTAATGGTGGTTGTGTACTAGGCCGCCCTCATCTACCCGGGACGGGAGTTAACGTTATAAAACACATTTCCTGTCAGTTGGACAACCTGGTCAGTTCTGAAAATATGTGTCTATTATTGTGTTATTCCAGCTATCGTTATCGGTTGTTAAGTTATAGTAATATGAAAAACAGCCGACATGCAAGCAGCTAATGCTAGCTTGCATGTTAAAACCATTGTGTAGCCTACTTATAACGTAGCTGGAGTAACTCATAAAACACATATTTTCTGAACTTACTTCAGTCCCCAACCAACGTTAATTCCTCGCGCACAAAACATTTGTTTTCATTCCTCAAAACAATGTTCTTTTTATTGGGGTCCATTGATGTCTGTAGCCAGCACAGCCAACATGAGCCACCGACCTCCAGGCAGCGTTAGATAACATAAAGCCGTGTGTCTTGTCTGTGACGAATAGATCTATTATGTGCAGACCCTGTCCAGCCAATGACGGCTTGAGACTGGCTGCCACAGCTGTCAATCATCAATTTTTATCCCTTTTTATATGTCAAATAACTACTTAAAAACAAACTGATCAGAAAAATGACCACTTGCACAGGCATTAGCATGATAATGACTATCTAAAATGATACAAACCACCTTTGGAAAAAAATTATCTGACGTATACTGTGATTATTTCGGTTGTGATTTTCCCATCCACTAACATGGGGAGGCGGGCCTTGTGACCTAATACTGGATTCAGCCGTCAGGGCGGCGATCTAACATGCAGCGGCTTCACTTATGGGACCATGGAATTGCGTCCATCTTATATAGGTCATCTTATATAGGTCGATGGTGGGGAGCAACTGCGGCGCCTCGCTCCAAATCTGCGCCCGCCTCGCTCTCGCGAGAGTCACGTGACTCACGCAGTCGGGCAGGACGGAGCAAGTCGGACAACTTTCTAACCATCATGCAACGGGGCAAGCAAGGCGCTGGTCGAATCTGCGCAGAATTTGCTCATCTCAAACGAGCCTCTTATCAGATCAGGGGACCCTGGGACAAAATCTTAATTAAATGGGGGTCCGTGGTCTAACTTGTGTCAGTTTAGGCCTTTAGGGGTCCTTGATCTGAAAAAGTTAGAGAGAGAGTATACTGAAAAATACTGAATTTCAGGTAGCACATTTTGTTTTAAAAGGGATTTAGAGTTTGGCAATGAAACCACTCATATTTAATTCTGTAATCTTAAGAAAAATGCCATCCATGAACAGATGTGGATTGCAATGTCAGCAATGTTTTTTTTTAACAGTACATAGCATGTAGTATACAGTGAAGAAAACAAAAAAAAGGGATAAAGAAAATAAATACAATAACAAACAGAAGGAAAAACACCACAGAAAACTAAAAACAATAGACAAAAAAAAAGAAAAAGAAAAAACACCACAGAAACTAAAAACAAATGACATGGCATCGGAAATGTCGCAGCAATGGACACTGCACATATCACAAACAACAGACAGACAAAGAACAAGGTATCGAATTGGGAGCAGTGCTAGAAGAGCCTAGGAATACAGAGCATAGCATCAGACCAGATGGATAGTGTTTCAATTTTTGCTCCATTAACCTTAGCTGTGGATTTTTCTAAAAGGCAGATATCATAAAACAGAATGATCCAGACTCTATTCAAAACAATATTTGGTTCAAACCAGCTTTTAAGAATCGTCTTTTTTGCTGCTAAGAATTATTCGTTTCACTGCATATGATAGTATAACATTTGGGTTGTGACCAAAAAGCCAGAGGGCTGGGCAGAGTGGAAGATCTTTATCAAGTAGATTTCCTACTGATTCAACATGTACCCAAAGCAATTTGACTGTTGTACAGTTCCAAAACATGTGCATAAAGGTTCCTAGATCCGAATGGGAGCACTTGTCACATAGATCACTATCAGTAAGATTCATTCTAAACCTGCGTACAGTAGCCTGTACTACGAAACTAGTTTAATGCCTTATCCGAGTAAGTTTGAGTTTAAACCTGGTTTAGCCGTACTACAAAGCAAGTTAACTTTCAATCACCATGGCAACTGACGCTGCAAAGCTAACCTGGTCGCGACCAGGTTAGCTTCAGAGGATAAGATCAAAATCCATGACAGACCCATATAATCGGCTCTCTGGAGTCACTCACCGTTCATATAAGATCGCCATATGAAAAATAGATTGCAGTCAACTGAGAATATAACAAGAAAAACATTTGTGGCTCTGTAGGCTACATAATTAAATTAAGCCTACTTACCACTTTATGTCTTAACAGCTCAACGATGCGTGGAGAAATATGATCACTATTAATCACCGCAGCGCATATCATGAATGGACCCTCAAATGGAGTGAGGGTGTCGTCTCAATTCAGTTGAGCAGTTTTCTCTTTTATAGTAGGCTATTAGGCTTTATACTAGGCTATTTTATATATGAATTATTCGATCAGTGCAACCACACACATGAGTGATAGAGATCATTATTCATTGAGCATGCGTTTCTAAATCTATGGTCTAAATAGGCTTACAGATTGTGGAAATGTATAGACTGAGATTACACATTTAGATTTGTTGCTGCTGCCTGTATCAATGCAGCTGTATCAATCGCTGATCAAAGTAAATCAAATGACTGATGTGAATACAAGCTGCTGCTTTAGACAGCCCTTCAGCAGACTATCCAACGCGGATTTTCATTCTGACATTAAATCGCGGATACATTAAATATCCGCTAAAACTCTGATCATGCACTGCGCTTCATTGAACGAGGAAATGGGTGTGGAAATGAGTGTGGGCGTGGATAAACTCAGCTGTTCATAATGTGATTGGCTGGCGCACCTCTTTCGCGTGGACGCGCGCCTGTGCACGAGCGAAAAACGTGCGCGTGCACAGGCAGATCCCAGGTCCACTTACCTAGTAAAAAACCAGCGTCGTAGTATCAGTTAACTAGATAGCTTTGATCCTGTTCAGTCAAACCAGATCAAAGGGACTTATCGCGGATCTGTTAAACTAGTTTCGTAGTACAGGGCTCAGGTGTCAAGTAGACTCTATGTGCAAATTTAAAATGAATCAACTGATGGGCGAAATTTTTGGAAGAGGAAAAAACATTGTTCCATATTTTAGACCAGTCTAGGTCAAAGCCGAGCCCATCAAGGTCTCCATCCAGGGCTGGACTGGGACCAAAAGAGCTACCTGCCATGTGTCAGACAGGCCCACAATTTCGACTCGCTCGCGCTCGCATGGGTTGTGGATTTACTTATAAAGCCACATGTTATGACCCGGTCTAGGGGTTTTAGGTGTAATGATGTTGCAGCATTGAATAAACGTGCCCAGTGAGAACTCAACATTTACTTATTAAATAGACATAAGTACAGTACTGTTGTTGAGGCTATAATAAAGGACTGTATGATACTATAACTTGCTGGTTCTGATTGGATTTAAACTTCGCTCCAGGTGTGTCTGTTAAAACACGGAAGCAGACAAATTATCTTCTTTCAAGACTTTTACTTGACTGAGCAATGGTCAGACATGGGCATGGTTTACATGTGTATGTGGTTCTGTAAAGAAATAAAATATATATATACATTATTATAATTACAGTAATAAACTAGTCCACCACAAAGCCTATAGCATCCGTTATACATCTACTGTATGCATACATACACACAGTATATACACTATATACTGACATAAACTATTGTATGTTCACTACATACATAGCCAGCATATCAGCCTCCATATCAACATACATGTACATATATCGTGGAAATAACAATCACTAATAATTACTATTACTTGCCTAAGCTATAAAACTATTTAAATGTGCACCAAACCACAAACCACTATGAATTATACAATACTAATGCAGGGCAAACATCTATTTTTAATATAATCTTAGTCATAGCATAGTCTCCACAATGCACCCGACATAGGCACGGAGTATGGCATTCCATCAATTATTCAATTAACAGCCACGTGTACTAGGAGCGGAATCCATCACGCATGACGCATCCTTCTAGGGTAACCAAATCTCCAACATGAATATAAACTTATGCTTTACATTAACTGCAATTAACTGATAACTTAAACAGTGACATGACTTACAGGTCTCAGGGACGCACGCACACAGTACGCTCGCACTTCACCTCTCCAGCGCGTGCCCGCTACACTACAGCGCGTGCCCGCTACAGTACGAGTCCGTTCCAATCCCCAGCGCGTACCTGATCTGCATCCTCAGCAAACGGCGCTGATAGACGGCCTTTTGAACAAGTACAAATCATAACACTGATTTTTTTAAAGTGCAGACATTTCAGTCGCACACTGTGCGTCTCAGCAGCGCAGCCTGTCAGCATGTGTGTGCGCTGCTCTCAGCAGGGTGTGTGCGTTGTGCACCCGCCTATACAGAGACACATAGCCTATTACTATCTTGCACATTGTGGAGTTAGAGGGAGCACCAACAACATCTTTGAACAACACGTCTGTTAGCAGAGTGGGTTAATGCAGCAGTTCTCGCGTGCACTCCCAGAGCAGCAGCAACGGAGGAAATAAATATAACACGAGGAACAGTTTCTCTTTCTCTCTCTGTGGTCAGAGACACACAGACATACAGTACATACGTTTTCCGTGCATGTCATTGGCTGTCACCACCTGTGTTGCCTTCAGGTAACATCCTAAATTACAATGCTATACATTAGCATTGGTTAGAGGGCCACTCCAGAGACCAGAATCATTCATTATTGACGCCTGAATGGGTCGCTACCGGCCCAATCAAATACATAATACATACTTTTTCACCAACCTGACCGGCCCACTTACCCAGCGGCCCAGCGGCCATCGCACCGGTAAGAATACATTGCAGTCCAGCCGTGTCTCCATCCCAAACCGATGAAACAGGTAGGTGGTTAATGTTTTGTTTTGATAATTTATCATAGAGTAGAAACAAAGCCAGAATTTAACGCAGAGAGAGAAAATTTCACAAGGGGATGGGAGACTGTGGGGGAGTCCCAAGGTACTCCGTACGTTTTAAGGGACGTACGAAGTCTGAGATAAAAGAACCATGAGGAGCCCGGCAAAGAATAAGACTCTTTAAGGTCTTGGAAAGAACGAAGACCTTGCTGGTTAAAGATATCATATAACCCTGAGAGCATAAATGCCCTGTTTAGCCCATTGGGGGAAAGTAAAAGGCATAGAGGCAATGTCAGCAATGTTGAGCGTATCTGTAGCTGCCACATTAGAAAGTAAATCCACTACAATCAAAAGCATCAAAGTCTGAGTCCGCCACTTCAAATTCAAAGCTGGTGAAGTGCGGCGAGTCAAGTGTGTGATGTGGTCCTGCTGGTCCCATGCCAGAGAAGTCTGTGGGTGGCAGGTCAAGAGCTTTGGCCTCCAGAGTGGAGCGAGAGCAGGTGTCCAGGTAGCCCATAGCAGAGGAAGCAGCAGTCGCTCCCATCAGCAGATAAAGCGCCCTCATTGCTTGGGCATTATTAGCAGTGCCATGGCGCAGACAGCCTGCTGAACGCACACTTCTGTTTGTACAAGATGTCCTGCCTGTTGGAGTGGGTGGTGTGAAATAACAATGTGCACCAGCAGTGTTATTAAGACAGGAGGAAACTCATTGAACAAAGTGCTCCTTGGAGGGCAAATAAAAAGTCTTGCTTTGGCTAAACTGCACAGTAATACACAAGACATTTTGTAGAAAGCACTCTAAGCACTCTCAACTCACGTTTGTTCCTTTGGGGGACATCAGTTCCACCAGGTCCAGGAGATGATGCCTCCGCATCACTGACTGGTGGATTTGGGGGACCTTTGTCCATGATTGGCTCTGGCATCAGATCTTTGCGAGTAATGCATGGGATTGGTACCTGATGATGACACTTACAGGAGTGCAGATATGATGAGACACTCTGGAGGAAAAAATAATATAGTTGGTTATCCAAGGATACAAAATTCCTTTGTAATGTAATTATCAGGCATGAGGTACAAGGATTTCATACATTAATGACAGAGTCACTGAATGACAAATCTGTAAATAAATGTTAACAGATATATGGAGAATAGATATTGAATTTAAAAAGCAGTGTGTTCTACTGTGATACCAAATACAAGCCATACATTTTTCCAATAAATAACTCTTTTTAAATCTTTAAAATCAATGTATCTTCAAAAATCTTCAAGACAGCCTAAGAAATTATTAGTCAATCAAGAGATTCTAAAATGTAGCCTGCGTAGCAATGCCCTACCTTCACTTATACCCAGTTTCAGAGCGCAAAAATCATTTAAGATGATGTACTGACTCACCTCTTTCACTTTTTTCAGCATATTAAGCCATTGACTATAAAGAAAGAAATGCATCTATTATCACTTCCATAAAGATCATACAAATCCAGATTGATGCAATGAACGGATAATTTGTTCAAAACGAATATGGAATGCTTTTGCCCGGGAGGCATGAAGACATGTCACCCCTCACAATACTGAATATGGCTGCAGGAGAGCGGTGGGTTGAAGGTAGGAGAAGCAGTTTATATATTGAATGGAGGTCATGTAAGACATGAGGATAGACATAATGTCTAATCTAATCTAAAATATAATCTTTTTGAGTGATTTGAGTGGAATTAAGTATTTTATTATGTGTGAGCCCGCCTCCCAAAACTAAATTAAAATGCCAAGCAAAAACATCCAGGCAAAGGCTAATTTGTTGAGACTGTATTGTGTCAATATGACAAATCATAATTCCAGCAATGTAAAGTCCAGCAGACCTGCAGTCTGCAGCGGTGTCAGCCAGCAGCAGCAGGTACTTATTCTGCGTCAGGATCAGAGCAAAACAGCGATCCCTGCTGCCACCAGAGGGTAACTTGGGCAGATCTAGGATCTCCTTGCCTTCCACAATCGCCTCACAGCTGCTCTGCAACACCACCATCTGGTCAGGTGGAGATAATGTATCATGGCACACGAGGAGACTGCCTTCAGCTGTTAGCAGGAGAAACCTCTTCTTCCACTGTTTGAAAATAAACCCCCCTGGATAAGAGTAGATAGGAGGTGCAGGGAGTACAGAGACATTAGTGGAAACAGGACAAAATCAGAAGGCAAGGGAGAGCTCCTTGGAGACATTGGCATGCATGATGCTGTGATAAATATAACATTTCAAATCATAAACACCCCAAGTATGTTGACAGGATTAAGCACTGTCATAATGATCATGGTAGCAGTGTGCCACTGGATTAAAACATGAACACTGTCGTTCTATCATCTGCTCCGATAAGAGCGAGCCAGATGGTTGGAGGATCAAGGGGCTGTGGATGTGGGTCTGGAGTGGACCAATCAGATCATGTTGACCAATGTGCACATGGACCCACATAATCATAAGCCACACATCTGGATCCACTCAGACTATACACATTTGAAAAATACACGGATAATAGCAGAATTACAATTGCATAATAGTATAGAAATTGCTGGTCTACCCTGCTTAGCACAAACTGTACTGCTTTTACTGTGTCACCATTCTGCTTGAAACATTTTTGAACACGGACAGGAGGGGTTTAGTCTAGTCTACTAATCTAGTTATGGTATTTTTGGAATTTTGTACCAATTGCAACTACATATTGTGGCAGGCATGCAGATCACATGCTTTTATAAGTGTTTGTCAGCCGTGGACTCGGCTATTGTGTGCAATGCATCCTATAGAATGCTACAGTGTTATCATCTATCCATGCATCAGTCAATATTTCAAAAGCACTGATGATTTTCTGTATATATATTGTAAATATATAATATATGTAAATATATATTCTGTAACAATTTAGAAACCAAAGGTCTCAAGATTACTCATAACTATTAAATAACAATCAATTTTTTGTTTTACTTTCATGCCAGAATCAGCATTTAGTTACAGTAGGTTCTAGGTTGTAATTTTTTTTCTTCAAAAGATGGATATGTCATTTTGGAATGAAGCTTGTTCTTCTTTGAACATCTCTACATGGCAATGCACTGCTGCTTTTAAGGCTGCATGGGTTCGGACAGCATCAATCACTCTTATTGAACATTTATTCAAATCACAACATCATCAATATCATTATGGAAAACGCAGTCATGAACATCATTATGGGGAAAAAAGCATGAAACATTTCTGACAATAAAAACAAAATTAGGAGTTTGAATTTAAACGGACTAAATAAAAAAGCATAACACCTTTAAATAAAACAATCATGAAAACCATTGGAAATTACAAAACTAAAAGGGAGACAATCATTTACGTTCACTGAATGTCACCACAGCTATGAAATAAGTTGAATGAAGCAGAAGACTTAACTCACCATACATCCTGAGGGATCCCTGGTGTATCCCTGAGATGTTCATGTCACCAGCCTACTGTCTCAGTTGGAGTGAGATGGGTGAAGTGCATGGGGCTCAATGTGTGTTTTAATGCCTAGGCTTAATCCCCATTCAGCTGGAATGTTCCAAGCCACTGCCTAGCTATGGAAATAGGCTGAGATGACTGTGCCGCTCTCGCTTTTCAGCGCATCTGCAGCGCACCCCAAGGCCGGATCTACCATATGGGCAACCTTGGCAGGTTCCCAGGTGTCCTCAGCATGAAGAGGCCCTCAAAAAAAATTGGTCAGGCTCATGTCAGGCTCCACAGAACTATGACACAAAACTAAGTCCAATCAGAATGAAATAAAAATAGTTTCCAAGAAGATAATGGGCCCTATCTTGGTACAGGCAATATCCCCTATTTGCGCTTGTGCACCTGTTTGCGTGCCTTAACGATAGCAGACCGCCTTGCGCAAGTGACCAGGTGTTATGCCGACTTTTGCATACCTGCCCGGGCAGCAGCTAAACGCATCCCCACCTCACGGGAGCATATTCTAATGATTTATACAGAAATGTAACTGTTTAAAAGTGATATAATTGTCTGGGTAGACGTGACATCCCTGTTTTCTAAGTTAAAACAGCCCCGAAATATGGTAGGGAGGGATGCAATTCTCGGCGGGGATGCGGAAAACGGCATGTGCCACAGGCGCAAATTAGAGCCATGGCAAACCATCTGCGCCCCCAAAATGCCAGCGCAAACGGGATTTGGGCGGTCTTAAGCACCAGAATTATTCACAGGTGTGGCCAGGCTATCTATAAAAGGGAGCATGTGGGCTCTGTCTGCGATTTTTGTCCCAGAAGTGAGGTCACTCAACTGGAAGTGATGTGATGTCACTTGAGCAATTGTGCATTGTGACATCACTGATGATGTCATAGGCATGTGAAATCAGTGATGTCATAAGAGCAGGTATGATGTCATCAGTGATGTGAAGTTGTGACATCATCAGTGATGTCATAAGAGCAAAGGAGGTCACACAGCGTCTTACTATAATTTGAGAAGTGTGAGCAGAATTTTGTCCGGCCACGGCTATGCCATTGTACGTACGATCGGGCTGAAACTTTCAGGGAGGGTAAAGAGCACCTGTGCGGGTGACCTGACGGAGCCGGATTTTTTAATTAGGCGATTGCCCTGATTACCTAATGATGTGATGCCATTAGGGATGTCAGTGATGATCAGTGTTGGGGAAAGTTACTTTGAAAAGTAACTCGTTACTTATTTAGTTACTGCCTTGAAAAAGTAATCCCGTTACGTTACTTAGTTACCCACTGACAAAAGTAACGGGTTAGAGTACTCAAGAGTACTTTAGCTTAGAGTACTTTTGCGTTAGAGTACTTTAAGAGTACTTTAGTTCAGAGTACTTCTCCGTTAGAGTACTTCAGTTTAGAGTACTTTTGCGTAACAAAACATGAACACCCCTTTGTGATTCCATGCACGTTGGATATTGTCCCTTGCAATTTATTCATTCTCTATCTTATTTAATTTCTTAGCCAACCCATAAAGTTAAACTGTAACTCTGCAAGCTTTAATAAGTAATAACAGGAATGACAGATGCTATAGCCATTTTACAGCTTTTTATTAACGATTCATTCGTTTCATTAAAGAACAAACCAAAGCATGGCTACAACTTTTTTTTTTGCAATTCAACTTCCTGAGTTTTTCTTTTCACTAATGATTCAGTGACAAAATCAAAAACATGCTTTGCCCTACTACCATGTATTACAAAAATATAAAACTGCAGGCTCACAAATAAACTAAAATAGTGCATTTGGCTTTTCAAATGAATCAGATTCACTCGACCAATATTCCTTCTGCTATTCCCACAGCGAACTGAGCAGATAAGAAAATAAAACATGAGGTAGTTGCCGACATAACGTTTAAAATTAAAATGTGCTAAACGTAGCATCCATACAAAATAAAGTGCATGTTTAGGCCTAGCCTAAACATAAAATAAATACCTTGCAACAAATAAATGCAGTTACTTACAAATTAAATGACTGAGTGAAATATTCCACGAAAACATGCATACAGTACATGTAAAAACATTTTTAAAGTGCAGGGTCAAACAGGAAATAAACTAAAAGTGCATTTGGCTTTTGAAATCACAGATTCACTCAATATTCCCTCTGCTATTAAACGATCCAACAGCAAAAAGAGCACACATGAATATGCCTGCCTATAAGAACCTCAAAATGCAAACTAAAACAACTACAACAACTTTTTCAAATGTGTCAGTCAGTAGTACTCGGTATCCCTGTCAGAGCATAATCAGTCAATCATCATCATTGTGAGAAAGCCCTAACAGCGCCCTCTGCTGGTGTGAGTCAGTACTTGAGCCTATAAAAGGCCTAGCTGCGTGCCTGGCTTGTCATCAAAGGCAAGACCCGCGGGAGAAGCACTGCTCAGCTGCTGTGTCATTTTATTGTGGTCTTTTTCATACTTTTCTGCATTGTGTGCGTTGATGACGACATGTAAGTCCTTGCTTATGTTATTTTATTGTTTGTGATATCTAGGATATGTTTTTTATCTTTGTATTTGCCGAAATACTGCTAGTTTCATTTTCACATTCCTGTCGAGGGCTTAATTGAATAATTGATGCCACCTGCTCTACTGTAGCCTATGTCCGATGCATGTTGCTGACACTGCCGTTTTCAGGTTCTCATGCCCATGTATAATTTCATCCTCCTGACAGAGCACAAGAGTTCAACAGATCACAGGATGAGCTCGCTCAGTGCTGTTGAAAGTTTGTGAATTTGAGAAAGAAAGCATGGCCTTGAAAGTGTTTGAAAATGGGCATAAATGGGTCATTGAAAGGACTTCAATTTATATATTTTGTGCAATAGACCAAATCACCGTGACGTCACCATGTAAACACCATTTACTTCCGGGTACCTGATCGGGAAGGCGGTAGGTTTAAATTTGCGTGTTGTCATAAATGCTGTCAAACCCTCTCGTTGTTTTCGTCCGACTACTTTCAATTTAAATGTTCAAACGGTTGGTAAACATGCTTGTCCGACGTATCTAGCCTTTCTTCTGTTTGTTTTATGTAGTGTTAGCATGCTAATAACGTTTGTTTACTGTCAAACTCGCTGTTTTTTTGCAGACTCATTAACGTTACAGACAGAGCGACTGACGCCACGTTAATTTAATTTAGCTTCAAGTCTACTCTGGTCTGGTCCAACAGGTAAATTAGCTAGTCTGGTCTCCACTAACGTTAGTGAAAGTGTTGTTATGAATGATATTAAACATGTGCATTTTATATGAATGCAATATACACTTTGAAATAACACAATGAAAATGTAACATTAAACCTGTGTTTCTATGAGATATATCCACTTTGAAATAACCATGAAAAAATATTTGACATGCTGCCAGATATTGAATTAAATTTATTCGGTTTCATTTCATTCAACAGTGCATGAAGCAGTGAGTCAACCAGGGCAGGCGAGAGAGGAGAGAGAAAGTCAGAGAAAGGACACAAAGGAGAAGGAGCAGAGATAAAGAACAGAGAAGAACAAGACCTACAGTAGACAAAACAGGCAATATGAGTGGACAGGCATACGAGTTGTCCAATTATGCTGTCACTCTAAATTCAACAGATGATGGACGATATTTAGAAAAATTTAAGCTCCATTTAGGTGATACGATCATTAATCTTCCTGACCCCTACAATCTGAATGATGGGTGGTACACAGACCCGGTCAAGCTGCCCCCTATGCACTATGTGGACATTTATAACTATCTAATAGAGTCCCCAGGTCCCTTTACTGGAGAGGCATTGCGTGCTTATAAGTCACTAGACGCATACAATTATTATATTTCTGGCCATGTGAACACTATAAAGCAGCACAACATCTCAGCAGACAGCACAGTTACATTCATCACTGCAGCTGTGACCCCTGGGCAGCGAGTATCTGGCCCCCCATACCACCCCTGGCTGTGTTTAGACAGTAAACACGGTTATATTGTAGCTGGTCATTGTACATGCGTGGCAGGTTTAGGAGAGGCTTGCAGCCACATTGCAGCTCTTCTGTTCGCTGTTGAAGGGACATATGTAGCAAACAAGGACATATCTTGCACAGATGTAAAATGTACATGGAAGGTGTATGATAGAAGCACCCCTAGTTGCCCTGCAGAATACCTGGACTTATCCCATCCAAAACACGGTACCCCTCTTACCCACCGCAGAAGAAAGGCAGTGAAAAGGCCACCAGCGCTAACAGACGAGGAACAGCAGAAAGTCCTAGCTGAACTCAAACGCATTCTCCCTTCAGCAGCAGCCATAGTCAGGGGTGACAGTGACACTGACACAGCATCAGAGACAGAGGACCTTTACCCACTAGCACCTCTCAGACTGATACAGATAGGGGATGCAACTTGTGCACAGGATGTAATACAGGACATCATAAAAGATGCAGTGACAAACAGCCAGCAGGTGAACAACCTTTCTGAAGCTACTGTTGGCCAGTCAAGCTCCACATTGTGGCATAAGCACAGGAAGGGACGAGTAACAGCAAGTAACATTCACAAAGTGTTACACGGTAATGGTGCTACTGCTCTGAAGGCTATCCTGCAGTATGATTCCTATGACATTTCACACGTGCCATCTGTAAAGTGGGGGATAGACCACGAAGATACTGCACGAGAGGAATTTTACACCAACGTAGGGAAACTGCATGCTAATTTTGTTTTGAAAAATGTAGGGCTTGTGGTCTATGAACCATATCCATTTTTAGCAGCCTCACCTGATGGGATCTCAACCTGTGATTGCCATGGAGATGTTGTGGTGGAGATTAAGTGTCCCTATAAGTACAGGGAACTGAATCCAGCAGAGATCCTTGAAGTTAGAGATCCAGGATTTTTTATGGACAACGAAGGACAAGGGCTGAAAAAGACTCACCAGTATTACGAACAAGTGCAGACACAAATGCTGGTCACAGGAACACAGGTGATATGTTAGTTACAGCTAGTAACAATCTAAAGTGTCAGTCTGATCAGTCAGAAATCAAAGCCTAATATGAAAACAGGTCAGCTAATCACTCCTGAACCCAGTCAGCCTCATTATATATACTAAGATAACCCAAACATGCTTTATGTATTCAAACACAGGAGTGCCATTTTGTTGTCTGGACCAAGCCAGGACTTTTGGTCTTAAATATCTCTCGTGATGAAGAGTGTGTTGCTCGGATCTTAGCTGAGACTAAACGGTATGTGCTTTAAGTTCTTGGATGAGATGAAGATAAGAGTTCACTTTTAGGTAGGACAGTTGCATAGTTGCTCTATCAGGCAAGGTGTTCCATAGCAAAATACTGTATGTTATTGCATGAGGCTGGCAGAGTTTGTACGCATTTTAAACTCCCAATTTGTTTAGGTTTGTGGAGACTCAACTGATCCCAGAAATGTTGGCCAGCGGGACTCAGACTGAGCAGAGTGAAGGTGCAGCAATGTGTTCCTGCAACAGACCAAGATTTGGAAAGACCATAATCTGTTCCAGTGAAACCTGCTCAGTGAAGGAGTTCCATTATAGCTGCGTGGGACTCAAACGAAAAATATCCAACTGGCTCTGTGCTAACTGCACACCACTAAGTGTTGAAAAATGAGTCTCTAAAGATAATATATGAATAGTCTAACTTAGTGTAGTTAAATCAACTGCAACTCTGTTGGTTGTAAAATAGTTATTAATATCAAATGTTCATTAACAAGTTAATTTATTTATTAATTATTAATTGATTATTATTATTATATATTAATAAGTGTAATCCATGGACAACACAATGTCAACTTTAGCACTTAGGGTATTTACACACACCTCTTGGTTTACTTGCTTAAACAGACATTTATTTACAGGCATGTTCAACAGCACTTGCAGTCAGGGGGGAAAACCGCCATTTTCATGTCCCATGCAAAAAAACGCAGAATTCAATCATTCAATAAGTGAGACCATAAACCGTTACATTGCGTACCCTCTGTACAAGCCACTTGAAGCCACTGAACTGAGAATCACTGGTGACAAATCAACACTTAATGCAGGCAGTGACAATTCAACATTTATTTTGATTTTAAACATTTGGCAAGTGAACAGTCTTCTCACAGACAGCTACTGTATAGGGTTGGGTTTTATGGGCCCATGTGGCTTGTGCTGCATGCTTCTGACCAGCTGCTTACATGTATGTGACCAGTCTGAAACAGAATGTGTCTGTATTGCCTGATGAAGACCCGTGAGGGTCGAAACGTTGCTTTTTTGTAATTAAAAAACTCACCGTGGGAGCTGAAAAAACAGTGTGCGGATTTCCTTTTCTTTTTCTTTACCAGTCTGAAACAGAGTACGGGGCAATATGTGCGTAGACTGAGCCCATCATCAAAATTATTACAAGTGAGACACTGCTAAGGGCATGTTCCGAAAGCTTGTGGCTATCTCTGGGGACCTAAGCCTTTTCTACTATGTTAAGTAGCTGAGGGTGGTAGCAGGTTTACTCAATTTGGATTATCACAGAGTCGGTTTGTGTTAGTTGTGTCTGTTGTTGTTTGTGTTGTTTTAGAACACAGCCCTAATTTTTTTTAATAAGATTTGGCCTCAAATTGGACAGGGCAGCACAGACGATCAAAATATCACTGGCTAGTGGGACAAGAGTAAGAGGTAGGGTGTTTTTCAGAATGGCAAATATTTTGATTTGCTCTATTGCTCTCTCAACATGTATGCGCAAGGCAGACAACTGACGAGCCCTCTGAACTGCATGTCGTGGGAGTTGTTTCCTGCCTCTAATGAATGGGGGCATGACCAAAGTGGCACCACGTTTTGCTAATTCTTCACTTATAAGGACACCTCTGTCAGCCATTACCTGGTCACCTTGTTTGATGTTAGAATAAAAACCAGATTTTGCTGTAATCTCCTTATCAGATATTCTTCCACCCCACATTTTAGAGATAAAGCAGATGGACCCATAGGGTGTAATACCAATTAGAGCCTTGTGGGTGTTGTGGTGTTTATAGTTAGACCATGTTTGTGCTCTTGCCCTAAGGTTAAAAGGTCTGTCAATAAAGAATTCAGTGCAGTCAATAATCACAACACAGTTATTGAATCTTTTCTTAAATGCCAAAGGCATGTTTCTATGCAATATGTGTGGAGTTGGCCATGAGATCAGAAGACGTAGACGCTCAGCAAGCACAGGCACCATCTCATTGAAAACAGCTGAAACACAAGCAGCTGATACTCCGAAACGGAACCCCAAATCTATGTTGTTCAGTCCATGTCTTATTTTGAGTAGAGTTAAAAACAGCTGGTCAGTCTTTGAAATAACCTTTCTCGCTGTGATGAACTGCGAACATAGGTTAAAGATCCACATGAAAACAGCAATACTTGGCAGTCCTGTGTAAAAGGAAAATGTCTTTTGTTTTTTCTTCTGTTCTGTATCTGTGCTTCTCTCCACTTCAGTAAAGGCTGAAATAGAAAATAATAAACTTGATGCCTTATCCTTATAATAGTTCCTCTCAGCCCTTAAACTGTCTACTTCTTTCTGCAGACTTTCACACCGGGCTCTAAGCTCTTCATTTTCCACCTGTAGACTCTGTACCTCTGGATTCTCTGGTTCCACCAGTAGACTCTGTACCTCTGGATTCTCTGGTTCCGGAGGATTCTGAGGCACAGATCCTTGTCTAGCTGCAGCATGGAGGCTTCTCCTTTCACGCGCCCTCTTGTATCTGTTCAGTTTGGCAGTCATCCTCTTTTTTGATTTTGCTGGGCTGGTGCTGCTCTGTTCTTCTGGGCCCAAGGAAAGTGATGGGACATAGTCTGGATGGTCTGGATCAGCATTTGGCCTCTCTTAATTGAACATAAAGAAGAAAGGAACACTGCAATATTACCATAATAACCAGAATGCGACTCACTGCACAATATATCTAAATTTAAATAGATGTTCAGAGAAACAATATGTTTTGTCTTAATTCATTTCTTGTAGTAAAAGGCCCTTGCATGCCAAATAATGTACACAACGTCACTGCAACTATGAGGTCATCAATGATGTCATAAGTGAAGTTGTGATGTGATCATTGATGTCATACATGCAAATCATAGATGCCAACGGCCATAAAACACCAAAAAGAAGAAGTTGCCAAATAAGAAATTATGACAGCCCTGTAATATTCTCTTCTGTGAGGGGTCCTATGGCATTATCAACATCAACTAACTTCTGATGTCCTCGACTAAGAATCAATCAATTTTATTTATTTATTCACACACACACACACACACACACACACACACACACACACTCTCTCTCTCTCTCTCTCTCTAGCTAGCTAAAGCTCTAGCCTAGGTTAGTTGTTGTGTTGCTACTTAGCCTAGCACAACACCAACACTCTCAAAATAACTTAGTGTCTTTGATCATGAAAATTAAGAAATTAGACAAAAAAGCTTACGTGTCACAAAATGCCTCCCACAAATTCTGGTATGGAGACTTGGCTCCCAGGTCTTCGCAGCCAGCTTGTCTTTCTTCTTACTGGTAACGTTAGCTGTAGTAAGCCTCTGCAGCCGAATACGCCGAATCCAGAGTTCTCTTTGCTCATGTTTGCCCTTTGCAGAGGGAATTCTGAATAATCCAAATCTTGACCCGCTCTTTATGGTTACTGGACACCCAACAACACAACACGAACGAACCATTTTTGTCTTCTTTGTCTGTTTTTGTCTTCAACACGTCAGTTTGTGCCGTTCACCGCGTCCACCGCCATTATAATGTGTGGACCCAGGGGTACCCGGAAGTAAATGTAAACATCCCGGTGATTTGGTCTATAATAGAAATTGGAGTTATTTTGATTGATTGATTTTTGTTTAGTTAAAGGTCCCATCTTATGTAAAACAAGATTTCCTTGCTTATTTGATTGTGAAGGACTTGGGCGTGCTATATAAACACCATGGAAGTCTAAAAAAAACATGGTCCCACTCCCAGATAAAGCCATACCAGCCACGTAAGGAAAAAGTGCCTCCGAACAAGCCATTTTGACTTCAGTGATTTTGTGACATCACAAAGTAACACTCATTTAATTTACCTGCTTACAGCGCTGCCTCGCCAACTGAATGTGGAAGAGCAAACCTTGTTGTCTGTAGCAGAGCTGTGTAGAATGCAAAAAAAATACAGAAAACGATCAACTGCACCAAAGATGGATCTATCCCAACAGATTATCTTATTTGATCAAAACATCACATCGTTAATGAGGGGAGAGACATATACATACATAGAGAAGTCCCACAGAGGCTGGGTTTGATCTTTTTTTTGCAACATAAATCATAATCTTGTTTTAAAAATGCATGAGACATGTTTTATACAGTTATAAATAACATGATTTAAGGTTTAACTCACACATTCCAGCCTCTCTCTTTAATTGGCTCTGAGCTTCTGTAAAGCCTGCTAGTTCTCATTGTAAAATTCTTGATCCGGGTCTCAAACGATGCTGTGTTAGGTCCTTGAATTTGAGGGAAATAATAGGGCCTGGGAAAGCCTTGAAAAGTCATTGAATTGAATGTTTAAGAAGGTGTAGGATCATTGGTTATTGATGACACTTGGTTAACCATGTCACTCCACTTTCCTCTACAGCGCTCACAAAGCTGGAGATGCAACTGACGATTGCTAACCTAACCAATGCTGCTGACCGCAAGCTGCAGGAAAACCAACAGGTCAGGGAAACTTCATAACACTGTTTTTGCTACATTTAAAGTATTGTCAACTTCACAGAGTGTGGTTCTGACTTCAGTCTGAAGTCAGCTGCTAAGTCAAGTCAGAACCCCACTCTCTGAATCAGAGAGATTGGGGTTCTGACTTGAGTTTTTCTAACAGAACCTCAGTCAGCTGCGACTAGACTTGCAGAGGCTGAACCTCCAGTCCGGGGAAATAGCCTGCTACACAAGAGGAGAGAGGCTGCGCCGGGCGTTAGCAGCTATAGATCAGACACTAGGCAAACAGGTACAGCACTCTTCAGATCAGACACTAGGCAAACAGGTACAGCACTCTTCAGATCAGACACTAGGCAAACAGGTACAGCACTCTTCTGAGCCTGAACTGAACGTTGATGTTCTTCATCTAACTGTTAGATATATACTAACCTGATATCTAGACAGTTAGATATATATACTGTATATATATATATATATATACTATTATCTACAGGGATAAAGGGTCGCATTTATTTATGCGTGATGAACCCAAAAGGATGTACATTGGAATTACAAAATTGCCCAGGAGGAGACCCATATATCCAAGTTATAATTGCATGACGTGCTGCTGGCAATGGTAATAGAATAACTACCGGTAGTCAAATTGGGTAAACATACCATGTCTATTCTGAAATTAGACTATTAATTTAGATCCCCAAATTATTCCAATTGATTAGGTTTTAAAGTTTGTGGTTTGGGCCCGGCTTACAGCATACTACTTGACTTTTAAAGTGTCTGTTCCATTAGGTTTTAGGCCATCTGTATGTGTGGGGTGTCATGTATTCTGCAGTATGGTAGTTGCATTCGTCTGTCCCTGGGTTAAATCCTATCCTGTTCATTTACTGGGCATCTATGTGCTGAACTAGGACCCCACGGATCCCCTTATCTGGACAACATTTGTCTTATCCTTCTCATAGGTTGATGACATCCCATTCATCCATATTAACCTTTGACCTTTATGGGCCCTCTATATTTTATATGTGCATGGTATGATAGTCCCACCAGGCATCAATTGCCTGCTTTTCTGCTCCTATTTTGTTGTCAAAATCTGGCCTTTGGGCATGTCTGTGCATGTTTAGTGGCAGCCCATCTTGCCAGGTCTGCTACCCTTCGTGACTCAGCGCCTTATATATGTTATGTTTATCAAATATGTAGGCAAATTAGGTCTTAGGTCATATCTATGTAATTTATTAAAAAGATACGTTAAATTTGGTTCTATAAGAAGTAAAATAAACTTTAGCTAACAACAGTCCAATCTGTCTATATTTCTTAACAACGCGCTAAAAGGCTTTCTTTTACAATATGTCAACTGTTCTAATCACGGATTTCTTGAGTAGGACGTCAACCTTTCTTTATCGCGACGTTTCGATCTGTCTGGATCTTCCTCAGGCTTAAGAATGGTTGACAAAGTGGTGAAAATTCAGCTTTGAGCAATGTAAAACAGAGATGCTCTCTCCCTGAAGTTTTCAGAGAGAATGACAGGGGAAGTCAGTCGAGCTGCAGCTCCCCTAAAAAACTGTAGGCGTGGCCTATCTCCAGTGCAGTCAAGTTGAGTGTTTTATTTTACTATTATCCTAGTTTAGTTGTTTTCTCCATGACTATTACATTTGCTTTCTTAACCTCTTGTTTTGTCTTGTTTGTTTACTTTCTTAAATGTAATTGAATTATTTTTAACGATAAACTGGGGTTGCTTATTCATCCTTTTAAGGAGATTTCTACTTTATGTAATTAGACTATTCGTTTTTTAATGATGTTTTTATTGGACCAATGATAGTCTTTGCTACAGTTAAGTAATATCTATTTTTTTATGCATAAAATGTTCTCCTTGGACTGTTTTCCATGAAGTCTGTTACATCCTTAATTTAAAGGTCATGTATGGTGGCGACTTTTTAATGTGTCACCTACTTGTGTTGTTTTAATAATTGTCTTAATGACTTTTTCTGTAGCCAATCAACTTTGGTCTATTAAATTCCATAAAGTAGTGGTGAATAAACTATTTTAAACCAACAGTGTTTTTCCATGAGGTGTCACCTGTAATGGTTATTATTTAGTAGTTTATTCCCCCCAGTGTGTATGACCCTATCATATTTGTTTTGTAAAATCACATATAGGTTTGTAGTATAGGATGAGAATATTCTCTTTCTCCTATGAAGTCTCCAGAAGGCCCCAATGTTGTCCACCCTTCTTCCATGTAGTACAAGGTGTGTTGCCATAATGCGACAGTTGTCACCTTCCCACTGTTACACAAGCACTTTCCCTTCAGTCCTAGTTAAGAATGACTGTATCTAATACAATCTATGCCCTGCTCCAAATTCTAAGTTGAGATTCATCATAAGGCGCTAAATTTTAGGGTCAGAGCACTGTAGTAGTGTGCTCTAGGTTAGGCCTCCAAGTTAGAGTTCAAAGGTCGGAGTCTTATAGGGGATAGGAAAGGTTAGGTTTAGAATAGTGGGTGAGTGGGGGATCATCTCAGTTTATTTATCCAATGGTTAGGTTTAGATTAAGTGACCCAATGGTTAGGTTTTAGGCAAGGTGATTTGTGATTTATTATCACCTTATCCCACCAGTATTGTCCTTTCATTTAACTGTAAATTTATCAGTGACTACACCTCCCAATATGTTCACTCTGCTCCAATATCCAAGGTGGGATTTCACAATAAGGCCTCTAAATTTAGGGTCTGTAGGCCTCAAATTTAGGATCAAGAGGTCAGGAGTCTATGGGGGATGGAAAGGTTAGGTTTAGAGTTAAGAGGTGGGTGGGGGATCATTATTTATGTTGTCAATTGGTTAGGCTTAGGTACATGGGTAAAGGTTAGATTTAGGTGTGTGGGTTGGCTATTAAATTTAGACACAATGGGTTAGGGTTAGGTATATAATTGGCTATCAAATGTAGGCATGAGTGGTTAGGGTTAGGTATGAGGTAAGTATTTAACTTTAGTGTGAGTGGTTAAGATTAGGTATGAGGTAAGTACTTAAATTTAAGTTTTTAGAGTGGTTGTTATGGTTGGGCATGGCTGGCCATAACTAAGCTCCTTCCACTGTGTAACCATCTTCCACTGTGTCACCAACACTGCCTCCCAGTTCCCTGTTAAAGGCACTTATTTGTCCTGACTCTTGTGTTTCATCCCACTATTACAACACTTATATTGTGTGTGTTTTTTGTAGGACAGCGTTCAGTCACGGCCTTGCTTGGGGGAAACGTGCTTATACAGCAGTCACGGCCTTGCTTGGGGGAAACATGCTTGTACAGCAGTCGCGGCCTTGCTTGGGGGAAACATTCTTGTACAGCAGTCGCGGCCTTGCTTGGGGGAAACATGCTTGTACAGCAGTCGCGGCCTTGCTTGGGGGAAACATGCTTGTACAGCAGTCGCGGCCTTGCCTGGGGGGGACATGCTAGTACAGGAGTCATGGCCCTGTCTGGGGAAAACGTGCCTGTACAGCAGTCGCGGCCCTGCCCGGGGGAAACGTGCTTGTACAGCAGTCACGGCCTTGCACCCACTTGATATCTTGGTCTTGGCGCTACACGCAGCCTAACGGCCGGAACACACATCTTGCGTGTGCTGTGCGTCTGCGTGGCGTTTTCATTTCGGTTCCCATGTTAACAGGTTACAGCAGCCACACCACCGGCATCAGACGCGCGTCTCAGGCGCGTGTCTTGCGAGCGTGAGACGCGCGTCATCTAGAGAATAGAAGCGAAGCCTATTTTTTCAGCTTTCCGCGCGCGTGTCTCTAGCGTCTCTACAGAAATACACATTAAAAATGACCTATTTCTGTTCATAATCATATCATACAAGCACTATTTTCAAAGCAGACATAATAACTGTTAGCAGAGTGGGTTAATGCAGCAGTTCTCGCGTGCACTCCCAGAGCAGCAGCAAGACGGAGGAAATAAATATACACGAGGAACAGTTTCTCTTTCTCTGTGGTTTCTTCTCCCATGGAGCTGTTTATTGACACTGACACTGGGTCAGAGACACACACACACATACATACGTTTTCCGTGCATGTCATTGGCTGTAACCACCTGTGTTGCGTTCAGGTAACATCCTAAATTACAATGTTATACAATTGAGAGCATATTCTCTTTTATATCAACAATAAAATTCTCACAACACTTCCGTGTTTATTTCTCTGGGCGAATTTGCGGCATATTTTTTTTGACTCTGGTTGCCAATCAAGGCTCGTTTTGATTTGAGACGAGAGGATGAGCTGAGCTCACAGCTGCAGTTCTCCTGCCCTCTGAAAAACCAGATAGGCTACAACGTGGCTTCGTTCCTCCCCTCCCCACCACACACACACACACACACACAAATCATACTGCCTCGATTCTGAAGTGAGCCCAAGCGATCTTCAGTTAAAATCATCATTGTATTGTTTATAGCAAATTTAATAAATGGTAAACTCTATAGGAAGATAGTTGGCAGACAGGCAGCAGCTGCACGCACCAGCCACGCTGCCTGTGTGGATGCCACGGGCGTGCCAGCTGCAGCAAGCACGCCACGCACACGCACACGCCACGCACACGCAAGATGTGTGTTCCGGCCGTAAAGCATTACAACCACGCCTTTTAAGCGTAAAATTATGCACCGTCATGCTCATTGGATAAGTGCAATAAACGAATCGCACGCTTGCCTTTTAAGCTCCAATTCCAGTGGTCCAGCAAAACCAGATAAAAGCCAAGCGCTCTGCCCCCCCCCCTCCCTTCATCCAGTCTGTCTGTCTCCATATATAGGCTATTATTCCATATTATTATGCTTCTCAAACCAATCTAACTGCAGTTTAAATACTGCAAGCATGTAAATACGCTACACTATAGCAAGATCAAAGTGAAAAGAATGTTCTAAAGGCATCAGCTAGAAAAATATAGCCTATCCCTATATGATGAGATTAATTTTATATTGGTGAAAGTTTGTTCAGAAAGATATCGTTTTCTCTCCCCTGCTGCAGGTAGAATGATGCACATAAATATACCCTACATTATGTAAAGTCATTGCATAAATGTGTTTTTATTGTAAAACTAAATGTGAAGTAGGGCCAAGTTATTGGTGCGGACATCACAGTATAGCACATGACAGTAGAAGCGCGTTCCGCTGTCACTTATCTAAATCACGTTAAATCCACAAGAGATATATATAGGCCCAGGAGGACATATATGTTTCACATAGGGTGGTGTATTCATTTCGATGTTTCATTTGGTCCAATATTGAAATGTGTACAATTGCAGGTTGTGTTACCATTACACATTAATTTAGATTGACCTTTATGGGGGCCGCCTTCCATTCCGAAACACCACCATTCCGACACCCCCCCACTCAGAAACACCCCCATTCCGAAACCCCCCCACTCCGAAATTGAAATTGATTTAACCCCCCCACTCCGAAACCCCCCCACTCCGAAATTGATTTTCAAGTCCATATTTCTCCGAGTTTCCTGCATTCCTGCAGCTTGAAATAAACGTTTCAACTCGTTTTTTTATGTCACTTCATATAATTTCGCTATAGCAGCAAACACGAGCCTGCTGCATTCAGATACAGGAATGTGATTGTGAACGTTGGATACATCCTAAAATCAGCTGTTATGTGTGTCACAGACATTGGTGAGAAATAGCCTTTATTTAGATGTCGGCTGCCACGGACTTTTTTTTTTTTTTTTACAGTGTGACTATTTTATTAGATAATATGTATTTCTGATTGAATAAAAACTACATCAAATTGATTGTGACTACGATGGAGTTTTAGGGCCATGCATGATGAAAAATAAAAATTAAAGAGGGATTTTTTTTTCCAATGACAGGAGGGGAAAAAAATAGTTTCCATTTCAAGAATAAAGTCGAAATGTTGAGAATAAAGTCGAAATTTCGTGAATAAAGTTGAAATACTGTAACGAGAATTCAATTGAAATGTATCATTGCCCCTGGAGCAATATCTCCAAAGACCAGACAGGCTGGTCTATTTGGATTCCCAGGGGCACAAGTTAACATGTCTTAAGACCAGAGAGGCTAAAAGTCTATGACTGGGCCTAGAGACACCCAGGCCAGCCACCATACCCAGGCTAAGAGCCCCTTTGCCAGCCCCAGACACCCAGGGAAGCCACCCCCACCTCCAGGCTGCCAACAAACTGAAAAATCAAAACAAGTTAGGAGAGCACCGCCCACAGTGTAGCCTACTACTGTACATATCCCATTCTCCGACTCAGTCAGTGGTAGGCTATATCCTGAGTTTCTGAAGTGTTGCAACTACTGTATATTGATGCAATGCCATGTGTATTTAACTTAAATTGCCATAATCTTGAGATTGATCATTCACAGATGATCTTGTACAACCAAATGCAAACGTCGGGCCGTGCGTTGTGCAATATGAAGACATTTGGATTCAGGTGTGTCCAAACGCATCCGCCGCCCGTGCATAAATTATTCTTATTGCCGTTATTAAGGAGAGGAGTTGATTTGCCACTTAAGGAATGGTAAGTAGGCTATGATCACATGTGGTCTCAAACACCAAGTGCTTTCGTAGGCTATACTTACATTTTTCTTCCATAAAAGCAAATATTATTCCCATGTTGCAAAGTGAGCTATAGGTCTATATGAGGAATTCTAGCCATTCAATAGAGGCCTATATCAAAATTGTGCTGACGGGCAGATACAGGCTTTCATCTTGCTGCGCACCTGTGTGGAGCTGCCTGCCGACTCCATATCCAAGTGTGTCTCCAACTTGCAATGCACAATCCTAGCCTGTGTAATATGAATAGGCCTCTGCTCCTCAATTCTTAATCAATTTATTTTGTTGCCTATAGCCTAATTTCCGGATTGCCGCCGCGTTAAATTCGGCTGTGTCAACCACGCTTATAACCAGCAGATCAAAACGCGACAATGCTCACTGCAGGCCAAGCGCATGGCTTGTTGAGATGAGTGCACTGCCGACAAACCTTTCTCAGATGATACTGTTAATATGTCAACACAGAAGTTAAAATAAAGTGTTGGAATATTTGTAATAAAATCAGAACAAACTAATTTTCGTTTTTAAATCAAGTTGTGTGTTGTTTCTGCAATGTCAGGCTATTTGATGCAGACATCACGGCATTTTGAAATAATGGACATCTCGTTAGCAATGGCTATATTTCTCTTAAACATAAAATAGGCTAAATAAGGCACACACAAAAACTAACCTACCTTTTTTTATTTATAGCTGCCAGCCATATTTACAGTAGGCTATATGATTATCGGTAGGCCTATAGCCTATTTAAAATTCATATTTGAAAGGTTGAATCCTCCATCGTTTCAGGGGGCACGGGTCAGACAGCCATGTCTACATTAGCTTACCTATTTGATGGGTCGGCACTTTGTTATGTATGTTCATATTACGCATGGGTTTTCACTGCTTTTTCGCGCATTGCAAGTTGGAGAGACACTTGGATTTGAGTCGGCAGGTAGCTCCACGTGAGCCAGCAAGCATTGTTCATTTTAAATTAGTTTTAATTCGATTTTGGGCCTTGATTATGCCACTCTATAGGCCCGCATATCAATTGATGAAAGGAGTGCCGGCAAGTGTTAGCCTATAAACTATAACTCCTTTGATGTCCAACACGCAGTGCACAGCGAGATGAAAGCCTGCATCTGCCCATCACCAGCACAATTTTGATATATAGGCCTATTGAAATGCTAGAATTAAATGTTCACACATCTCCATCTATTAAATTAGCGAATATTATTTTGTGATGTGTAGGCTAGCCTATAGGCTACGTGATGAATGAATGAATTTGCAATTAGGAAGTGCAGATGCACAGTGCGCCTCTCGTCACCTCACAACAACATGGGAATAACATTTGCTTTTATGGAAGAAAAAGGTAAGAAATAGCGTATTGTGTTAGTTAGCCTCAATCTCGAGATTATGGCAATTTAAACGAATTAAATCCATCAAGAATTGAAGAGAGGAATTGGAAACATGCGGATGTTGGCTGCCAATCTATATGCACCATGCAGTCGCAATATGATTATTTATTTATTTATTTTCAGAGTGTTTGTTCTAATTAATTTAATCTGATAATATGTATAGGCCTAAAACTGTAGGAAATTCATTGTGTTTATAGGTGTTGCCCCCATGCACGTGAGTCTAATTTATTATAGAGTTAATATAATGTAGGCTATAGTCTACTTAACTTTTCAATAAAAATAAAAATAAATAGCTTAAACATATGCCTTATGTTATTTAGCCTAGCTGTTTTCAGGGGAGCTGTGTGGACAAAGGGAAGGATTATAGATAGAACACTTCAATTAACATATTCTGCCTGTTTTCTGGAAAACGACCTAGTGAAGACTTTCCACTCTGCTGGGCCTAAATACCAGGTGTGGTCTTGCGCATTCCTGGCTCGCAGTTTTCTGCAGGTCACTGTGCACAGAGATATCTCTACAATCACTAAACATTGTTCATTTATGTTGTCTTGCCACACAGTTTGTTAAGTTTGTCAAATGCGTAATCGGAGAGCGCAAGGATCTGTTCCACAGCAGCATATTCAACTGATTATTTATATCTCCTGACACGCCGACAGGATCTAATCATAAATTATGTTTTCTACACATCTAAAGGTGAGCTGTTACACACGCCCACATTCATACCGTGAAAGGTGTTTGAAAAAAAATAATTGTAACTTTGAGTCAAATGCTCACAGTTGAATAAGGTTCATTCAGTCATATATTAGCAAGATGAGGACGTTCTTATTTGTGAATGCCAGTCGGGTTGAACTGATTTTGTTTTAGGAAAATCTGAGGAAATTTAGCTTCCCCATTCCCGATGGTCTAACATGCATATGCATATTTTCAATAAAAAACAATGAGTTGAACGTTCATTTCAAGCTTTTGTAATTGGCTGCAGCTTATTTCCGAATCGATTGCGGCTGGAGAGCTGGCTGCAGTGTTTGATGCAGGAAACTCGGAGAAATATGGACTTGAAAATCAATTTCGGAGTGGGGGGGTTTCGAAATGGAGGGGATGTCCCCATTCGGAATAGCGGTGCCTTTAAAAAAAATGGGAACCCCCTCCATTACGAAGAATGGAGGTCGATCTTCGGAATGGGGGGGTTTCGAAAAGGCAGGGTGTAACCACCTTTTATATCTATTTCGCCTCATTTGGTTGCTATTTAGTAGCGAAATGGAGAAGCACAATGCATGCTGGGACATGCCAGGCAACTTACAACTTATTTTTCCTATATGGGAAGTGTGTTGTGCCTGTCTAAGCGAGGGAGTCAGAGAGAGAGAGAGAGAAGGGTGACAGAGAAGAGGCAGAAGAGCACTGGCGCACTGAATAGGCCTGGTTTCAGAGAGAGACAGAGAAGGGTGACAGGGGAGAGGCAGAAGAGCGCTCTTTGCAACTGGCGCACTGAATAGGCCTGGTTTTCAAAAGCGCAAAGCGCTAAGTTTATGCCAGGTGGGAAGATATCATTACGCCGAGATTTAAGGCCGACACGCCCATTCTGGCCCATTCTGCCTAAAGCGCATTTGGCAGCGTAAAGCCATATTGATATAAAACGATTAAAACGATTTTAAAAAACGATTTTCAGACGGCAGCCCGTCTTTATTGTCACACAACACACTACAACACATGCACGGAGGGCCACAACACACACATGCTGACGGTGGCCGGTGAAATTTGTCCTCTGCATTTAACCCATCCTGGCTTTGTCCTTTCCTCTTGGGGCAGGCCAGGAGCAGTGGTCGCTTTCTCGTACAGCGCCCGGGGACCAACTTCGGATGTTGTCGTCACTGGTCGGATGACGATGACGATCTGATCTTCTGCATGTTTTTAGTGGGGGGGGTTATATACGGAGGAACCCCCCTGGGGGAGCACGGGGAGAACATGCAAACTCCACACAGACAGAAAGGCCCTTACGACGAGATACCCCACCTGGGCAGTAGGCACTGAAGATATGGGGGGGAACACAACCACAGCGCCCACAGTGTCCCAGGCGAGAATCGAACTCAGGACCTTCTGACTGCGAGGCGACAGCTCTACCACTGAGCCACCGTGCCCCCTGATATCTTGCCGAGGCAGGCGCAAGGCACGTTTTTTTGCATTTAAGGCCCGTTTTAGCGCCGAAGGCCTGTGGGAGAATAGGGCCCACAGTTTGCAGTATGGCTAATCACCGACGCACAGTAAATCCGTTGCCAGGAAAAGAGGCTGTTTCTCGGCTAATCTGCCTGGTGCGCTGCTGCTCAGGCATGAGTCTATTTTTGGCCTCTCTTCCCTAGATAATGGATGGCGTGTAGCAGCCCGGATGCCCGATCATGAGTTCACTCAACATCCGGGTAGTGCCTCAGTTGCGCATGCGCGTAGGCCTTCTAACAGATCCAATGGCATGTTCACAAACAAACGCTTTTTTTTATGTTCAAAAACCGTTTCTCGATCACAACTGACAGGTAAGAACGCAACTTCAACAAAACACACCTCCTCATATCATTACGTCATCACACCAGGCTATTCTGGTGTGGTGTCCCAGCCCCTTTGCTGGGAGTTACATCTACTCCTCAAAGTATAAAAAAAACTAAATGTGATCCCCCCTTTCCATGAATGCAAAGTGGATTTTCTTAGCAAGAGAAATATTAGTCAATGTAAAAATGGCAATTGTTTTTATTACTCATATTACTTTTTTACCTTCTATTACCTTATTTTGTTCTAGAAATAAAACACACATACAAGTTCACTTTGAGAAACAGAACACAATTTATTACAGTAACAAACATATCAAGAACATAACAACATAACAATGAATGAACAATATCAAAAAAGTGACAATAAACAATTGTTCAAACAAACTGGCACTCAGCCAGTAGCGAGCACACTCACGGTAAACCAGGTGAAGAAGGCCGTTAGGCTGAAACGTCCGTGTGTATGTGTGCTGGCCAACTGTTTGCACCACTGCTGGCCTGCAGATGGCGCAAAGAGGTGCCCTTGTATGGCACCTCGGGCAAACGCTCCTCCGGCACTCTGCGCAAGTGCAGGAACTGCGGCCTGTTTGGCATAGCTGGCACCGCCTCCTAGAGACGGGAGGCGGGGGGACGGGAGGCGGTGGGGCGGGATCTCCTCTTGGAGCTGGGCGAGGGGGTGGAGTGGCTGGAGCCGGTCCTGCTGCACCTGCCTGCTGCCGGTCTGCGCAGACCCTCGCCATGCTGACGAGCGCAGCTGCACCTACTCCCCTCGGTAGCCGTTCACGCCGGGCCATGAAGGGGATCGCCATGGCCTTCCCCACCTCCTCGATGAAGAGGCGCCTCCTGTATTTCGCTCGCTGGTTCCACTGGGGCTCGACCTCCAGCCAGATCACAAATGCGTTGAACAGTGACACGTCCAATATGTGGTGGAACACCGCAAGCGGCCAGCGGCGCGTCTTGCAGCGGACTGTGTAGGTTCCAACACACTGTATGAGAGAGAGAGAGAGAGAGAGAGAGAGGGGGGGGGGGAGCATCATTAGACCAAATCATATTATGACATCATTATTGACCAACATCAGAGGCACTGAATAATTTCCCTGAGAAGAAGACTGCTACACACCTTGTCAAGGTTGTCCACGGCCCCTTTCGTTTTGTTGTAGGCGTGGATTATTTTTGGCCGCTCCTTGGGGTCACCCTCACATATCTCCCCCTTGCTGTGGCAGGTGGAGAGCATAAGGACATTCTTGCCCTTTCTTGGCAAGTAGCTGGCCAGAGTGCACTCGGGCTGGAAGGCGAAAACCGTTGAGTTCTTCCGGCGGCCCAAGGTGGTGCGGAGAGCAAGGGGGACCTCGGTGCGGGTCTTCCTCATTGTGCCAAACAAAGCCAGCTTGCGGCGGAGCAGCTGCTCTCCAAGTGCGTAGCTGTAAGTAATAATTTACAGCGTCAAAAATAAAACAATATAATATAAAATTGTGTATAAATAACACGCAATAAAATAAATGCATACCTCGTAAAAAAATTGTCTGTGGTGACACAACCCTGCAGACCTTGCGTCATCTGCAGCACCACCCTTTGCCCCTGGTTTCTCTCTGGCTTCTCGCCCACCTTCCCCGTGTAAATCTAGGTTCGGAATACAGTACAGGGAGTGTTACAATTACATGCATAAAAAATGATAATTTGCAACGTAATAATAATAATAATAATAATACAATGTTATTATTATTATTATAATTATTATTATTATATAATTATAATGATTACAGAATAATTCTAATAATAATAAAATTATGATGATCATGATGATTATTATTATAAAAACATAGGCTACCTCGACGTTCCAAGCGTATGAGGTCCTAACATCTGCGCAGCACCAGACCTTAATGCCATACCGGCAGGGCTTGGATGGTATGTATTGTCGGAAAAGACAACGGCCTCTGAAGGGCACCATCATTTCGTCCACGCAGATGTTCTTGCCGGGGTTAAAATTCTTCGGGAGGCGGCGGTGCCAGGCCTCCCACAACCCCCGGATCGGGCCCAACCGGTCCGGGCCGCCCCCGCGAGAGCGAGACCTCGCCCGCCTGGTCAGCCTATCGTCGAACCTGAGGAAAATGGAAAACATGTCAATAAAAATAATATTCAATAATTCAATAGACTATAAAATAAAAAAATAAACTATTGAGAAAGAAAAGGGAAAAAACAAACCTTATATGAGAGGTGATATTCTCAAATCTCTTTCTTGACATGGTTGCGCTGAAAATGTTCCGGCCGGTCCCCTCAAACCAGAGGCTCCGTGTGCACTCGTGTGCACTCCGGTAGACCCCAGCCAGGAGCAACAGGCCGATAAAGGCGTCGATTTCTGCCGCATCGACCGGCCTCCAGCTGGGGCCTACCGACCTGAGTGCTTGCACATTTGTGTGCAGTATTATTGTCTCGACCATCTCGGCCGTCACAAACAGGCGGAAAGTTTCTTCGCATGAGTTCGCCCTTGCGGCCGCATAACGGGTGATGCCTGGGGTGGCTGCAGCAGGGTACGGGATGGGGTCCGTGGTCCTCCTGCTGTGGTGGCTCCAGGGTCCCACCTTTGACATCCAACCCGCCGTTGGCTCTTCCTCACCCCCGTCTTCCTCCATCTCCTCCTCCTCCTCCATTTCCTCGCCCATGTCGGGTCAGCCTGAGCCTCCGGCTCGGATTCACTCACCGATGATGATTCAAAGGTTGTTTCAGCAGCACCTTCCCCATCACTCTCCTCCTCACTGCCATCACTCCCCCCGCTGTCTTCCTCCTCCGAGCTATATTCTTCTTCCTCCGCTTCCCGCGGCAGCTGGATCTCGGCCAGGGCTTCTTCCACGGAAAATCTTTTCTTGCTTGTCATGTTTGTCAGGGGTGCAGGGATGAAATGCGAGCATCCCGCAGGACACCCTTATATTGGGCATATTTAAAAACGATTTTAAAAACGATAAAAAAAAAAAAAAGATTTTTTAAAAACGATTTTCAGACGGCAGCCCGTCTTTATTGTCACACGGTTACACATCAACACATGCACGGAGGGCCACAACACACACATGCTGACGGTGGCCGGTGAAATTTGTCCTCTGCATTTAACCCATCCTGGCTTTGTCCTTTCCTCCTGGGGCAGGCCAGGAGCAGTGGTCGCTTTCTCGTACAGCGCCCGGGGACCGACTTCGGATGTTGTCGTCACTGGTCGGATGACGATGACGATCTGATCTTCTGCATGTTTTTAGTGGGGGGGGGGGTTATATACGTCCATATTTGTTTATTTGTAAACAAAATCTCCCTTCGCCAATCATCACAAACCTGCCGGACTCCGGGCAATCAGGAACGGCTCCGATACTGTTGCTGGGCCCTGGCGAGTCGTGGCAACAGTCTCACCCTATCAAGAACCCTGGGAACTGTCCCATGTTATTGTCCCCAAACAACAACAAAAACACAGACGCCGTGACAGTGTCACCCTATCAGGAACTGTTACTGGGCTGTTACTGTGCACTCACCACTGACTTTGTGTTCTCATCCTATCAGGACGTGTATGATATCAGAGGACAAGAATGTGCACCTTTGGGCAATTTGCGTGACACACACACACACACACACACACACAGGGATCAAACACATAGGGGCGACTGCATGCTTTTATTCATACTTCAATATCAATATCCAGCTGCTGGATTAGGGGGGTTAACAGGCAAAAAAAAAAAAAAAGTCAATTCTCAAAAGATGAAAGATGTAATAAAATAATTCGGTAACACTTTATAATAACGTTCAGTAGTAAATCATTTATAAGCTATTAATTAATGATGAACTAATGATGAACTAATCATTTACAAAACATTTGTAGATGATTAATAAGTGCTATGTAAACATATTAAAAACGTGTTGTAAGTCATCTATAAACTTTCAGTAAATCATGAAATGATCATAAATAAAACGTAAATTGTAAATTGTTCATAATTAATCAATATACTATGACGTTTTTATATTCCAACCATTATCTCTATAAACATTTATTAATCATGAACACATGATGAACAAATCATTAGTAAATGATCTGCATATAAGTTGTGGATGTCTCATTGAAGCTGCATTCAGTGATGTTCCGTTTGGAGGAGTCCCCCCTCCCCTCCCTACATCGTTCACGGGAACGTGCACACGCAAGCTGCGTCTGCAGCGCAGATCCAACATGGCAGCGGTCTGCAAACTTTAAACACAGCAGCAATGTAAGTAATACAATATCAACCGTGCCACTTTCCAGCCACCTACTGAAATTAAATCAGAGACGATACTGAGGCGATTCTGGTTTTTAGAGTGATGTTGATGTCTGACTAGGAACTGAAGTGCATGCATGTTTCCAGCCGGAACTGTGTTGTTGTTGCTTTCGCTCATGACTGACGTCCATGCTGCTGAGAGTTGCTGGGAAGCTGTGAATTATTAAGTCTGTACCAAAGTAAGTCTCCTGCCTCCTTGACTCTGACGGGGGTTGCTAACACCCGCATGGTAACTTTAGTATGATTATGGTGTTTGCTAATAAAAATGTGTCCTAATGGCTAACTTAGATCGATAGCTGGCCACGGCTAGCGTAGCTAGGTTAGCGTTAGCCGAGCTAGCCATCAGGAGGAGTAGATAAACACCAGTCTAACCAAGCTAGTATTACAGCAGTTTTTGCAAACATGTCTAGAGCAAAGCCAATTAGTTATTTATTGCGAGCAAGTTATTAGAATGGGACTCGCTAAAATGGCAGAAAGCAGCAGTTAGCGTCCCTCGCCATTCAGAGAAATCTGAATAGTTTATACAAACGCACCTTTTTTCGCTCAATCTTGTGGCCGCGAAAATATTTTTTTTCAGAAATAAATGCTTGCTTGTGTGCCTTGCTACAGTGAGACGGTAGTCTCCTCCATCTGCCATGACCATTGTAACATAATTTTCTTTATCAGGCAGACGAACCGCTGGCTGTGGTGGCAGGGGAAACAAACACAGGGACGTCCGTCTCAAGATCTGCCTGCCTGTGGAGTGGACTTTGGATGATTTCAACAACCAGTTTCATCGATACAATATGTATTGTATTGTACATGTTGCTGAGATACTAAATGAACACCTTTTTCTTTGCTTATTTTCCATTTGTGCACTTCTAGTTTATAAGTCATCATCTGTAAATATATCCGTACAGTATGGTGTCCTATACTTTGACAACAAAGCTATATGGAGAATATGTAGGCTTTCTCCTAAGGTTTAGACACACTGACACTGTTTTATTGTTGTAATTATTGTGTTTTCAATTTGTAAATCATGGTTCCACACATTTTCGATTGAAAAAAGTATTTCTTTCCCCCCAGACCTTGATTTTTTGGTATATTACCCCTTTTTGTAATTGGAATGCTGTATTTTAATGATCCAATAAAAAAAAACATTTAGTAAAAGCTGCACAATATAGATGTATTCTGCTGGGGCCTGGGGTCCATTAATCATTTGTAACAGGTGAGGAAGATCTACAGATGATATGTAACACATTTATGAGTGATGAATTGTTTACACTTTAGATTGGGGGATAAAGAAAGCTTTACAAATGATTTGTATACATGTACAAATCATTTGTAACCGTTTAGGAAGATCTACAGATGATATGTAACACATTTATGAGTGATGAATTGTTTACACTTTAGATTAGGGGATACAGAAAGCTTTATAAATGATTTGTATATATGTACAAATCATTTGTAACTGTTGAGGAAGATCTACAGATTATATGTAACACATTTATGAGTGATGAATTGTTTACACTTTAGATTAGGGGATACAGAAAGCTTTATAAATGATTTGTATACATGTACAAATCATTTGTAACTGTTGAGGAAGCGTTATAAGTGAGCAGGACCGGGTAAGTGGGAAGGTCCACTGAGACGCAGAACGAAGCGAATGACCGCCAGGCCGAATCGTAGGCTTTGACCGTGGAACTGGCCAGACCATTCCTGATGAAGAGTTGGGCAGTGTGGAGTAGATTGGTGAGAAGGGGATTGTGGTGATGAGGGGGCAGGACGGGGGGGGGGCTGGCTTACGAGAGGGTGAGGGCGGAGAATGGAGGGATCGGCGTTGGAGATGGGTCGGCCTCGGGGCAGAGTCTGCGGAACGCCTGAAAATTGAAACGGGAGAGATGATCAGCAAGGATATTAGAGTGACCGGGGAGGTGCTGGGCTACTATAATGAAGTTATGGGCGACTGAGAGCCAGGTCAGGCGCCGCACGAAAGGCATGATATCCGGGGATGCTGAACGCCCCTTATTGACTATGGCAACCACCGCTGCGTTGTCGCATTTTACGGCTATCCGTTTCCTTGCCCAGAGACGCCCCCACAGGTGACATGCGACCACTATTGGGTAGATTTCGTACAGCGCGGAGGACTGGTCCAGCCCGGCGAACTGCCGCGGCCATGGGCCGGTGAACCACCGGGCTCCGAAAAGCCCCCCGAAGCCCACGGACGGGGCCGCGTCTGTAAAAAATTTCAGGTCGTCAGCCGACGAGACGACGTCCTCGTAGAAGAAGGAAACCCCGTTCCAGTCCGATAACAGGTGAGACCAGAACCGGAGGTCGGACCGGCAGCCCCCGTCGAGGGTGACCGGGTCGAGGAGCCCGGGGACTGAGGACGGCAAGTCGAGCAGCCTAGAAATGAATGAGCGGCCCTGGGGAATTATGCGCATGGCGAAATGTAAGTGGCCGAGGAGGGACAGGAGCTCCCGTTTGGTGACGTGGGTGGCGGACGTATGAGCCTGGGCGATTTCGCGGATCCGGGTGAGCTTCTCGAGGGGGAGAGAGGCTTGCATGAGCTCGGAGTCGAGGTTGATGCCCAGGAATTCGAGTGATGACGCGGGGCCGGCGGTTTTCTCCTCTGCTAGAGGCACGCCTAGCCTTCGGAACACCCCCTTCAGTTTAATTAGGGAGACCGAGGGGACCGACGGGGGGTCCACCAGCAGAAAATCGTCCAGCATGTGGAGCACGGCGGGGAGACGCTCGTTATTCAGCAGGATCCAGCATAGCGCTTCTGATAGGGAGTTGAAGATGGCGGGGCTGCTCCTGCAGCCGAACATGAGCCTGACGGCGAAGTAGAACCTCGACTCCCATTTGATTCCGAACAGCGGCCATTGGGAGGGACGGATGGGCATGACTTTGAAGGCGTCCGAGATGTCGGCCTTAGAGAGCTGGGCGCCTCTCCCCGCAAACTTAATAAGGAGGATGGCGTGGTCTACTGTGGCGTAGTGGAGGGAGAAGGGTTCGGGGGGAATTAGGCTATTTATGCTGGGGGTGGGGCCGTGCCGGGGTGCCGAGAGGTCGATTATCATTCTTTTCTTGCCGGAATATTTGTGCGTGGCGATGCCTATTGGGCTTGTCCGGAACACCGGGAAGGGGGGGGACTTGAAGGGGCCGATTAGGAATCCCTTAGATAGTTCTTTGGTGAGAAGTTGGGAGACTACTTCGGGTTCCTTGAGGGCGGATTGCAAATTTTTTGATATGTGGGGGGCCAGGGGGGGGGAGACTACGCCTATCCTGAACCCCTGGGAGAGGCCGGACAATAAGTAGTCGACGAAAGGGCGGTTGGGGTGAAGGGACAGCTCCTGTGTTAGAGCTGGGACGTCGATGGGGGTGGAGGGGTGGAGTTTTAGTATCGCCGAAAGCCCGATCTCTCCCTCTTGAGGGTCAGCTTTGGGGGGCGGTTCCTTCGCGGGCAGGCGGAGCGGGGGTGGGCGTCCCCGCAGAAGCTACATGAGTGCAGGAAGGAACAGTTAGGGACCGTGCACACGTTCTCGTTGAAATATTTGCAGAGTGTGTTGAGGCCATAGTTACGCACCTGATTGCCTGCCTGGGAGGACCCGCTGGTGCCGGGCGCCTGGGAGGGGGCGGCGCTGGACTGAAAGGCCGCCTTTGGGCAGAATTGTGCGGAGTGCCCCGGTTCGCCGCACGAGTAACAGGTGTTCGCCGGCCGGCCGCTAACCAGTGACGTGAATATCTGCATGTCCATGATGGACCAGTCAAGCCGCCTATTTGCCCGAGTGATCATCAGGGCGGCTTTAGCGGAGAATGCTTTATGATATTGGTAAAATAGTTTACCGTGGTTGGAGTAGAGGTCCCCTATTAGCGCTAGATATTTGTCTAGCTCATGGCGGCGCTCTGGGTACACTTCGCAGATCACGTCACGGTAGACGCCAAACGTGTTCAGGAAGTCACATAAGGAAAGGTCTTTGGGCAGGCGGGGGTCGGACGACTTTAAATAAACGGGGCCATCTGGGTCACCCGTAACCTTCCTTTTACACTCGGGAGATGGCAGGAGTATGCTAACTAAATTAATGTCTCTGCCCTTTAAAATCTTGGACCTTAGCCTGGGCGAAACATTGGCACAGGGAGAAACAAAAGACATACCGAATGGGATGGCGGGCGTGGCGGACGCCAGAGTGTTCATCTGGGCGGGTTGGGTGGTGGTGGGGAGCACGTCGGCTTGCTGCATGGGCGGGGGTAGGATCGGCTGCTGCGCCAGCTGGGCTGCGGCGAACGTGGGGGGAATGGGGGGGGGGGGTTTCCAGGGCGCTCAGACGGGCTTCTACTGATCTGCTCGCATCTAGCAGGGACAGCAGGATGGCTCTTGACGACCCCTGTCGGCTCGGCGGAGCTACGAATGGGGCCGTTTCCGCTTCCGGGGCGGCGGCCTGGAGGTCAGTGCGACCAGGAAGGACGTGGCATCTCGCGGCGGCCCCGCGGCCTGCATTTCCCCGGCGGCTCCCAGCTCTCGGGGCAGCGGCCTCTACTGGTCTTCGCCCGCGGCCTCTCGCACGTCCGCGCCGAGCGGCCTCTCCTTCCGGCACGCTCGCACGCGTTCTTGGGCGTCCACGGCGCGGCGCTTCGTCTTCTGCTCTCCTACCACGGGCCGTCGCAGTGGCGCGCCCCGTGCCACGGGAACGTGCGCTGGGCCTTCTCGTCGGGGCTATGCTAGCAGCCTGTGGTCCAGCCGCTTCACCAACGTCTTCGTCAGACGCCTCGGAAAGCAGGTACGCTCCGTGGCCGGTCCGGAACAGGGAAGCGATGTCTAAGCTGTCGTCGCTGTCCATGGACAGCTCTGGCTCGGAACTCGACATACCAGGAATGGAGTGGGGAGCGTTGAGATCTGCGGTGAATATCCACGGGTGGAGAAGGCTTGAGGATGCTGATTCGGTCTGCAGATGTGGAGCAAAACAACGCTTCGGAGGCCGGCTTCAAGGGAGATGGACTGCCGTGAAGCTACTGCTGCTATGATCGGCCAGAGAGAGAGAGGTGACGTAGAACCCTTGCTATGAGGATTAACTGACGTCATATTTGACGTCATAGCAGACGTCATACTAGGACTTTTGACTGACCACGTTATGCTAGAACTTGACTGTCATCAGGGGATGATCGGATTATGCGTGAGTGGCCTTCTGCTTGAAATATGGTCTGGAGACCTCACTTCATTTTCATTATTATATTTATGATACAAATGTGCCTGTGCCATTTGATCATACTAGTGTAGTGCCCGTTCCCCGCCCTTCCCCCATTCACACATCATGTTCTCCCACTCTTCCCCCTGCTTTCACCGCTCCCCTCCAATTGATTAAATTGCATGAAATTTGACACTGCACTTTCCCGGGTTGCCAGCAACGCACACTCAAAGTTTGAAGTCGATCAGAACGGTTCTCGAGATACGTGAAAGCTGTGTTCTGATTGGTGGAATTGCACACAATTTTTGACACTGCACTTTCCTGAGTCGAGTCCCCAGCAGCGCACTTGCCAGGTTTAAAGTCGATCGGACAAACGGTTCTCGAGATGAACCATTGTTGTGTTGCCAGTGGGTGGTGCTATGACTATGTGCATGTCTGAATTGCATGACATTCTGGACCGCACAGCGTCCGGCTCACAGCAGCGCATTTGAAGTTGATCGGACAAAAGGTTCTTGAGATTTGTGTTGCCAGTAGGTGGCACTATGCCAAATTGCACGAAACTCGCCTCTGCATTCTGTCGGGTTCCTAGCAGCGCAGTCCCTATGTTTGAAGTCGATCGGATGAACGGTTTGTCAGGATAACATTTTTGTGTCGCCAGTAGGTGGCGCTATGCCGAATTGCACAAACGTTGGCACTGCACTCCATCAGGTCCTCCTCAGCTGACTCCCCGTCAGCTGAAGTCGATCCGACTTCATCCAACGGTTCTCGAGATACACAAAATACATACATACTAGGGCATTCACGACTAGTGAATTTTACTAGTCGACTAGTCGTCCCTAAAGGTAGTCGACTAGTCGTTTTTTTTTATCTTTAAGAAGGTATTTACACGACATACATGGACTATCATATCCCATATCCCCCACAAAGAACATCAAAACATAACAAAACAAAACAAGAAAACTGCATAAGATACACAATAATCCAAGAACAAACAAGACTATTGGACAAACAACCAAACAAAAACAATGCATTCAGCTCCTATCCTGATAAGCTGCCATCCTTCCTGGCTGAGGTGAGCAGAATCTTGGCCGGCCACGGCTATGCCGTTTTACGTACGATCGGACTGAAACTTTCAGGGGGTATAAAGAGTAGGGATGGGCATCGAATTTCGAATTTTCGAATAATCGTTGTTATTATCAAGGTCGACTTTTATTATTGAAATTCGAAATTCGAAAAAAAAAAAAAAAAAATTTTGAGTGAAATGTTGCATTGTCTCCCCTGATTCTAAGTATAGTCAAATCGCTTGGTTTGAGCAAGTAAAACAATTTTTATAAGCATTTTAAGCAAGGTTTATGGAAAAATGAATGGCGGATGAAATCCCATGAAGAGAGAGAGGGGGTGACTTTGGCACCCCTTTGGCACTCAGACCTGAGCCTACTAAATATTTAATGAAATGAAGCCTGCGTTAGTTCATTCAAGACATGATGTCATAGTCGACGCCCCAGCTGTACCAGCTGATAGCCTCTGTTTGGTTCACCGTTTAACCAATTCTCCAATCACAGTCATTCTCACAACAAGGCGGTCCGTTTAAATAGGGCAGCCTCTCACTCACTGATCTGTTCCCCACCTTGCTGGATCCTTGCTGGATCGTGCGGCTGCTGGCAAACGCTTTGCTAATCTCACGCTGTTACTTTAATTGCTGCCATGCCGAGTTTGGATGTCAAATCTAGCCAGGTATGAAGTTCAGTAGGATTCTTATTATTGTTCATTGCACTTACTGTTTCTGGAGGAAGGATCTCTCATGACGATGAAGGGACCGGAGCTCCTCCATTGATAAAACCGGGCAGGCATTAAGATCCTCAAAGCTGTCTAGCCAATATCTCCGCATTCTGACTGGGGGCAGCCACCAAGAGCTATTAAGTTGTGCAGTTAAGTTGTGCAAACACTTCCATCTCCACGCACAAGTTTTCAAGGAAGAACTGCACTTGCTCTGCTGTTTCTCTTCTGCTTTATGCGGTTAGCTCCCCTGCTAAAGAGCAAGTCTCCCATCATAAACGTTACGCCGGATGAAGACCAGTCTGTTCTTGCCGCGCCGATCGTCCAGTGAGAGGCATGTGCGCTCCAGGTTTTGGAAACTCTGTCTCTCTTCCGCAATGAACAACTTCAGGCCATGGCTGCTGGCTATGCTACTGCTAGCAAGCTAACGCTAATCACAAACGGCAGCTGGAGTGTGCCCGTGAGTGATGTCACTTCACCGATAAGGACGCTGGGAAATGTAGTCCCATCGCTGAGTTTCTTCATTAAAAGCTGAGTATTCAGTTGTGTATGCTATCATAGGTTCAAGCATTCAGCATGTCTGTTCCAGCTGGTGGCCGAGTGCCTATATTCTTGTAGTGGTTTAAGCTATTATGTTGATGTTGTGTTTGTTCTGACTGTTTATCAAACAGCAAAGCCAAGCCAGGGCTGTCGGCTTCTGCTGCTAGCAGCTAACGTTAGCTAGCATCAACGTCAGGTGCGGGTGCCCTCCTGAGTGACGTCACCTCACCGACAAGGACGCTGGGAAATGGAGTTGCATTGCTCTCATGGCTGTGTTCTAAAGTTGAGTATTCAATCAAGCATATCATCATTTCATGTAGCCTGGTGGATAAGCTACTATGTTGGCATGTTGATCTGTTTGCTAACAGATTGATTTCGGCAATATCAAACCGATGTTTACTGGCAGGTATTCATCAGCACAACGCTGGCACGATGTAATTCTTATTCTGCTATATTATCTCGTGCCTCTAGCTGAGCCCCGGTGCACTCTGGTGGCGTCCTATTGTAACTGCATCAATGCAAATCACCTCAGTGGATGGTGTTTTCAGTGGTTGTAATTCAAGCGCACCTCAATTTCAGCGATTAAGTTGGAAATGCTTCTTAACCATGTTCAGGAATATGCTTTATTAATATATTCATTGGAAGTGCTTGATTTTCATAATTGGGTTTTTCAAATGAAACTTGAAAATAACTTCTGTCTATAAAACGATAGATGGATGGATAAAGTGCTTTGTTATGTATTCTGGAAATTAGTAAGCATTAAATAATTCTGATCAAACCATTCAATCAAAGTAATATGAAGCAGCTGGTAAAATATAAAGTAATGACTTACATCGTTGCTGCGGGTATAAGGGATATAAGCTTTATTTTCACATTGAATTTATAGTAACAATTAAGATGTGTCGATATAGTCTTTGAGTCTGTAAAATTTGGTTGGTACTTTTTATATTATTATATAAAATAAAAAAGCTGCATGAACCTTCGAGAAATATTTGTGAGGATTATCGAGTTCAATAATCGCTCAGCTTCATCCAAGTTCTTGTAAGGATGATTGCCTAAGCATATGTGCGGCCGAATTTCACGTGAAGCTCGATAAACTTTACATCTTGGGCTATGGCACTTAGTCCGACGCAAGGGTGCGTGTTGAGCACAAGAAGCTCAATACTCTCAATACTCTAAGGTATAACTATCGTCAGTTTTATATTACAAGACAAATAAGGGGTGATTCATGTCTAAGCTCGAGAAGGATTTTGGGATAATTAATATTGCTGAGTATGGCAACAGTTTAGTACATTGTCTCATCTGTCTAAGCAAATAATATCAAGAATCGTAACAAAGTCAGTCTGCAGGTGTAGGTTAGCTGAAAGTGATTTTAGAGGTCGGTAAAATAATTGTCTATCGTCACCTATTTTGCTGTATCAGTAAGATCAAATAAAGCTAAAAGTCGATACTTTGCAATTCTAGACTAAAATCTCATCTTCATCATGTTAAGTCCTAAATCCACTGTCATTTATGAGTCTCCTCACATAGGAGGGGATACACCTGTAGGTGATCTGTATTTCTCCACGCGACATCTTGGGACGGCCAGTCTGTTATAGAGTTCCTTGTCTGGATGTTCCATGAGCCAGAGCGTGCATTGCGAAGTGCCAAAGACGGGATGCCGGCTGCCGCCTCAGTGAAAGCTAAGCTTGGTATTTCTGCACATGGAGTATAGTTAATTAATATCAAATATTAAATGCAGCTCATTGTTTATAGTTTAGTTTCATTCAATATCTAATATGGAAATCGCAGCTCATTATGTTCTGCCATCGGAGAAAGTGTTCAGCTTATATCTGTGCCAGGCTTATCTCTTCATAGGTAAAGTCATTTAATGTGTAAAATATTTCTCTTGGATAAAGATGCTGTGTCTTTCCGATGTTCATTCAAGGGGTAGGTCATGCTCGCTTAGCTCTCACTTGAACAAGAAAGGCTCTCAGTACCCAATGAGAATAGCAGAATGCTTGTTGCTTCTCATAGGTAAAGTGCATTTAGGGTATGCAACAGGCTAGGCTAGGCTAGGCATACTGTATGGTTACTCTTGGGATGACCCTGCTGGTGCAGTACTGCTGCTGTTCCAGCAAGTAGCACCTGCTGGTGCAGTACTGCCGCTGATCCAGCAGGAAGCAAGTGTGTTTTGGGGGATTGATTTTATTTGACATAATAAAATATTCCATTGCTGTCCCAACCAGTGACAAAATACTAATTTTCTTATTCACTTTATTTTTAAACAGACAGGGATGCTAAAGGCTCATCTGTTATCTCTCAAACTAATACTTGATCTGTCTATCCTCTAAGATTCATACCGCATGAGATCCTGATGTGGGGCAGGATTAACTCTGTTCCTGACTTGAGTTCGAAGGGAAGGCGACCTCCCGCTGCCGTCTCCTCTGCAAATGATGAGGACTCCCTCGTCAGCTGCTCTCTTCACTCCTGCACTGGCACGTCTACCTCTGCAGCTGAGACGTCTCAGCATCTATTCTCAAAGCAATGGGACATTGGTCTTCTGCACCATTCAAACGTCATATTCGGTCAATGACATCTCGGCTCAACAGGCATGAGCTCTAAACACCTGAGGAGACGGCCATTATGTTAATTGCTGCATTGGACAGTGGTTGGCTGGGTTCATTGTACTGACGTAGGTATTATGACCTCAGGGGTTGCAGCTTGCTTCTCTCCCAAGCGGGACGCAGCTGAGGTCGCAGCAGGCGTGCTGCTTCACTTACAGTAAATACTGCTGTTCACATATTGGTAGAATGACCTCTTGGATGGAAGTTTACATCCAGGTTATGTAGTGTGAGGTCGGCAGCGGCATACTGCCACACATAGGTAGTTCATATAATCGTAGTATGGGCCTCTTTTGAGTTACTCTGTCGTATCTCTTTTCAAGGTGATCCGAGGTCCGCAGCATGCTGCTGCTACACATAGGTAGTTAATTTAATTGTACTGTAGTATGGCCTCTCTAGATACATGCATGTATCGAGGTCTGCAGCATGCTGCTGCTACACATAGCTTCTATAGTCTGGCTGATGCATTGCACTCATAGCTCAGGGTCGCAGGTTTGCTTTCCCCTATCTCATTGCACTCATGGCTCAAGGTCGCAGGCTTGCTTCCTCCTATCTCATTGCACTCATGGCTCAAGGTCGCAGGCTTGCTTCCTCCTATCTCATTGCATTCATGCTCAGGGTCGCAGGCTTGCTTCCCCCTATCTGCAGCATCCATGCTGCTTGTTCTTAAAAATGGTTCACTTATGATAGAATGGCCTTTGGTGTAAGCATACATCTATTTAATTGAAAGGTCGGCAGTGGCATACTGCCACACATAGGTAATTCACTTAATTATAGTATGGGCCTCTTTTGAGTTACTCGGTGTATCTCTTTTTAAGGTGACCCGAGGTCCGCAGCATGCTGCTGCTACACATAGCTTCTATAGTCTGGCTGATGCATTCGCATGGGCGTTTCATGCTTGGCGTTGTCGAGTTCCGTTGTTTGGGGGATTCTGCTTGCGCTCCCTGCTCGGCGTAGCATGCTGCTGAGCCGAGTTCAGGGAGAATTAAATTAATTAAATATTAAATTAAATATTAAATTAATTCTAAGAGCGGAGCCTTCAACGCCAAACATAATTGGATGCATTATATTCATTTATGCAATAAATGGTTAATTCTATGACTTGAGTGTTCTTGAATGAAATGAAGCCTGCGTTAGTTCATTCAAGACATGATGTCATAGTCGACGCCCCAGCTGTACCAGCTGATAGCCTCTGTTTGGTTCACCGTTTAACCAATTCTCCAATCACAGTCATTCTCACAACAAGGCGGTCCGTTTAAATAGGGCAGCCTCTCACTCACTGATCTGTTCCCCACCTTGCTGGATCCTTGCTGGATCGTGCGGCTGCTGGCAAACGCTTTGCCACCTCCACCCCAACCTCCACCTTTTAGATCAAATGCAAATGCTATCATGTATTGTAGCTCTGGAGTCTGCATGGCTCAAAAAATGAACATGTTTCCATGTCTTGCTTTTAGGCTCCCTCTTTTAATTTCTATGGTTTAAATGTATCTGGAATATTTTATTCCCATGGGGGATTCTGCTTGCGCTCCCTGCTCGGCGTAGCATGCTGCTGAGCCGAGTTCAGGGAGAATTAAATTAATTAAATATTAAATTAAATATTAAATTAATTCTAAGAGCGGAGCCTTCAACGCCAAACATAATTGTATGCATTATATTCATTTATGCAATAAATGGTTAATTCTATGACTTGAGTGTTCTTGAATGAACCACTCATGATTGTCAAAACTGTTTTTTATTTTCGAAAATGTCAATGTCATGTAACATGTTCTTTACTTCAGTAGTGCAATGCTTGTTTGAGCTAAAAATCCACAGCAGAAGCTTTTTACATTAATTAATAAAGCCGTAGACTTAGAATCAGGGGAGACAATGCAACATTTCACTCACAAAAAAAAAAAAAAATTACATTTTTATTTTATTTTCGAATTTCGAATTAAATTCGAATTTGGCCAGCGAATTTCGAATAGTGTTTTTGCTAGAAATGCCCATCCCTAGTAAAGAGCACCTGTGCGGTTGAAATGACGGAGCCGGATTTTTTTTAATTAGGTGATTGCCCTGATTACCTAATGATGTGATGTCATCAGTGATGTCAGTGATGATGTCATCAGTGATGTCATCCTTCCTGGCTGAGGCTAATAAGTTCAGTGATGATGTCATCAGTCTATGCGGGCGAGGCTGCACTGTGGCCGAGCTGCGTATGCGAGCTGCAGGGCCAGCTCGGTGAGCTGCAGGGCAGGTAAGGCTGCGTAGCGGCTGAGCTAGCAAGCCTAGGAATCGAATGCGCGTAGCGCATGAGATGCTTAGTTTTGTAAAATGCTGGGAGCTTCAGTGCCCCTATGCTTTGACCATTGGAAGGGGGGGATACAGGACAGCGCACAAAATGATCCAACCCCTACATGATAGATATGATGCCATCACTGATGATCTGATCAAATCATTACTATAAAGTTTATTCTCACACAGAATATACAGCATATTTGTTACGGTGATCACAGACTTTAGAGAACATTACCGTAAATTCCGGACTATAAGCCGCGGCTTTTTTCCCGTTTTTTGGCCCCTGCGGCTTATATAACGGTGCGTCTTATCTATGGATTTTTTCAGAAAAAAAAAAAAAAATACAAATAAAATCTCTCTTTTTTAGCACTCTTTCTAACTATAAATCCACTTCTGTTTTAATTTCCTCTCTTGCCCTCTTTTCACCACACCGCGGACACTGTGCACTGTAAAAATAAACAACGGTGGTGTTGTGTTATGTTGTTTTGTTGAAATGTTACGGTAATACGGTAAATGGGAGCTTCCTCAAACAGCCATCTCTTTCCCGACAATCCCCTCTGTGCGTGACCATTTACATATGGTAATTACGGTAAGCAAACGGCCACTCGGCCATCAACTCCCTCCCCCAACTACCAGGAGAAAATCACAAACTTCGGCGAATTCACACAAAGGAAGATCAAGGAATATTCCATCGAACCGGAGCAGATCATAAATATGGATGAAGTGCCTTTGACGTTCGACCTGCCACTCACTCGGACTGTTAACAAGAAGCGCCCTGGAGGATTCTTTCACCAAAAAAAAGCTTTGCTCGTTCTCGACAGCATGAGAACGAGCAGTAGAAGCAACACTCTCACTTACCATGGGGAAGGTACGCAGAAATTCACACGACGCAGCTTTCAAGTTGAAAGCAGTCAATCTCGCATTAAAAGAGGGAAACAGAGCAGCCGCGCGTAACCTGGGCATCGATGAGTCAATGGTGAGGCGTTGGACGGTGCAGCAGGAGGAACTGTCTCAGCACGGAATATTATAGGAGTGTGAAAACATCCACAATCACCAACGGGTTCCAAAACGCTGGACTGCTGCGGGATGAAGAGGATGACGCCGCCACAGCTGGCGCTGAGGGCCGTCAGAGGCTTCAGAGGCTGTTCGATGCCGACAGTGATGAAGAGGAGTTCGTTGGTTTTGAGTGACAATGAAGGAGAGAGGAGAGTGGTTGACGAAGCCACCCTGAACCTGTTCGTTTCCGACACTGAAGATGAGGACTTTGGTGGTTTCAGTACGCAGGAAGAAGAGGAAGACGAGGATTAGTGACTTGACTTCTCTGGTTACAGGTTTGCTGCACATATAGCCTATTGTTGTGTGATTTTGTCTGGGGATTAGTGACCTGACTTTTGTTTTGTTTTGTTGAAATGTTAATAAATGGGAGCTTCCCCAAACAGCCATCGCTTTCCTGACATTCCTCTCTGTGCACGAACCCTTTCATATGGTAATTAAACATCAAAACACCCGCGGCTTATAGACCGGTGCGGCTTATAGAAGAAAAAAATAGTCAATTTTGGTCCCGCGGCTTATAGACCGGTGCGTCTTATAGTCCGGAATTTACGGTAAATAAAAATTAAATACTGTAAGCCCCATTGCTAGCAGAAAACTAAACAGGCTAGAAAGAAAACGGTTGGTGAAAGACCACAGTCACACTCCTGTTCATTTTGTGGCATAAATATGGAGGATTCACAGCAATGTCATAATTATAGCGCTCAAAAGGAATTTAATACATATAATGAATCCACAAAAAATGTATAAGTTAGCAAGAAAGGCTAAGTGTTATAATTATACATCACTAGCTACTACATTGTGGTATGTTATAGTTGATGTAAGCTGTGTTAGGCAATTATATTCTCACATTCTCACATAAACATTGGTTTTATCCTCCAACAGAACAGACAGCAAATTAAAGCTATGTGGAGGCAAAGCCATCATGTCGCTGGTGCTTCTGTTCTAAATTCACCGGGAAAGGCTCAAGTTTCAGGTAATGTTCATTGAATTAATTATTCTTGAGAAATTATTTAATGTTTCTCAATAGCAAAATCAACAATTTTTCAAGAAACAAAAGCAAGTCACTAGTTGTCACTTTCCCTCCCTACAGTATGTAGTCTAAGGTGTTTGGTAAGGTATTTTTTGGCTAGGAAAGTTGATCCTCATATTGCTTTCTGAAACAGTCTCCAGCAGGGAAGAAGTCCCAGCATCGCTCCTGGTACATCTTCCACACGTACGACTCCTGAAACAGGGGAAGGTTGACAGACAGTAAAGTGAAAGTAGCTGACACCGTGTTGTGTTGTCAGCCTGTGAGAATCCTAATAATAATCTGAATACAACAATAAATGTACTGCAAACCACACTGACCTGACCAGTGTGCTCCGTCTCATCTTTGTTGATGAGGTACATTAAGAAGAACCTGAAAAATACACACAGGTTAATGTTGGCTCATTCGTAATCACACACACACATACACACACACACACACACACACACATGCGCGCGCGCACACACGCACACACACACACACACACACACGCACACGCACACGCACACACACACACTCTAAAGGCTGTTTTATGTGTGTAAGACAAGTGTCGGTCGACAGTGTCTTAAGATAAAAATACGTATGTCTTTTTACATCATACATTTTTGTCTTGACACTGTTGACAGACACTTGTCTTAGAACTATAGAACAGCTATAACAGAGAGTAAACTGACATGTAATTGGCCAGGTTGTTATAACAGAGAGTAAACTGACATGTAATTGGCCAGGTTGTGCTCATCAAAGGTGTGGGTCTCGAAGCCGTGCGGTGTCGTATCAAAGTAGTCACTTCCAATGCCACATATGAAGCATTTCGTCTGCACAAAATCAATGAATAGAGTCAGAGCATGAAGCCCTGTTATGCATATTCATATAAATCTTGCACTTAGAATTATAGACAAAATAAGGATAAAGAAATAGCAATTCATACCTCCATGTCTTCCTTGACCTGCTCTTGTTGGTCTCTGAGCTCTCCAAAGGCATCAATAATCAGACCTGTATACAGCAATATCATTAGAGGTTCCTGAAAATTTAGTGACCCTGGGAGCTAAGGCAAAGTGATCTCAGGTAGGGGACAAACAAATCACAATTCATGAAGACCTGGAGCCTCCAAATAGGTTTTCTAAATTATTCTACAGGTGGCTAGTGAAGTGATCAAGATCCACATAAGTGAGGAAACTCTGCCCATACGGTGTACAGTATCTCTTTCCCTTGAATAGCTTAAAAACCACACTCTATTCTTAACGTCAGTTATCATTAGTGCCCAGTGACATTGCACTATACATATCATATGTGCCCAGTTGACTCACCCTGAATAATGGCCAGCAGGATGACAATGACGAAGAAGAAGAAGGTGATATCAAAGACCACTCGGTACAGCTCATATTCATCTCCAGCAGGATCCTCGATCTCGTCGCCTATGCCACCACCGGCACGCACGCCCACATACATGTGGAACAGGTAACACTAGAGAGGGAGGAAAGAGGGAGGAGAAATAGTGTAAATTTGTATATGGTGTAGAGATATACAGTGTGGGTGTGGGTGTGTGTGTGTGTGTTAAACTTCACGGGGCCCTATCTTGGTACTTGATATCCCCTATTTGCGCTTGCGCACCTGTTTGCGCGTGCCTTAAGGCAGGCAAGATAACAGTCCGCCTTGCGCACTTGTCCAGGTGTTATGCAGAGTTTTTCACCCCTGCCCGGCAGCAGCTAAACGCATCCCCACCTCATGGGAGCATAATTGTAATGATTTATACAGAAACATAACTGTTTAAAAATGATATAATTGTTTGGGTAGACGTGACCTCCCTGTTTTTAAGTTAAAACAGCCCCAAAATATCGTGAGGATGCAATACTGGCGGGGGAGCATAACTTATCACAACAACCGGCACAAGCACAGATTAGAGGCGTGCCAAATCATTTATGCACGGCGGAAACGGGATTTGGGCGGTGTTAACCACCAGAATTATTCACAGGTGTTGCCTGGCAATGCCTGGGCGTTGCATCAATCAAACCAGATTTCCGTCTGTAATACAGTTTGCGTGAGGCATGCTGTAATTCTCCCCGTGTAATTTGGATAGTTGTAGGCCTATTGACTCTCATAATCTCATAACGACACCATCACATCATACCTGTTAAAACATCTGTGTTTTGATGCAATTCGGGTTATTTTGTTGGCTGGGGTGGGACAATAGAATGTTTGCAGCGGGTAAACGGCGGAGACAAAAGAAAAGATTGGAGGATTTACAGTGGACTCAAATAAAACTCGGTGAAACACTGAGCTGCCACCGAGGACAGAGAGAGATGGAGAGAGCTTGTGACAGATCGGCTGTGATGCCAATGACCCCCCGGGTTATAGCAGGTGAAGGTGAATAGCCTATTGGTACAAGTTTTCTCAATTAATTTACCATAACCCCTCCTTGCGACGTGATAAAAGTTTCTCAGTGAATTATAGTTGATTGCCTCACCGAATAATCTGCTGGTTACCCAATTTTAGCAGCAGAATTTGATGTCCTGGGGTGGCACGTCCGTGCGTAATGACGTTTCCGTGCTGCGCGGAGATTATGGTGCGCAATCAAGTGCAGCGAGTATTTTAGCGCCTAGAGTGCAGCTAAGAGGTTCTTTTCAAAGCTCTTAGCGCAAAGTAATTGCGCGCTGGTGACGATAGGATAATGCCATCTATCCCCACATTTTAGCGCTGAATCGCCTGCTTTGGCATGTGGCACGCCTATGCCCAGTACAATTATAACAGGCATGCGCTTGTGCCCGCCCCCAATTTGCATTGCGCACGGCGTTAAACGAGTGCAAATGCTAAATTACCGCTTTTGCGAAGATAAGGCCCCACATTTGTTACATGAACAGTGACTCACAGTCATCATGTCATCACATTTCATATCTGGTTCGTCTTCGTCCTCACTCTTGTTATAAAACTTGCGGAAGAAGTTGAAGGCGACTACTGTATAGAGGTACACAACCACAGCCAGCAGGCCCACTGTCATCATCAGCTGGCAAAAACAAGGAGAATCAGAGTGAGTAAATTCAGGCAGTGGCAACAGAAATGCCACAATGCAACATCAAGATTTTTCAGTTGTTTCTACTCATGCCTGTTTTCCATTGTGCGTGACCGAGGACAGGATAGTGCGCAGAGTCTTGACACCCATGGCGATATCCAGCAGGTGACAGGCGAAGAAGAAGTTGTTGTAGTGGCCGAGCAACGACATTATCAAGTACCAACAGAGGTAAAGGAAAGTCTACAAAAAGATTAAGGGGAAAAATCATTTCAGAGATGAATTTGTAAACAAGACATCCACATTTACACCATACAGCATCAGGTCCCATTGAATTGTGCACATGTTGGTGGTGGTGGTGGTGGTGGTGGGGGGCTATATTAATGGAAAAATAAAATTAGCTGTTGTGGCCAATTGGTACTGTACCATTTCTTTCAATGGCTCCAATTCTGAAAATGTTCAGTGCATCAAACTGTAAATTATTATTATGTTGTTGTTGTTGTTAACACAGAGTGCGTTCCTTTCTAGCCTACCGTGCCTCGTCCTCTTCCTCTTTTCCCTCCTCCTCCTCATGATTCATTTCTACCTCTTTGGTTTCCTCTTGAGGGGGCTCGCAGATGCAGTTCGCCCGCTACGTGGGCTCACATACGCAGCTCGCCCGCTACGTGGGCTCACATACGCAGCTCGCCCGCTACGTGGGCTCACATACGCAGCATTATATAATATAATTTTTACACTCACACACACACACACACACACACACACACACACACACACATATACTGTATATACATATATATATATATATATACAGTATCTCTCTCTATATATATATATATATATATATATATATATATATATATGCAATATATCAAAGTTGATATTGTTTTTGCTTACACCGTCTGTGAACACAACTCCAAATTTCCAGATCTGGTACTTTATGTCAATGGAAGTAGCCCTGAAAAGATACAACATTGGTTCATATTCAGCAAATAATATTTTGCCCATTTTATATGATTTCTTGTATTATTATGAGGAGAAGCATGGTGTGAATGTCTTTGATGGTGAAATCAGTGCTGTACCATGTGAACATGGAGTTGTCTGGCTCCTCCTGTTTCTTCTCATGTTGCTGACTCACATCCAGGGAGGCTAAATCCACTCCCAGGAGCTCTGCAATTCTCTCTCTGCCATAAATGTCACCATACTTATCCAGAACCTGGACACAGACATTACATATTAAAATAAGGTCCAACCCATTTTAAACCCATGTGACTAAAGGGTAACACTTTACAATAACGTACACAAATACTATAGTAGTTACTAGTAAACTAACCATTAACTAATAGCCAGTTAATGAGTAGCTAATGAAAAATTTAGCATTAGTCAATCACTAGATAATCATAGTTAATGAGTAGGTAGTCATTAGTTAATGATTAGTATCTAATTTCCTGAGTAGAGTAGTTAATCATTACCTAATGATTACTAAATGTCAGCTCGTGAATAGAGTAGTTAATCATTACTTAATGATTCCAAAATGTCAGTGCGTGAATGTATTAGTTAATCATTAGTTAATCATTAGTCAAGGTCACATTGTGAGTATAGTAGTTAATCATTAGTTCATGATTAGTTGTTAGTTCCTTAGTAGAGTAATTACTCATTAGTTAATGGTTAGTCAATGGTCAGTTTGGGAGTATATAGTTAATTGTTAGTTATTCATTACTTAATTACTTAATTATTACCTGTCCATTAGTTACTCTTTTTGTGTACCCTATTGTAAAGTGGTGCATCATACTCAGTGGTTTATGAATACTGAATCATTACTTAATTATTATCTGTCTATTAGTTAGTCTTTTTGTGTACCCTATTGTAAAGTGGTGCATCATACTCAGTAGTTTATGAATACTGAATCAGTACTTAATTATTACCTGTCCATTAGTTACTCTTTTCATGTACCCTATTGTAAAGTGGTGCATCATACTCTGTAGTTTATGGGCTCTATTCTCCCACAGGCCATCGGCGCTATTACGGGCCTTAACCGCAAAAAAACGTGCCTTGCGCCTGTTTCGGCAAGATAGCAATAGGCTTTAGGCTGCCAAATGCGCTTTAGGCCGAATGGGCGTGGCGCAGTCCCAAAGTGGGCGTGTCGGCGCTAAATACCAGCCTAGTCATATCTTGGGAGCTGGCCTACATTTAGCGCTTTGCGCTTTTCAAAAGCAGGCCTATTCTTTGCCTTCACTGCTTCTTCTCTGTCACCCTTCTCTCTCTCTCTCTCTGAGTTCCCAGCATGCATTGTGTTTCTTCATTTCGCTACTAAATAGCCACCAAATGAGCCAAAATAGATATAAAAGGTAGTTCTAAATTAATGTGTAATGGTAACACAGCCTGCCATTGTCAACATTTCAATATTGGACCAAATAAAACCTCGAAATGAAAACACCACCCTATGTGAAACATATATGTCCTCCTGGGCATATATATACCCCTTGTCGAGTTAACGTGATTTAGAGAAGTAACAGCGGAACGCGCTTCGGAACGCGCTTCTAATGGCATCTGCTATACTGTGATGTCCGTCCAATAACTTGGCCCTATTTCACATTTAGTTTTACAATAAAAACACATTTATGCAATGACTTGACATAATGTAGGGTATATTTATGTGCATCATCCTTCCTGCAGCAGGCGAGAGAAAATGATATCTTTCTGGACAAACTTTCACCAATCTAATAGGCTATATTTTTCTAGCTGATGCATAGAACATTATTTTCACTTTGATCTTGCTATAGTGTAGCGTATTTACATGCTTGCAGTATTGAAACTGCAGTTAGATTGGTTTGAGAAGCATAATAATATGGAATAATAGCCTATAATGCAGACAGACAGGCTGGATGAAGGGAGGGGGGGGGGGGGGGGGGGGGCAGAGCGTTTGGCTTTCGTCTGGTTTTGCGGGATCACTGGAATTGGAGCTAAAAAGGCAAGCGTGCGATTCGTTTATTGCACTTATCCAATGAGCATGACGGTGCATAATTTTACGCCTAAAAGGCGTGGTTGTAATGCTTTGGGCTGCATCTAGCGCCAGCACAACGATATCAAGTGCGCCTTTCCACGCCCACTGCTTTGATCTGCGCCTGCCGCTCGGCCTAGAAACTGCGCCGATGCAACGATAGGGGCCTATGAGTACTGAATCATTACCTGTCCATTTGTTACTCTTTTCGCACCCTAATATAAAGTGAAAGATATCCTTATCAAATAAACACTCCCTCCAGGTGAGATTCGAACCCTGAACCCCAAGATTGTTAAAGTGTAAGTCTGGTTCTCTACCATCTGAGCTAACCAGCCTATTACTTGCTAGAGCCATACTATAGGTCTGTAGAGTCAGAGATTAAGTATTATGTCCTATCCACATACTACTTTCTGTTCAAGTACTTATAGTTTTTAAGATATTCCACCCAAATACTACCTTCTCTCCAAATACTTATAGTTTTAAAGGTATATTCCATCCAAATACTACTTCATGTCCAAGTACTTAGGTATGTTTCAGCCAAATACTACTTATGTCTAAGTACTTGTAAGTACTTGGACAGAAAGTAGTATTTGGGTGGAATATACCTTTAAACTATAATACTTGGGCTCTGGCTCTACATTCGATAGTATGGCTCTAACAAGCAACAGGCTGGTTAGCTCAGATAGTAGAGAACCAGACTTAGAATTTAACAATCTTGGGGTTCAGGGTTCGAATCTCACCTGGAGGGAGTGTTTATTTGATAAGGATATCTTTCACTTTATATTAGGGTGCAAAAAGAGTAACAAATGGACAGGTAATGATTCAGTACTCATAAACTACAGAGTATGATGCACCACTTTACAATAGGGTACACAAAAAGAGTAACTAATGGACAGGTAATAATTAAGTAATGATTCAGTATTCATAAACTACTGAGTATGATGTACCACTTTACAATAGGGTACACAAAAAGACTAACTAATAGACAGATAATAATTAAGTAATGATTCAGTATTCATAAACTACTGAGTATGATGCACCACTTTACAATAGGGTACACAAAAGAGTAACTAATGGACAGGTAATAATTAAGTACTTAAGTAATGAATAACTAACAATTAACTATATACTCCCAAACTGACCATTGACTAACTATTAACTAATGAGTAATTACTCTACTAAGAAACTAACAACTAATCAGGAACTAATGATTAACTACTATACTCACAATGTGACCATGACTAATGATTAACTAATGATTAACTAATACATTCACGCACTGACATTTTGGAATCATTAAGTAATGATTAACTACTCTATTCACGAGCTGACATTTAGTAATCATTAGGTAATGATTAACTACTCTACTCAGGAAATTAGATACTAATCATTAACTAATGACTACCTACTCATTAACTATGATTAACTAGTGATTGACTAATGCCAAATTTTTCATTAGCTACTCATTAACTGGCTATTAGTTAATGGTTAGTTTACTAGTAACTACTATAGTATTTGTGTACGTTATTGTAAAGTGTTACCGACTAAAGCAAACAGCTCACCTTTCGCTTGACAAATTTGTCCCAATAGTTGTTGGGGAAAGAGCTGTACAAAAAAATACACATGAGAATGGGACTTCATTTACTAAAGATGGAAATCAGTGTTTCTGAATGGTTCTTTTCTGTGCTGATAAATGTTTAATTATGTTTTGCATCTTATGGGGGACAAATATTTATTTTTCCACGTACGGTGTGTTCAGGACCAGACGGTCCCACTGCCCTTTGATGTCATCGTCCTCGGGCTGCTCAGTGATGTAGAGGCCATCAAACTCCAGCTTTCTGGCAAGTTCCTTCTCCCTCTTAAAGATCACCAGTGGGATCTGAGAAGAAACAATAACAAGTACTGTACAATTGCCGTATGATGTTTATGAGATGTGAATGTCAGAACATGATTTATTTTACATATAGCCTACAGCAGGCATTTTCAAGGGGGGCTCCAAGCAGTTTCAGGGGAGGCTCAGTATTACATTAGTTATCAAAAGGAGATCACATACAGTAGAATAGCCTAAATGTGTGTGAATTAGTTAAAGAGATAGCTCAAAGATACAGTAGTTTTGTGGAAATTTACGGTTTTTCCCACTTTCCCAGAGTCAGAAACAAAAAAATGCCTTTGGAAGAACCTTTTTTACGTATTTAGTACGATACCCTACGCATATCCACGCAAGCCCTGGTCCTACCCGTAGCAGAATACTGCGCCCCAGCCTGGAGCAGAAGTCCATATGTGAACAAGGTAGACACTGTCATCAACAGCGCCCTCCACATAGTTACTGGTTGTCTGAAACCCACCCCTGTGTCCTACCTGCCAGTCCTAGCTGGAATCGCCCCAGCCAGGGATGCGGCTACCCTCGCCCTGGCAAGAAAAGCCCAGAAGCACGACTGGCACATCCTGCACAAAGCCACAACAACACCGGCACCACCATGCAGGCTCAAGTCTCGCCATCCCTACAACAAGGCAGCACAAGAGATGCTACATTCTATCCCTGAGGACTTGTCCAGAGACGCCTGGCTGGCAGCATCCTGGGAACAGATGTGGGAGACGGCTGGGCGCTCCCGCATTCAACAATACATCCAGGACCCAGGAGGCGGTGTAAAAGGAGAAGACATGCCATGCCATCTATGGACCTTACTGAACCGTCTGCACTCTGGCGTCGGACGCTTCAAGTCATCCCTGAAGAAGTGGGGCCTATCGGACAGTGCGGCATGCGAGTGTGGCGAGCCTGAACAGACTGCCAAGCACATAATCACCGGCTGCCCCCTATACAGCCCACCCTCAGAAGCTGGCCTTTTCGACTTAGGACCGGAGACGAGGGCGTGGCTGCATGACACTGAGTTGGCCATCTGATGATACACGAAAAAAGAAGAAGAATGTATTTGGTGTAGTCTGAAGTATGCCAAACAGTAATATCAGGCTATCTTGGCTCAATTGTTGAGTGTCTATGGGATCAAATAACATAATCATGATCCCATAGGCATCCAGGAATTGAGTTAGGAGGTGCCTTTTTCCCAGCTTTGTCTGGGGAGAGGCCCACAGTCTCACACTTTGAAAACCCCTGGCCTACAGTAAGTGCATTATTTACTTCACCAACATTTTGCCATGTCTGCCATTTTTGTCTGCCATTTAAGTTTTCTCCTCTCTCCCCAGAGGAGTTTCATAGTCCACTTCAGTGGCTTATTACAACTCAGCTCAACTGTGTGCTGCTCCAGAGTACACTGGTTGATTCAAACTGCGCTCACCTGTGTGCTGCTCCACTCTGGAGCTCTCCATGGTGCTGAACCTGTGTTGAGGCATTTTGGCCACTAATCAGCCATTTTTGCCCATTTACAGTAAGTCAGCCCAAATTACCTAATTCAAAAATCCGCCTCTGTCAGGTTACCCGTAGACTCTTTACACTTCCTGAAAGATTCAGCCATATAAAATGAGTCTCCGAGCGAGTGAGTTTTTCTAGAACTGTGTCCGGGCAGCGTGTTGCTGCTCTGCGTTATGGATTTCACCATGTTGACAAGGAAACATGGCCTTAAGATTTGTCCGGCTTTCCCCTGTTCAGTTGAAGAGTGTGGTTTAGCGGTAGCGGAGGTTGTCGGGGCTGACAGTATTAAATCTGCGGCCAGAATGAAAGGAGCGGTGGTGATTTTTGTGGATGAGGTGGCAACGCTGTTATTGCAAACGGCATTGTAATGAATGACACGTTTGTGTCGGTGCTGCCTTTGGCATCGCTGTCTAGAAGAGTGGTTGTGTCTAATGTTCCTCCGTTTATTAGCGATGATGTCTTGGAAATGGAACTTTCCAGACACGGAAAAATAGTATCCCCCACTCACTGAGTGCCATGGACGTCTTTCGACGTCCAATTAAATAGTGACGTAGAGTGCCAAGGACGTCTTTCGACGTCCAATGCGTTTTTTGACGGTGGGACGTCGATCAAAGCCTTCCGCATCTCCTGTACAACTATTGTAGCTATTGGAGGTCTATAACCTATTTTACAGAACCCTTAGGTGGCGACAGTGCTCTCCAGGTTAACAGAAAGGCAGAGAAAAACAGAGAATAAGTCGTTGGGGAAACGGAAATCGCATCGCATCCGTATGCATCGATATGCATGAAGCGTTTTAACGTTAGATGTGCCTGCAGCAGCCAATCTGCTCCCACAATTGAGCTCCTCCATGTCCGCTGCGACAGCCCATCCGCATGATCAGCCGTGGAGTTGTTATTATTCTCAACTGGAAGCATAGGAGCCGGTGACAAACACACGCGGAACGCTGTAAAAAAGCTGGATGTCGCGCACCCTTCACTGTGCACAGCAAACTCAGCAGAGAGCCACCAGAGACACTCCCATACGGAGGAGGAGTGTGCAGTTGAGGGGTGGGAGGGGGGGGGGCACGTAGAGCAGCACACAACACCCAGACAGACCCAGACAGCAGGACAGGATTGGCAAACGCAAGCCAGAATATCCGATGCCCACCAGCAGCAAATCAAGACCAGCAAGAAGCTGCAACCAGCAGCGCACGCAGGGGCCAGCGCTGCTGGTTGCAGCTAAAAATATTATTCTGCCAAACAAAATTCCCTGGCCTTCACTGTTTTATTGAAGGAAATTATTTTTGAGGTGTGACTACATCAGAAAATTAGCTTCAGAGTCAGTGATGTGTTTGAAATGTTTAATTTCACAAAAGGGTCATTATCTCAGCTTCTAGAAAAAAACGGCTCTTTTTGGTTAAATCAAGCTATCTTCTCCGGCTGATAACTAAAGAACGGAAAATTATATCAATAAACCTGTTTTTGCTGATGATAGAAAAGAGTCTCATCGTTCTTTTTGCATGTTCAGTGTTTACATAGTAATATCACACAATATTCTGTGGGCCTCGAGAAATCACTGAAAAAAGCTCTGAAACTCTGGCACTGGGAGCGTCCGTTCTCCAAAAGTGGCTGGCACTCAATGAGTTAAGAAAGTGTTGTATGGGTGTAAGTCTCCTTCACTTCAGCCTGTAGTGTCTCACAGGAGACAGCTGTTCATGATCCTGAATAACAGCAACGCTGATTTAACCATGTCTTTTCATCTGGAAATTGATGGGATTGATTATGTTCTCTTTGCTACGTCAGATGTTGGCTGTTGGACGTTTTGGCTGTGGTAAAGAGGGACATGTGATCAGAGTTTGTCCGGAGAAGCCTGCCGGGTCTGCTGAGACCCTCAAATCCAAAAAAGCTTTGCTAGCAGACCTACTTGGCATTAAAGCACAGGGAGCGCTAGTCCGATCACGTTTCCAAAACATCAACCAGACGGATGGTCCCTCTAAGTTTTTCTTTGGATTGGAGAAGAAGAATGGACAGAGCAGATACATGCATACATTACGGTCAGCTGATGGAGATGAACTTGCAGAACTTCATGAGATCCGTAGACGGGGGGTGCAGTTCTATTCTGGCGTATGTGGAGAAGGAACAGTTGTTTAAAAGTTTCTGCGAGGGCTTGCCTGAATTCTCCAGTGAAGACTATCCTGAACTGGATGAACCTTTGGTTGAGGAGGAGTTGTATGCAGCCCTGCAGGGGATGGATGGCGGGAAGGCCCCGGGCATTGCCGGTCTTCCTATTGAGTTCTATAAGACATTCTGGATTGAACTTGGTCAGGATCTTATGGACGTTTTCAATGAAAGCTTTAAGAATCTGTCTTTACCTCTGAGCTGCAGGAGAGCTGTCATAACTCTGTTGCCGAAGAAGGGAGACCTTCAAGACATTAAAAACTGGTGTCCAGTCTCCCTCCTCTGTTCGGATTATAAAATCCTGTCTAAGACCCTGGTGAATCGGTTGAAGCATGTGATAGAAGATGTCATTCATTTGGATCAGACTTACTGTGTGCCTGGTAGGTCCATCATAGACAATGTGTCTTTTATTAGAGATGTTTTGGACATCTCTGGTTCATTATTCTAACAGACCGCCGCCAGGTGGTGAGAGTGGGCAACCTCACCTCCTCCCCACTGACCATCAGCATAGGAGTGCCACAGGGGTGCGTCTCCAGCCCCTTCTGGTATGACCTCTACACCCACGACTGTGTGGCGACTCAAACTTCGAACACCATCGTGAAGTTTGCAGACGACACAGCGGTCGTGGGGCTGATCTCCAGGAGCGACGAGACGGCCTACAGAAAGGAGGTGGAGGCCCTGGAACAATGGTGCCAGGACAACCACCTCTCTCTGAACGTCTCCAAGACAAAGGAGATCATTGTAGACTACAGAAGGGGGGGGGGGGGGGGCGCACACCCCCCAATCACCATCAATGGCACAGTGGTGGACCAGGACCTGACATGGGCCAACCACACCGCCACTGTTGTCAAAAAGGCCCAACAGCGACTACACGGACTCAGGCGCCTGAAGAAATTCGGGCTAAGGCCAAAAATCCTCAGGGACTTCTACAGAGGCACCATTGAAAGCCTGCTGACTGGTTGCTTCACCACCTGGTACGGGAACTGCACCACCATGGACCGCAGGGCGCTAAGAAGGGTGAGGTGCGCGGCCCAGCACGTAACAGGATGTGAGCTGCCAGAACTGCAAGATCTGTACAACCAGCGGTGCCTCAGGAGGTCCCTGAAGATCATCAAAGACACAAACCATCCCCACAACAGTCTGTCCTCCCTGCTACCCTCAGGGAGGAGATACAGGGTCCCAAGAGCACGCACAAATCGCTTGAGGGACAGTTTCTTCTCGCAGGCTACGAGACTCCTTAACATATACAAATAGTGTAGTAGCTGTACTGTACCGCACTGCAGCTGCTACCATCATGTATGACTAATGTTCAACAGTATGTTTAATTAGGTATATGCTACTTGCACCTAACAGAATGTTATTATGTTTAATTATGTTTAAAGTATGTTCATGCCATTTGCACATATGTGCAGTGAATACGCCACTGTCTGTGGTGGGTCTACTGCTTTATTGCTTGTTGCCTCTTGTTTCTATTTATTTATTTTTATTTTTTGCATGTTGTAACGGAGTCTACAGCACAAGAATTTCACACGTGATACTTGTACTACGGAGTGACAATAAAAATCTTGAATCTTGAATCTTGAATTAGGCATTAGTCTCGCTGGCTGGCCAGCGAGACTAATTAGACTTTGGTCTCATTTCGTTAGGCCAAGAAAAAGCATTTGACCGGGTTGAGCACCCCTACCTGTGGAAGGTCCTTGAGAGGTTTGGTCTGCCCGCGTCTCATCGCTATGATCATGGTTCTGTACCAGGACATTCAGAATGTATTGATTAATGGGGGGCTGAGTGCTCCTTTTATGGTTCAAAGAGGTGTCAGGCAGGGCTGCGCTCTGTCTGGCATGCTCTACGCTTTGTCTATTGAACCCTTGTTGCATAAGATGAGGTCCTGTATTGACGGTTTGGTGTTTCCAGGTTTTAATAAAGCCCTGTCTGCTTATGCGGACGATGTAATGGTCCTGGTTAGAAACCAGTCTGAAATTAACATTCTTAACAAAACTGTAGTTGATTTTGGTCTTCTTTCTGCTGCAAAGGTGAACTGGGGGAAAAGTGAAGCACTGGCATTGGGAAAATGGTATGGTGGTCTTCCAGTCTTACCGGGGGGATTGGGGTGGAAAAAAGATGGTGTCAAGTATCTAGGTGTTTATCTTGGCAACAAGGAGATGGTTAAGAAGAATTGGGAGGGATTGGTTGAAAAGATGACGGGAAGGTTAAAAAAGTGGAAATGGCTGCTCTCTCAAATGTCCTTTAGAGGGAGAATCCTAGTTATTAATAATCTTGTTGCTTCAGCATTGTGGCACCGTTTTGCTTGCATGGAGCCACCTGCTGGGTTACTCTCAAAACTATAAGCAATCTTAGTTAATTTATTTTGGGATAGAATGCATTGGGTTTCTCAGAGTGTGCTCTTTTTTTTTTTACCAAAGGATGAGGGGGGGGCAAGACCTGGTACACCTAGCAAGTAGAGTGGCTGCTTTTTGTTTACAATTTGTACATAAGTATCTGACTGGTTTTAATATAGTATGGAAGGAAGTTGCAAGTAATATTCTGAGAATAATATTATATATATTATAAGAACGGACAAATTGGGACTTGATGCTGTTTTGTTTTTGTTATGGATTGTAAGTTTTTAGATCTGTCTTTGTTGCCTGATTTTTACAAGGGAGTTTTTAGAGCCTGGTACCTTTTTGAGAAGAAGGTTTTGGAACCATCAGTTTCTCTGTATTGGCTGCTAGAGGAGCCTCTTATAGGTGGATCCCGAATGGACTTACAGGACCGTGGAATAGCAGGCCTCCATCAAGTACTGTGGTCGGCTGGTGCTACGACTCTCAGGCGTATAGTGGATGTAGCTGGACCTGACTTTACGAACACTGATGCTGTAGCCACACTGATTGGACTGAAATCTGCTCGTCATGTGAGGACTATTCTAAACGGGTGGATTAAAAAGTTAACGCAAGAGGATAATTAACTTTTGAAAATGTATTGGGAAGGCGAGGAACTTCCGAACGAGGGGGACCCTTTTCCAGATTTGGGACTGTTACCGAATTTAGATTGTTGTTCTGGTTTATTGTTGGACGTTAAAAAGAGGAAAACTTTGGATTTGCACGCTGTGACTGGGAAAATGATATACAGTTGTGTTAAAGTTTTAAATAAATAAAAGTTGAATGGTAAAATAGACAGTTCGGAGGGGGAGACTTGGGGCTCTATCTTCCCCCTGGCCTTAAACGCTACTTTAAGGCCTGGTGCAGCGCTATTAGTGGGCGTGGTCAGGCGCATTCCCTTTGTCCTCGGCGCTAAAGCCGGAATTAACCATTTAACCACACCTTTTAAGCATATAATTATTCACAACTGTGGCCATTGGCGAACTGCAGTAAATGAGTCACACTCTTCTCTTTCAAGGTCCGATTCCACGGAGCGATCCAGTAAGTCAGAAAAGGCCGCCAAAGTGCTCTGAGCTCCCCCCCTCCCTCTCTGCCAACTTCCATCCCCGTCTGTCCAAGTGAGAAGAATGTTCTAAACGCATCGGCTAGAAAAATATAGCCTATCCCTGGATGTCATGATGAGATTAGATTGGTGAAAGTTTGGACATTGCATCGTTTTCTCTCGCTGCCTTTTTCTTCTCCCACTCTGCACGGCAGACAGGTAGGATGATGCAACAGCCTCTGAATGACAGGGGCTCAAAACCACGGTATAACAACTTTTTTCATCGGTCATTGTGCCTGCCTAGTGCCTACATATAAATTAGTGTGGCCTTTCTTCCAAAATAGTGATGGTTCTGTCATTCTGTGGTGTAGCCTACATTTCAGATCTGATGCTTGCAGTGCGCTATAGGGGCAGAAATTGACGAGAGGGAGAGAGGGAGTGAGAGAGAGGAGAGAGAGATAGCGGCAGAAAAAGTGATTGAATAAGGCCGTGGGTGCATCCCCAGGGTGGCACACTGAATAAGGCCTGGTTTTGAAAAGCGCTAACCGCAAAATTAACGCCAGTTGGGAAGATAGCGTTAGGCTGGTATTTAAGGCCGAAACGCCCATTCTGGCCTATTCTGGCACTGCGCCACGCCTCTTCAGCGTAAAGCACATTTCGAGGCGTAAAAACATGATGGTATCTTCCAGAGTCCGTTTTTTGCGTTTAATGCCAGTTTAGTGCCTAAGGCCAGGGGGAAGATAGAGCCCTTGGTGTCACTGACACTGTGAAGCCAACGTGGAGTTTTTTTTAATAAACGACCTCTTAACAAGCGCTCAGGTGACCTACAGTGGAGGATATTACACGGAGCTATTGCGGTTAATGTTTTTGTCTCAAAAATGTATCACACTGTGTCAAATGCTTGTCCTTTCTGTGGGTTGGTAGAAACAATTTTTCATTGTTTTTTAAACTGTAAGAGGCTTTTGGAACTTTTCAGTGTTTTGGAGTATCTGTTTGCTTCCTTTAATGAAGTGTGGTCTGAGACTGCTTTTATTTTTGAGGCAAGTTACAGGAAAACAAGTGCAATGAAGTGGCACTGTTGGAACTGTTGAATTTGATTGTTGGTGAATCCAAACTGTCTATATATATTACTAGGAAAAACAAACTAGCAAGAAAATTGTGTGGAGCGATAGTTCCTATGTTCATTTATCTCGTAAAGGCTAGAGGATTGATTGAATGAACAGTTTGGAGGTATTTGGCATCAGTGGTGTTATAATGATGCAATTTGTTCAGTAGTGGACGATGAATACATTTTTAGTATTGTGCTCATGTGAACAGTCCCACGTTTCCCGATATTAGGCAGATCAACAGACATGAACTATTCATCTGAAAGGGATAAATCACTGGGCCTAACTGCGTGAGAGGTCTTGGACTTAATGATCGATGAATTGATGAATTCATGTGTGTTCTTGTAATAGAAAAAATATTTCTAAAACTCCTCTGTTTTGCTGTGAATCCTTTTTGCGTGATAACAACTTCTGTTATGGACACGCAATGTGGATGATCCAAGGTACACCAGAGAAACCTTCAGAATTGATGAAGCAATGCAGCCCCAAATACTCTAAACTGCATTTCGGAGCAATTCAAATTCTCACCCTTGCATTTCTTCTTGAGCCTTTTCACAGTAATAACATGGGGTATGGTTCATTATTACCTGTACATTGAATCAATTGTGATGTATGTTCATCATACCTTGAGGCAGTTGTATCCGATGATACAGATGAAGGAGATGACTGTGTGCAGGACTGACAGGAAGGACATGGTGGGCTGCATGTAGCCAGTGCTCTCCTCCAAAAAGAAATACACGGGCACATCTTCCTCATCCTCGTCTCCTTCGCCCATTCCAGATCCCTCCGCCTCTTCTCCCGAGCCTTCAAATAAGCCAGAGCCTTCAAACATCCCGCTTCCCTCAAACGCTCCAGATCCTTCTGCCTCCTCTCTGTCAGGCGGGCTCTCAGACACCTGCACACAGCAGATTGTTGGAGACAAGACAACGACTCAGTACAGTAGAACCTTACTTAGCTGAAACGCAGACACCCCAACAGATCAGTCTATTAAACAGACTTGTTTTTTCCAGTTTATATACAAGCATCTAAAATTATTAATATTGCAAATTAGACTGTCCTGAGTATTTCAGGATGTGTGTGCATGTACGATTCCTATTGTGAATAAGTCAGTCCACAATTTCAGTATATTCCAATGCTCTAAACATCTAACTCTCCTGAATGATGGGTTTGGATAAACAAGGAACAACAAAATGTATAACAAAAGCATCACAACCATTCAACATAATATACAACAACATTATTTAAATATGAAAGCATTTCTTGACCCTGTAGAATAGCAGAATGAAGTTCAGGGCAAATGCGATGAACAGAGCCAGAAAACGCAGGTTGTAGAAGTTTCTTGAGAGGTAGTTCTACAAAAGAAAGAGAAAAGACTTTTCAGATGATTGGTACCCAATCTACCCATATTGATACCCATGATTGGTAAATTGGTAAGTGGACAGTCAGAGTAAACTAATGCCAGTGAAGCATCATTTATGAAACAAACACTAGCAAATGTGTCACCATAAATTTATTCCTTTGGACATCCAGCTCAGTCCAGATTTGGAAACCTCCCCCCTTTCTTGGTTGCTTTTCTTTCTTGGCTGCAGATTTCTTTGGTCTCACTGGTTGTTCTTCTTCTTTGGTCTGAGGTTCTTTCTCTGCTTTCTCTGCATTTTCAACACTGAAAACCAAATAACACAGTTACTAGTTAGTATTGTTTTACTCGTGTATTCCATCAACACCAAAAGAGATGTGCTGAGAGGGGGGGATGAATCTGGATATGAAAAAACAAGCAACAACTCTTACTCAGCCTTCTCAGGCTCTGGAGGTGGTTCTGCTATCGCAAGAGGTTCAGGAGGTTTCTGACTAGCATCAGCTTCTTCTGGCAGCTGTAAGCAAACACAAAACAAGCTTGAATCTACATAAAATTGAAGACACTGCTGGGCTGCCATTAATGGCTTGTCATTTGAAAAGCCTTCCGTCATCTCTCGTATAGATTTTTTTTAATCTCCGCCAGGAGATTGTGTTTTTGGCATTGACTGTATGTTTTCAGTCATGTGTGTGAGTTAGTCACGTGTATTCGTCCCGTGACGTAACGGTATGGGCCATAGACATAAATAATATGGACGTATCTATCCCATTCAATTTCGTTTTCCTGGCGGAGTTCAAACGGTGGGTGTCACCATCTTGATTTTTCGTCAGCAGAGTGTGAGGGAATGGGTTGAGTCCTTCCGCATCTCACGTGAGATGGGAGTTTCCCAGAGCCGCAGCTCCGCCTGCTATTGGTCCGTGATCAATCACCCCCTTTTCTATCGTCTATTTTACTCCAAACGGGCCAGTTATATAAAAATGTACCCCCCTACAGTTGTTATGAAAAGGTGAAATTAGCTATATAGACCAAAACCGTGTTCGCCCCTAACTGGAAAGATGTTAAATCATGTTACAAAGTTGGGCATTTTAACATGGGGGGAATGCCTACTGCCCCTGAGGCCTAGTGGCCTTTCGAGGAACTACAGCTTTTCAATTCACTTTCGCATCCTCAGAGGGAAGGGGGTGGGCTTGCCCACTGGTATGGGCGTCACGGTTCGGTGCGTGAAGCGACGCGACGAATACGTCTAATCCAGAAGGTGGTGGTAAAGCACCTAAACGCTATTTGAACGCCATAAACGCCACAGAAGAAGACACACCAAAACAACACAAGAGCCATAGAAATCCGCATTCACTGAATGGAATTTTGTGGAGAGGAAACATTACCGGAGGTCATATACAAGCCGCTGCTCCCCCTTTACCGTCGTCAAAAAAGCGAGTGCAGAGCAGTATCCTAATAGTCTCGCTGGCCAGCCTCCTCTCCCTTCCGTCCGAGGAGTCTGGCGCTGCAGGTCTCCATAGTGGGATTGCGATGGGTGGCGCTTAGCAGCAGTGTCCTTGGAAAATAGTTTCAAACAATCCAACTTGCCGTTTTCAGCGTGTAGCAACGAGCTAGCATGTAGGTTTCTGCCGTTAGCTTGCTAGCTAGTTAGCATTGTTGTTTTCACTGAGGCGGCAGGGCACTATTTACAGCGACACACAGGGAGGAGGGAGTGGAAGCCGCTCTGATTGACATGGTCGGAGCCAATGACAGAGTTTGTAATAAGCCGGGAGCGGACATCCGGCTGCCACCGAAACAGTCGCTCGAATGGGAGAGCAGAGTAGAGCAGGGGAGGGTTTATCCCAGTTATGGAGACCTGCGGCGCCAGACTCCTCGGACGGAAGGGAGAGGAGGCTGGCCAGCGAGACTACGTAGTAGCCTAATGACTTTTATGACTCAGGCGATAAGCTGTTTTGCAAATTCTGTCAACATCAAGCCAATGAGGTAAGCTTGCTAATGTAACATTACGTAGCTGCGACGTGCAACTATAAAGGAATTTTCTAGTCCTTTTTCGTTTTTTACTATTTCTGATAGTAAAAGGAGTGTAAAAAGCAAAACACAGAATTCAGAAAAATTCAAACTGATTTTTTTTTAATTTGGGACTTGTTGCTTTTTTCCCCGTTGTACCGAATTCGTACCGAACTGTGAGCCAAAAACCGAGGTATGTACCGAACCGTGGCTTTTGTGTACCGTGACACCCCTAGTGAGCTCAATCTCGTGTGGCCTAGAGATTTTTGCAAATAGCTTTTTAAGATTATTTTTGGGGGGCATTTTTGCCTTTATTTATAGGAAAGTAGGCAGACAGGAAAGGTGGGGAGAGAGAGGGGATGACATGCGGCAAAGGACCATGGGTTGGATTCGAACCCGGGTCGGCCTCGCGAATAGCGAATTTTGTACTCTATCTTTGTAACTGTTATTGAAATGTGACCAACACATTTATCTGGAAAAACAAATTCTTTCTGGACATCAGACCCAGCAAAAACCCTGTGACATTAACATCACATGTGATGGTACATCTCCCCATTATAAAGCAACCCAATCACCAGAATAAAATGTTGGCATTTCACACTAATGAAAACCAGGATATATCAACGTACATTTGAATATAGTATCCTATTGATTTTTTGGGGAGGGGCTGCAGTCTGTTGCTTTATTTTTATTTTGTCCCCACCCTTTCTCCTATGTTGACTGAATTGAACAAGCTTTTAAACCTTTATAGTATACAATATATAGGCTAATGTAAGACAAGATAAGCATGATATGTGTCATTCCCTCTTTGCCGTACACCAAACTCAATTAAACAATGTGGCGGTTTAATGTTGCCTTGTTATTGGCAAGCAGTTCTCTTCGCAGTTGGGTTTCGGTTTGGGCAAGGTTATGCTGTATATTTCATACTAATTATGAAATATGATTATGTGAAATAGTTGGAAGGGGTAAGAAATTGTCTGGTGGTAATAGAAGGGAGATAAATTTGGAATAAAATTAAATTTCAGATCATTTAAGATCATTTGAGGTCACTAAATCAGATTTTTGGACATACCTGATCTAAATCATTAAGATCCCTTGAGGGGTTAATAGTTTGGTTGATAGTTGTTTTACAATGTATTGTTTCCAATGTTTTTGCAAGATACTGGTTGGTTTCTGTCTTCTTTCCTTTCAGGACAATATTGGGGAGCCAACCAGAGTGTGGATAGCTGTCTGGGGACCCCTACGCTTATATGGACTCAAATCGGGACAGTGAACTGGACTGTGGGCCCTGGACAGAAATAGGAGTGCACTGATCTTTGCAAACACATTATGGAATATATGACAATAAGGGGGGATGAGTGTGTTTTGACATAGACATTGGTTTATGAGTGAGTGTCTTGTTCGCTATCTGTGCATGGTGAATTTGGTTCAGCTTGGTTCTGAATCGAACTGGGTGACGACGGTACGGAAGGTAAGGTAAGCCTTTACAGCTGAGAACTTCAAACAGACTGGTGCAGTTGTCTGTGTTGTTCTGCGTCGAATGAAGGTTTGCGCATGGACTCTTGCAGTCTATTATCTCTTCGCGAACTGAAGGTGTCGTCCGGGTTGGCAAATTATCTAGCTTTTTTGTTTTGGTTCATATATACGTTTTTGTTGATTTGTTTAATTAGAATAATGTCAAAAATGGGTTCTACAGCAACAAAATTTACTACTCCGTTGGACGTGGTTCAGCAGAAAAACCCTCTTATCAAAGGCATTGCAAATATGTCAAAAAAGTGGCATAAGCGGTGGCCGGACATCGAACAGCCCTGGCCAGTAGAGGGCACTCTTAACCGGGATGTGATTAGCACATTGCAGGTGTTGATTTCTACAGTTACTCTACTGAGTGCACTATTCTACTTACTCTTGTTTTATTCATATACGATAATAGTTTTTGTAAACATTCTGCCATAGTGCAAATCTAAAAACTATATTGCCAATAATTTATCAAGTTACCTTTACAGCGAATATTTAGATACATCAAATTTACCAGACATGCTAAAATTCACCTGTTTCCTCTTGGTTATGGGAGTCCCTTCAGGAGTTGGAGGCTCAACAGGTGCCTCAATCCCCATGTCTCCAAGTCCACCTGGAGCATCAATACCTGGCATCCTCCCACCCTCCTTTTCCTGGGTATCCTCCTCCTCCTCCTCACTCCCAGTCTCTCCAGTTTCAGTCACGCCTCCAGTGTCTTGTTCTTCCCCTGTCCTCTGCTCCCCTGGCAGATCTCCGTGCACGTCATCCTGTGTGGGATCTGGCATGCTGGCTAGGATCTCAGTCACAGTGATGTTTTTGGCTCCCTCCACCAGCCCGCCTCCAAACAGGGTTTGCCAGATGAGCATAAAGAAGCCTTTGCACACACTGTAAATGAAGTGCAGTATACTCATCAGGATGGTCCAGAAGAAAATGGTCAAAGCCACCACAATCTCCTTGATGGTCATCTTTCTGACCCGGCGGTACTGTCTGCGAAGGTTACGGAAGGTGAAGATGCTAAAGAAGCTTAGCATACTGTTTATGAAGTCTGCAAAGGCAGAGCTGGATTCAGGCGGCCCTTCCTCTCCGTTACTGTCCTCATCGCCTCCTCCGCTGGCTCCCCCTCCCGGTCCACCCTCCCCTCCACCTTCTACTCCCTCATCATCCAGTTCCTCCTTTTCCTCCTCTTCCTGCTCTGAAATCTGTGAAGCTATATTCATCTCAAAGATGGTGTCCTCACAGAAGTTGACAAACATCTCCATCTTCTCAGACTCACCCCCGTTGACCACATCAAAGATGAACTGTCGTTTGGACTCTCTGACCTGTGGCATCTCCCACTGCCTACGGTTCACTTCACTGATCTCAAAGTAGATGCGCTCAATCTTTCTGCTGGCACCCATTATTTCAATACGGCCCAGGAAGGGGCGGAAGTAGTTCAGCACGCTGTCCGCCTGTTCTAGGAAGTTCTTCAGCCTGGTGTCATGGGGAACGTGCTCAGACAGGTTGGTCAGCAGCACTGCGATGTTGAAGCCAATGTCTTTGGCGGGTTCCTGGAAGCGATTGGCAAACTCCTCATAGTTGATCATGTCATTCTCATCGGCCTCTGAGCAGGACAAAAGAAACTGGATCTCAGAGGGGGAGTACTGTTTCTGACTGTCCATTGACTTCTGGAAGTCCTTCTTGGAGATCAATCCTCGAGGGTCAGTGACGTAATCTCGGAAGGCATCCGAAGCCACAATGTCTTTCAGCTTGAGGAACATGTCAAAAAACTTGAGGATCATCTCCACATTGCTGGAGGACTCTACCAGCATGTCCACCATCTGACGGGCAATTGTACCATTCACCACATTTCCTGAACCACATGGAGTAAAATTAGAACAACGGTTTGAGGTGGACGAGACAGGGACAGATGAAAACTGTTAGATCAATAGAAAATGCTCTTTTACCCTCCAACAGTGAAAGCAGCATAACAACCATGTCCTTCTGAAGGTCAAGAAGCTCCTTCAGCAGACCAATCTGGCTGGAGTCCTATGACAATACAAAGACACACAATATCTTACAGTAATAATAACTAGATTATATTTTGAAATACTAGTGGTTCACATTGTACAGACTTGGTAATGAGTGGTAATGAGTCGAGTGGAAAACAGTGAAAAGTGTAAACATTCCATGGTTATCACTCACACACAGAATTAGGTTAACCCAGATACTTGTTATATGAGGTCTTCATTGCATAATGTAATGCATAAACTCACATTCACAACAACAACACTTCACTCAACAATGCCTCATGCTCACAGAACAGAAAACACATTGCAAAAAAACAGGTTTAGGAGCACTTGAATGTCAGACTGGAAACTTCACCTATTTTCTTTGGCTTCATATGAATTCTGGCTTCTAACCTCAGCTTAATGACAGCTGCAGTACCTTTCCAAATACTGATTCAATCATTATGTCAGCTTTCCTTTGGTGTTCATGTAATATTTAAAGCATTTGTGACAACACATTGACCTCCTGGCTTGAAACAGCCCACTACACTGCAGAAAGTGCATTGTACGAACAATCAATGCTCCATCTACTGTATGGCAGTGATCTCCAGTTCTATGTCATGGAAGGAGTATTCAAATTCAAATCAGCTGGTGTAGTGTTTGGTTGGAATGAAAATCTGAAAACATCTCTATGGCACAGGACTGGAAACCACCAACTACTCTCTGCAAGAAGAAATAAGTGGCATTAGTGACATTTTAACATCCCTAGTCTAGCATGTAGTTTTCACGTCAAGCGAATCAGAAGTAATATTTGACAGTTGTGTCAAGCCTGTAGTTAGCTCCACCTATCAGAAATAATAACATAAGGACATAATCAGCTCAGCTGGCTTTGTCTAAGATGGGACAGCAGCAGTAAATTAAGAGCTAGCGCCTAACTTTGAACCACAAAATAATTTTAACTGAGACAACAAAACATAAAAGCTAAAATATTATAGCGTAATTTAAAAATTACAAATGAGGTACTTGAGGATATATCGATTTGCATGTGGGAAATAAGTATAATAAAAATACATTTAAAGCAGGTCTAACCCACCCCTCCCGCATTTTAGATGAACAGTTATGATGGAAATTATACTATGAAAACCTGAGCATCTAATGATGACATCACTATATTTCTACAGACTGTCAACCAGAGGAATGGATTGACCTTATTCATACAGTATGGTTTGTATGTGGACACATCGAATAACTAAATAGATTCATCCTAAATGTGCCAAGGATGGCAATGAATCATGATAACAGAGGTTAAGTTAGAAAATGTCACTTCACATTAATTTGATGAAATACGTGTTTGAATATTATAAAACCAGCAGTTAATCAGATAGTAACACACCACAAATGGAAGGCATATTCACTTAGGTTAATTATTAATGAATAGAAATGGCACAATCAGCATAATTCTAAGCCCTGTTAAATGTGTGCACACAGGATGGATGTTAGATTAAAGTCTATTCCAACACACAATAGTGTCAATGCATACTCCAACAGCGGGGGTTAAAAGTCAGTTCCTTTTTTCAGTGAAGTCTTGTTGTTACCTGCTTCTAATCATCATTTCTGAATAGACCACTAAAGTGAATATAATAGGAAGGTCTGCTTTTAAATAACTTTCATTGTTAATTACAATTTAAACTTGCTGTTGTCAAATCCCAAAGAGAGTGGGCATTGGTTGATCTTTAATAGGGTAATTCTGGTTGGGAAAATTGTAAATACTTGGAATGTGGTAATTGCTTAACAAGGCAAAATAGGTGCTGCAGTAAGGAGAATATCACCAGTGTAAGTGTTCATACAGTATGTTCATTTAATGGCCTGAGATGATTTTAAACAGTGGTGCTCAACCAGTGTGCAACTCACTCATCAAGAACAGGTTTGCCTCAAGTGTTGAGAAAAAGATCCAACTGATTTAGTGATCATTGTATTTTGTAAGCTTATGATCAGACCTTGGGGGTGTGCTGGGGGGGGGGGGGGGTAATGTCACTTAATGTGGCATGTGACCTAAAGTGAAATGGTAGTAGTCAAATACAAAGAACGCCAACAACTGTAAATGATGTGGACTAGTAGAGACCTAAAGGTAAATTGAAAAGGTAATAAATTCACTCCCATATATTAAATTTGGGTTATTTGTGGATTTTGGATTACATTTGGGTGAGAAAAGTTCTATTGAGAACATAAAATGTAATAGTTTGCATTATGTGCAAACATGGATACACACTTGTATTTGGGGACTTTAATAACTTCCTATTGCAAAAAGAGGAAGGGCCCTATCTTGGTACAGGCACTATCCGCTTTTTGCGCTTTGCGCACCTGTTTGCGCCTGCCCTATACTATCGTCTCTGACGATAGCAGTCCGCCGTGCGCAAGTGTCCAGGTGTTATGCCGAGTTTTGCACCCCCGCCGCCAAACGCATCCCCACCTCACGGGGGCATATTGTAATGATTTATATAGAAACGTAACTGTTTAAAAATTATATAATTGTTTGGGTAGATGTGACCTCCCTGTTTTTAAGTTAAAACAGTCCCAAAATATGGTGGAGATGCAATACTCACGGGGGAGCATAACTCATCATAACAACGGGTGTAAGCGCAGATTGGAGGCATGCCAAGTCATTTATGCATGCCGCAAACAGGATTTGGACGGTGTTAACCACCAGGGGCCGGTTGCACCAAGTGGTCTTAACTATGCCTGGTCGTAACTCCTACGTCGGTCTTAGTTAAGACCAGTCTTTAGAGTGGATTTATGCCTGTTGCACCAACACGGCTTACGTCTGGTCTTAACTACGCTGTTCATAGCGATGCGCGTCCATGTGAATTGCCAGGGAATGCACCCTGATTGGATGATGTTGCAAAAAATGTGCCTCGCGACCTGCTTGGAGCGTCACTGTGCCACTACGCTCTATCAGCCACTACTGTATGTGCATCACTACACCCTCCCTCCTCCCACCCTCCCTCGCTCCGGTGGAAAAATGGCGGCGATTGAGCCAGACAGACAGTCTGAATGAAATTGAATGTAACGTTCCCAATTCTATGTATTAAATTCTAAAAGATTAACGGCAACATTTGGGAAGGCTAAGCCACACAACTAGTTCGTTGTAATCTAACATCATGCTTCAAAAGACGGAGAACTGGCTGTGTTACGACGATGATGGTAATGACTCAAAAAGGCCTCCTCTGATAAGACACGGAGATCTCTGTTACAGGCAGGCGCTACGCCTCCTCCTGACCAGGCGTAAGAGTTACGCCTGGTCATAGTGAAAAGAAGGCTTAAGCCGTCTTGGTGCAACCGGCGTAGCTGTTAGGTCGTAAAGTTACGACCAACTTAGCTTAAGACCAGTGTAAGACCAGTTGGTGCAACTGGCCCCAGAATTATTCACAGGTGTGGCCTGGCAATGCCTGGGTGTTACATCAATCAAACCAATCAGATTCCCGTCTTGCAGTCCCTGTAATAGTTTGCGTGATATATGCTGTAATTCTCCCCATGCATAATTTGGATAGGCTATTGACTGTATATATTATCCCTATCTCATAACGACACCATCACATTATATACATGTTAAAAACATCTGTGATTTGATGCAATTCGGTTTATTTTGATGACTTGGGTGGGACAATAGAAACGTGTTTGCAGCGGGGAAACAGCGGAGACAAAAGAAAAGATGGGAGGATTTAGACTCAATTAAAACTCTGCAAAACTGAGAGCTGCCGTGCCGAGGACAGAGAGAGAAGGAGAGAGCTTGTCGACAAACCGTCTGTGGTGCCCCAACGACCCTCCGGGTTATGGGATAGGTGAAGGTGCATTGCAAGTAGGCTACAATGTCCAAGTTTCCTCAATTCATTTGCCATTAACCCCTCTTTGCGATGTGATAAAAGTTTCTCAGTGACTTATAGTTGATTGCCTCACTGAATAATCTGCTGGTTACCCAATTTTAGCAGCAGAATTTGATGTCCTGGCGTGGCACGTCCGTGCATAATGACGTTTCTGCGCTGCGCAGCGCGGAGAGTATGGTGCGTTCAAGCGCAGCAGGGTATTTTTGCGCGTAAGAGGTGCTTTTCAAAGCTTAGTGCAAAGTAATTGCGCGCATGCTGACGATAGGAGAATGCCATCTATGCCCCACATTTTGCGCAGAACTGCCTGGTTTGGCATGTGGCACACCTACCCCATGCATGTCCAGTAGAATTATAACAGGCATAGAGGTAATAGCACGGCAGGGAGAATACAAATGCGCTTGTGCACACCCCCAATTTGCATTGCACTCAGCGTTAAACGAGCGCAAACTCTAAATTACTGCTACTTGCAAATATCAGTGAGTGACACAAATCTCTCAACGCAACTGTTAAAAGTGCTTATCTGATCACATGTATTCAAAAAGCTTTCTGTTTATTGAGACAGCATGAGATACAGCTGTTGATCAATCCCAGCGACTCCATAATTACTTCACCAGGTGCTGAGACATCTGGCTTTCAAAACTCACTTTTATAACTAAGCCATATTCTGTTTTGTTTGGAAAGGGATTAGTGTCAGCAGAGATTGTGTTTGAATTGGAAGGCAAATACTGTACAATCTCTTCTGGTACTAATCTCCTTATCATACATTAGTTTTGGAACAACAACTCCCCACTCAATCTAATTTGAATGCACTCGCAGCATTTTCGGCTTAACGATGTGTCACAAGGCATTTTAGGCATGAAGATGGATAAGCCTTGTTCTCAAGCCAATAAACAAAAACAAAACGAATTACATAGTATTATTATTATTATTATTATTAAAGCATTTTGCATCATTATAATAATTTTACTAATTGATCGCATTTATATGCCGCCTTTCTAGATACTCAAAGCACTTCACATTTCGGGGGGAGGGACTCAACTCATCCACCACCGATGTGTAGCACCCACCTGGGCGATGCACTGCAGCCAGTTTTGCGCCAGAATGCTCACCACACATCAGCTATCATGGTGAGTGTTGAGGACTTAAGGTGCCAATTAAGTAATGAGGGATGATTAGGTGGCCATGATTGAAGGAAGACCTGTGTGGGAATTTAGTCTGGGCACCGGGTTACACCCATATTCTTGCTATAAGTTTTTATTGACCACAGAGTGTCAGGACCTCGGTTTTATTTTGTATCAATTATAATCCCGTTAATTGCCTCCGCCAAGGAGGTTATCAGTGTTATTACAGTTTTGTTTAAGGTCATAATCATTATTACGGGACCTCTACAGGGAAAACTGCTTTTCTTTTAGCATATTTATGTCATGTTTGTTTTATTATTTATTTTAGTTCATTTGTTTGTGTTTGTTCTAACTAAATCTTGCAATTTGCTGACTGAAAAAATGCATGGGCTAATTTATGTTTTTTGTTGTACTCTTTTTTCTTGTAATTTTTTTTTATAGCATTTTAATCCATTTCAGTCTATTATGCCGAGTTAAGCTCTACTTTACCCCATGTTCACAAAATGTTATTTTCTTCTTCGGCTGCTTGTAACTACTGCTAGAATTAATTGAGTCCTGCACACAATATTGTGTCAATATGTCTCCCCTAATTAAGCAATTTCTACATCAAGTATTCTTATTTACTCGGTAAAGGCAGGTGAATATAAAACAAACTGATAAAGGAAACCAACATTGGATAAGGTACAAACTGGTCAATACAATATCACATCAATAGATAAATAAAATGGATACATACTTTACCCTGCATTGACCATGTGAAAGACAGTTTAAATGATCAATATATTATACAGTTTGTAAACAGGTAAAAACACGATTACATTTCAAAATAGTCTTTGTTTATGTCAAGGATTTGACCTATATATAAATGCAGTCCATTTACATGGCCTCCATTATTTGATTGACATTGTGATACATCACATCAGATAGATGTTAATATAATTAAAGTCATGGCATCTGCCTCCATCCCTCCAATCACAATAATCAGAAGAGAGGATGTGGTTTTAAGCATCACAAATTGATTTAATTTCATATTCAAATTCTGCCTCTATGTCCACTCCATGGTCAAAATCTTCTTCAAGTTATAGAAGTTACTGAGTAGCTGATCATACAACTAGCATTCAAACAATGAAAAATAACTGTTCAAGCTGATGACTTGAAACATATTGTCCAATGTCCATCACACACATGTTTATTGAAAATTAACAACCCCACAATAATTTAAAGCAAAACTAATATCTGTTAAAATAGACACAAAATATTGTATAGAGTGGAGAAGTCATGTGATTTCCCTGAAAGCATTCTGACCATTCATTCATGTGTAGGAAGATGGAACCATAGACTGGGATCAATGTGATTCCACACCTTCAATCAATCATAAAAATGGTCAAATTACACTTAAGTGCTTTTTAAATGTTACATGCAATTACATGGTTGGGGGGGGGGGATCAAAGGTATAAAACTGAATGAAAAATGTATGTGATCATTTGTATTTCCTGGGATATTCAGATGGTGAAAATACTTCTGGAAACCATGTGACTTTGCTCTATAAATGAACATTTTCAGGCAGTATTTTGTGCTTATTATTAGGCTTGTGACTAACAATATAAATATTTAATTTTCCCATGCACATTTAAGCAGCTGTTCTACGGTATACACTATACCAGCGATTTCCAACCTGTTGGCCACGTCCCTCTTTTTACATTCAACAAATTGAAAAAACCCTTGCTGATGGACAGCTCCTTGAAAACAGTAACACTGAAAATGCTGTTGTTTCAGATGCTGTGTTAGTGACTGTGATCAAATAAAAAGTACTCTGAGAACACATTATTTGGCCTCTGTTTTTTTTTATGGGGTCAGAGGTGGGCCGCGAAAAGTTTAGAGATTTTCAAGTGGCTCTAAGTTGGAAAAGGTTGGGAACCGCTGTACTATACTACGCACCGCCACTAATACAGAGTCACCAAAGCCACTTGCTGTTTGCCTTTCCTCTTATTTTGACATTTGACAGCAATGACTTTTTTCTTCTGGATGATTACCTGTGCCAGCTTCATCATCATGTGGGCAAAGACATGAAGGAACCCAACGACAGCATCCCACAGCCTGCTGTGGGCCAGAGACTGCTGGTTCCCTGTGCAGGGGCCCTGAGGACAGGACACCATCAGTTACATGCCACAGGAACAGACAAGCAGATAATGCCTGAGTCCTGACTTATTCAAACCTTACCTGAATATACTCAGTCAGACTGTTGAAAATCTGTTTAGCCACTGTCATAGCTTTGGAGAAATTCTTCTTCCCCGGTTCATCAATGATGTCCTTGCCAGAGTAATACCAGTAGAAATCACTGATAGACTCCTTGATAGAGAAAGTGAGATCATTTAAAATGTAAGGCAATATTCTTTACACAGATGCAGTCTTTAGTGTTTAAACAATTCGTATTTACTTAATCAGATTAACAGATCAAAATGTTTTACTATTTTTGTTTTAACATTTTGTGTTTATTTGTCCTTTAAATGAAAGCCAATCTATCATGTTGTTCATTTTGAAATAGTCATTAAGTACCGTCATTGAATAGCCATTTTGTTTAAACAATGTTGATTTATCTCAGACCGCTCTTATACACTGAAGAATTAGTCTATATTGGAAAAGAAAATAATAAAAAATCCCTTACAGAAATACCAAAAGGAACACACAAAAAATCTACTAATGGTCCAGCAGGAAAAGTCGTACAGCAACGTTAGCTGCATATGAACACCAGGTTTTGTGCCAATATGATCCACAGTTTGAGATACAGAGTGACCTTTCAAAGTTTAAATTTTTGACATTAATAGCACCCCTGTTAGGCAAAATCATATTGTACTCAGCCTAACAGGGGTGCTATTAAGGGGTGCTTATACAGTACACTGTACTGTATAAGAGTTTGGAAGGTGCCATCCTCACTGTACCTGCAATCGGAGGAGGTAATCTACTGTGCAGATGATGACATTGATGGTAATTGTGCTCCCAGTCTGCGTACGTAAATAGTTCTGAAAATCTGCAGCAAAACAGAAATCCCCTTGAACATTCTTGCAACATTTGACTGTCTTAATAATTTTGCAAGGCTAGTTGAATTTTGTTGAAACTTCACTCTCATTCAAGTCATGAGTTATTCTCACCGTTATTGTGACCCTCACAGAGCAGCTGCAAGAAACGGAATAGGTCACACGTGAACTCGTCGTCTGCCATGACTTTCTCACCTAAAGAAAAAAAATGCAAATGAAGGCATCCAAGTAAACTTCAAAAATCTGGGCTTACTGGTAATTATTGAAACAGTGCAGCTCATCTGCCTGTTTGCCTGTGTGTAAGCAGAATAAGAATCATTTTGAATAATAATCATTTCCCAGCTTGTCATCATTTCCCTGTGTATTGTAATAACCACCTTGGACTTTGTTTTTACCACCATGGGAGCAAGTATGATGAAATCACAATGTGATGAAAGAGGAAAAGTAACGAAAAAGCATACTAAACTAATAATGAAATGGACAAAACAAATACTAATGAATGGTGCAATTGTCTGACATACAGCAAAGTGTAAAACTACACTGATATCATCAGCATCACATGCAAACAAATAACACAAAACAAGTTGTCAATGAAAAATTAACACAAACTAACACATAAAACACAGTCACATTAACAACACATATAGATCAAACAGACAATAATACTGGACCATGGAATTGAACACAGCATGACATTACGGCTTATTTTTTCTGAATTTTTCTCCCCAATTGTACTTGGCCAATTTCCGCCCCTGCTGCCCCGGTCGCTGCTCCATCCTCTGCCATTCTGGGGAGAGCCGTAGACTAGCACCATGCTTCCTCCGACACATGCGTAGTTGCCAGCCGCTTCTTTTCACCTGACAGGGGGAGCTTTACCAGCAGGACCTAGCACATGGGAGTATCAGTGTACATCAGAACAGATGACAATGGGTAGTATATATAGGTGTGGTCAAACAAATCACCTTGAAAAAACATCAGCAGATGGAGTGCATCTGTGGAAGCTGCAATGCAGCCAATCACAGAGAAGGAGGTGAGGCCACAGCTCAAACAGGCAATCAACATCATTTCCAAGAACTATCATAGTAGTGACAGCCCTTGTTAAATACATAGAATTACGAATTATAAACAATACAAAATACAAAATAGAAAGTTAAATAGAAAGTTAAAAAGAGGTTTTTTCACCAATCAATGGGACAAATTTCTCAGGGAGTTGAGACATAACATTACAAGAAACAACCTAATAGCAATTCTTCATTAAGGCCTCTAGGGCTCTCAGTTTGTAATGTGTGGATGTAATAAGCTTCCCTTTGGAGTAAGAGTTTATCTCTGTCACCACCTCTTCTGAGAGGCTGAATCATTTCTATACCTTGAAATTTAAGAGAGCTGACATCGTGTCCTACAGAGTTAAAGTGACGAGCGACTGGGGATTTCTCGTCCCTGTTCCTTAAGCTGGACTTGTGTTCAGATATCCTGATTTTCAACTCTCTTTTAGTTTTCCCAATGTATATGAGCCCACAGACACATCTTAAAAGGTAGACAACAAATTTAGTTCTACATGAAATTCTATTCTTGATGTAGAATTGTTTTCCAGTATGAGGATGTGAAAAAGTGTCTCCTTTGATCATTGCGTTACATTGGGCACAGTTTAAACATGGAAAATTACCTGCTGGGAGGTTACAATTAGAAAGAAAATGCTGTGGAGGAACATAACAATCAGCTCTGACCAAAGTATCGCTCAAGTTTTTGGCACGTTTATGTGCAAAGATTGGTGGGGATTGGAAAGAATGAGCTATAAGGGGATCGCTGGATAAGATATGCCAGTGTTTCAAGACTACTTGCTTAATGTCAAATGTTAAAGGAGAGAAGGTTGTAGCCAGAACTGTTTTGGGGTCCCTTTTAGGGGGAGGCTTAAGAGTCAACAGGCTATTCCTTTCTACCTTTTTAACTTTATTTAAACAGGTCTCAACCACAAAATCATTATAGCCTCTTTTTTTGAAGCGTTCACACGTTTCTGAGGCTTGCTCTTTAAAAGCCATATCTGAACTGCAGATTCGTTTAGCTCTCAGTAGTTGGCTATATGGGAGACCCTTCTTTAAACTTGGAGGATGGTAGCTGCTATAATGTAAAAGAGTGTTCCTGTCGGTCGGTTTTCTATAAACTCTGGTGTTAAGGTGGTCTGTTTTTTCCACTAAGACATCTAGAAAAGAGACAGAATCATTGCTATGCTCCAATGTGAATCTGATAGTTGGCATGCATGAGTTCAGGTATGTATTGAAGGCTTGCAAAGAAGACACACTGCCTGAGAATACACAAAAAATATCATCAATGTAACGAAACCAGCATTTTAGAAGAGAGGAATAAGGATTGTTATGATAAACAAAGTCCTCCTCAAATTTTCCCATAAATAGATTGGCATAATTAGGGGAACAGGAACTGCCCATGCTCACTCCTTGGCACTGCAAGTAAAATGAGTCTTCAAATTTGAAGTAATTCTTACTAAGGACAAGTTGAGTCAATTCTACAAGGAACCCAGTAGGGGGTGTTTGCTCATCTCTTGACTGTAAAAAATGGGTAAGTGCCACTAGGCCTTCAGCATGGGGGACATTAGTGTAGAGGCTAACAATGTCCATTGTACATAAGATGTCTGTCTCTTGTAGTTCCAACAATGAAGAAATTTTATTTAGGAAGTCAGTAGTGTCTTTCAAAAAAGAAGGGAGTTGAAATACCAACTGTTTAATATTGAGGTCTATATATTGGGAAAGGAATAGCCTGTTGACTCTTAAGCCTCCCCCTAAAAGGGACCCCAAAACAGTTCTGGCTACAACCTTCTCTCCTTTAACATTTGACATTAAGCAAGTAGTCTTGAAACACTGGCACATCTTATCCAGCGATCCCCTTATAGCTCATTCTTTCCAATCCCCACCAATCTTTGCACATAAACGTGCCAAAAACTTGAGCGATACTTTGGTCAGAGCTGATTGTTATGTTCCTCCACAGCATTTTCTTTCTAATTGTAACCTCCCAGCAGGTAATTTTCCATGTTTAAACTGTGCCCAATGTAACGCAATGATCAAAGGAGACACTTTTTCACATCCTCATACTGGAAAACAATTCTACATCAAGAATAGAATTTCATGTAGAACTAAATTTGTTGTCTACCTTTTAAGATGTGTCTGTGGGCTCATATACATTGGGAAAACTAAAAGAGAGTTGAAAATCAGGATATCTGAACACAAGTCCAGCTTAAGGAACAGGGACGAGAAATCCCCAGTCGCTCGTCACTTTAACTCTGTAGGACACGATGTCAGCTCTCTTAAATCTCAAGGTATAGAAATGATTCAGCCTCTCAGAAGAGGTGGTGACAGAGATAAACTCTTACTCCAAAGGGAAGCTTATTACATCCACACATTACAAACTGAGAGCCCTAGAGGCCTTAATGAAGAATTGCTATTAGGTTGTTTCTTGTAATGTTATGTCTCAACTCCCTGAGAAATTTGTCCCATTGATTGGTGAAAAAACCTCTTTTTAACTTTCTATTTAACTTTCTATTTTGTATTTTGTATTGTTTATAATTCGTAATTCTATGTATTTAACAAGGGCTGTCACTACTATGATAGTTCTTGGAAATGATGTTGATTGCCTGTTTGAGCTGTGGCCTCACCTCCTTCTCTGTGATTGGCTGCATTGCAGCTTCCACAGATGCACTCCATCTGCTGATGTTTTTTCAAGGTGATTTGTTTGACCACACCTATATATACTACCCATTGTCATCTGTTCTGATGTACACTGATGATGGCCTAAGGCTGAAACGCGTCTGTTTAGCCCTTAATAAAAAAACTCAAGATTTACTCTAATTCGAGTGCTGTTGCCTACCTCAGGATCACCAGTTCACCACCAGTTCCCTTCCGCCCCAACCAGGCGCCCCGACCGACCAGAGAAGGCGCTAGTGCAGCGACCAGGACACATACCCCCAATCCGGCTTCCCACCCGCAGACACAGCCAATCGTGCCTGTATGGACGCCCAACCAAGCCGGAGGTAACACGGGGGTGCGAACCTGCGACCCTCGTGGTGGTAGGCAGGGAATCTACCACTACACTACCCGGGCGCCTCGACATTACGTAATTTAGCATGACAATTGTAACCGTGCTGTACTGTACACACACAGACACAGAAACATGCAGCACAGACCAAGTGTGCTTCTTTAATGCAGCAGAATTCAATGGCAGAGAGGTTGGGGCATTGTCCAAGAAAAAGCAACAAGTTCATCTGATAGAAGCTGATCATGAGATTCACAAATGATGAAATTAATCGCTTTTGGCACCAGAGATTAGCATAAGACCAGATTCCATTCATCACCTTTTGGAGCAAGCGATAAAGGCTGAAGAGGAGCATGAGCTGTGAAAGAGGAAGATGGACAGTGGCAACCAATCCTCTCTTGGGCGAATTTCAGTGTTAAAAAGATAGAAACCATGATGGACAGGGGAGAGAGAGAAGAGGAGGATAACAGAAAGACAGATGGACAGAAACATGATTTACCCCGATCTATGTGCGAGTCTGAGGGCCATGAAAGGAGGGACAAGGGAGAGGAGGCAGTGATCGTGGGGAAGGGAGAGAGGATCAGTGTGTTGACAACAGTAGAGGACTAAGAGATGAGGAGGGGGAGATTAACAAAATTCCATGGCAAACTCATTCAAATACAATTAAAATGAACTTCCCCAATTAGATGACAACACAATAGGGAAAACAGTACAGCGAAGTGAAGAGAAGCCCAATAAGCCCTTTTCACATTCTGTTTCTGCATTCAGAAACCAGTACATTACAACTTGCCAGCTATGCTCTTCACTAAATCGCTCCATAACCTGCCGCAAATTTTAATTTCTTATGTATCAACTGCTAGTAACCATTACAATTTTGTTTTTGTTGGATTGGTTTGTCAATAAATCGCAAAAAGAACAGGAAGTTGAAGTTGTAATGCACCGGTTTCTCAGCATGGAAGCTGTTACCATGACGATGAAAAGGGCCTATTAGCAGGTGAATCTACTAAATGTAATGGAGAAAAAACAACTTGTACAAATGTATTAAAAAGAAATCCTAAACAGTTATTAAAGTGTTAATAATATTTTAGATTAGGAGATTATTCAATTAAATTCAAGAACGTATACAGTAGATGTCACAAAATGAGGAACATTTAGAGGAAGATTAATTGAATGATTCATTTGCTCAGAATGCCTATGAATTCAATCAATGAATTAGCTTTTGTATGTTGATGATGATGGGGCAAAAACATCCATATAAGCATGACTGGACCAACCGACTTGATCAGTGTTTTGTATTTGGACTATTCTGTCTTGCTATAATATTAGGTTCTGAATAAAGCCGTCTCTCCATTTATCCCATGTTAGATTAGGGCCATGTAGGTTTAGCACCTGTTGTGTAATAGGTGTGTTCCTGTCATTATTTGTGCTCTTGAGTTGAAGGTTAATGTGCAATGTTATTCAAATCAAGTTTAGTCTATGTGCATTTGATGCCTTACTCAGACAAGATGTGAAAGTCGGGGGCCAAGAAGGCCAAGCTAAATGGTGAGGTGCCAAGGCTGCCAAGTAGGCCAAGCTGGGAAGCGCCAAGTTAGGTAAAGGTGAGGTGCCAAGGCGGCCAAGTAGGCCAAGCTGGGAAGCGCCAAGTTAAACGTTAATGTACCGAGATCGTAGGCCCGACCAAGTTGGGAAGCGCCAGCCGCAAATAGCTGTAAGTCGCTAAAGGTCGAAGTCCAGAAAAGTACAGTCAAACTACCGGTGCCCGCAGATCTCAATTAACCTCCGGTAATCGGATCTTCCTTTTGGGGGATCTCCTAGCCTATGCAGATGCCCTCCTCTTGCCTCAAGAGCAGCGCCACTGGCCAATGGAGTCATGCGCCAAAGCATTTGCCATGCATGCCGATTGCTAAATAAAGTTCGTTAAATCTTACCAACTGACCTCTCATGATTGAAGTGTGTCATGCATGTCATGTCATACATACAGTACCATACATATTTCATTGCTGGAGAATGTGTATTGTATTTATTATATTTGCAGATACTGAGGTGGGTATAGAACCCTGCACAGTGTATTGAACAATTTAACCTGCACCTGTGAAATATGCAGATCAGATCTGTATACAGTACTGTAGGCCCTATTATATTTGTTACATGATGCTGATAAGCAGTGTGGAGACTTACTGGTGCCCTCCTCTGAAACCATGCCCAGACCCTCTGCCTTGTTCTGCCTCTCAAAGGCATTCAGATCCAGGACACTGCACAAGACATAATCCATTTTTCTTTAGCTGTACAGTGCCCACAGTTCAAATAGATATATCTACTTTATTCTATTAATCAGAAGCTGAACATTTGATGAGTGAAAACTGACGAGCATGTTTGCATTAATGCCTGGACACTCAGGAAGAAGCCCACATCCTTTTTATCCCTCAAGTACTCCAGCATTTTCTGCCAAAAGAAAGTGGGGGAAATCCAGAACTAATTATTGGCTCTTTTACAAACAACTACTCAAATTTAAAACGACACAATCCAAAGATCTTGCTGTCACAAGACATACCTGTTGAACCTCACAGTTTCCGCCATTTAGGATAGAGATACCCAACTTGAGGGTCGATGACACCATGGCCCCAGTCTCGCCTATGGACAAGATGATTTGCAGAGGTGGAGAGAGAGATGTAAGGGCAATACATTCCTTCAACCACAATGCAAGTAGGTTCATGTGGTAAAAGCTTATACGAAATATAATGAAGAAGAACACCTTTGCAGGCACTGATCATTTGCAGGACCATCTCTGCAGTGCCACGGTTATGAAGTCTGGACTGCTGGTACAGGAGTCTTTGTTTCTCCATTTCTTTTTCCTGCGATGGACACACATATTAGGACTGGGGCCCGATGTTTTGTATGCCACACAGCCTGCATTCACACATTCACACATGCACTCAAGACCCTGACTTTGCACTGTCTAACTTCTAATCAACTTACCGAGTTTGTTTTTCTTCAAATGGAATACAGCTGTAAATAAGCGCTTCATGCATATATATACATAGAATTATCTCGAATAAAATTGGTGATAACATCTCTCAAATACTGATTTATGAAATAATGTTTGCTCCCTGTCTTTCATGTACAAATATTCTGACATAATGCTCACCCTTTCCTCTTTGCTATCCAATGCTGTTTTTTTCACAGACATTATTTTGCATCATGGCTTCTTACTTACTGTCCATCCATTTAAAGCAGTGATACTCAACCCGAGGCTCTAGAGCCACATCTACCCCTTCATGGGTAGTTGTGGCTCTTTTAAGTCCTACTTTAAATGAATAAATAAATACATTAATTTATAAATTAATAAATAAAACAAAGGGAGGAAGGGACTTTTTGTGGATTGCAGCTCTTGCAGTATGTGGCTCCTGAGTAGGTCAAGGTTGCGTACCACTGATTTAAAGTATCTGCCTGTCTGTCTGTCTCTTGCACACATTCTCTCAGCCCACTGTATTAGTTATGGAGTTGTTACTAGTACTACTGTTATTGCTACTTCTTCACGCTTGCTGGCTGGAGCAAGCGTTGGACTACAGCAAACAGCCCTGATGGCCTTCTTGTCTCTTGCACTGCAAATGGCCATACAACAACAGCTTACCAACGGCTCTTCATTGGTGCTGTTTTGCCTTATTCTGTATCAAAGACATTTCATTGCCGTTTCATATAAGAGTGCATCTGCTTTAGGAAATGTGTTTGACTTATTCACACAAAGTAAAATAAGGCAAACATTCCTTAGGCTCTGAATGACCTTTACTTTAAATCTCGACCTGTGCAAATGTAATGTAAAGTACAGTATAATATTGAACTTACTGGGGATGCAAATACCATTTATAATCAAGGCCATCAATTCCTCTGTTTAGCCATATTACAGACCCACTTATAGCATCCCACCCTCCTGACCCTCCCAAAGCTACCCCAAACACCACCCGCCCACCCACCCACCCAACCACCCGCCCACCCACATATGCCTAGCCATGGTCTACCCACTATGTGTGATGCAGTTGTACCTCATTCTTACAGCGCAATATATAATGAAACCTGACTCTGAACTATGGGATGTATGCAAGTTGTGAAAATCTTTGTAGTTTTCATTAAAGGAACACTCTGCCCATTTTCAACCAGCTTTGTATCATTAGAACATCAGTAGTATATCAGAAAACTGTAAACTGTTTTGAAGTCTGTCATTTAATTTGACAGTTATTGAGTGTTAAAGTGTGGACCAGTGACATCACTGGTCCACACTAACTCAAATGAATAACTCATTAACTCAAATCAACTCTCAATAACTGTCAAACTAGATGAATGATGAATAGTTTGACAGTTATTGAGAGTTGATTTGAGTTAATGGGTTATTCATTTGAGTTAGTGTGGACCAGTGATGTCACTGGTCCACACTTTAACACTCAATAACTGTCAAATTAAATGACAGACTTCAAAACCGTTTACAGTTTTCTGATATACTACTGATGTTCTAATGATACAAAGCTGGTTGAAAATGGGCAGAGTGTTCCTTTAAGTGTATGTGAATTACGGCTTTCGCTGTTGTGTGCTCTACACTGGCTTTCACTGTAGTCTGTCAGTAAGCTAGGTAAGTTGGGAAAGGGACATTGATTAATAGCATTCAGTTAATACAAAGTGTTATGAAGGTGAGAGGAATTATATGGAGAGAGGGAGAAGAAAGAAAATGGAACAGATATATAGACAGGAAAGAGTGACATCACTGGTCAATATAAGTCAGTGTTCAGTTATATTCACGATCAATTCTGTTAGAGATTAAATAATTTCAGTACTGTTTGACAACACTTGTACTGTCATTCTCTGGCCTTCCGTGCAGTCTTTTAGCAGGTTCAACTCCAATACATTATACTGTATCTATAAAAGGCTTTTACTTCAAAACTATTTTGTATGAGTTTTCTTAAATTTCCCAGTGACAAATCATGTTCACAAGAACAGAATTGTTTGGATGGAGCACTTAAACTAATAAATGCATTTTTCTTAAGTTTCTATGTTGCGTTTTCTCACCTCCTACAGGATTATAAACACCAAAAACAAAGAAGCAGAAAACACGTTGCTTTGATTTAGCAATAACTGAACACTGTACAGGAGACATGCACTGGGGCAGATGGGGTCTTTCCCCTTTTGAATTTCCATGAACAAATCCGACCTTCCACCTTGATCTTCAGCAGGCTCAATGTACAGTGACCTTCCACCTTGATCTTCAGCAGGCTCAATGTACAGTGACCTTCCACCTTGATCTTCAGCAGGCTCAATGTACAGTGACCTTCCACCTTGATCTTCAGCAGGCTCAATGTACAGTGACCTTCCACCTTGATCTTCAGCAGGCTCAATGTACAGTGACCTTCCACCTTGATCTTCAGCAGGCTCAATGTACAGTGACCTTCCACCTTGATCTTCAGCAGGCTCAATGTACAGTGACCTTCCACCTTGATCTTCAGCAGGCTCAATGTACAGTGACATTTTTAGTGGAACAGCTCCTTTTTATAGTGACATGAACATTCAGCCTAGAAAATTAGTCCAGTGCCTGAGACTCAGAAAGCAGACTTGTGAGATGTAGTAAATGCATTTGCCTGAACAGTGTCAGCTGTTTTCAATATTACAACTTCCTGAGTCTCACGCAAAGTCCACACACCGGTACAGCCAATCAAAGTTAACCATGATGACATAACACAAAAGGCCCTTAGTATCCACTCCAATAGTGAGCTACATTGAACAAGGAAACGGTTTGATTGATTTATTCCGTTAGAATGGAGTTGTTTTCCCGTAATGTATGGTAGTCTACATAACTTTTGGGCAACCTTTCTTCTTATACTGTATATTGATTATTATTATTGTTGTTATTATTAATATTAATATTACTATTATTGAAGGACCAATCCAGATTTGGGGGATGGCACACCCTACTATTAATTGCTGTGATACGGCTAAACAGTAACATTAAATTGAGATTGGTGTGAATATAATAAAATCTGTGTGCATAAAGCAATTGATATCATAAAAAGAAAAATCTGGATTGGGGCTTTAACAAACAAGTCAACTCAACCAAACTCAACAAGTATGAAGCACAACATACAGTAGGAATAGAAGGGACAGCATGCAGACTAGAACAGACAGGCGCGATGAGACAGAGAGAGAGAGATGTGGGCGTGGAGTAATGCTCAGTGAATGATGAGGTCACTCAATGCGTTGAGAGCTACCGCTCCACTGTGTTCCCGTGCCCAGCCCCTGGCCGCCCATTACCAGTTCTGACTGTCGCACCTCAAAGGACATCTCATCCTCCGCACTTTCCACCACCTCCTCTCCCCCTTCTTCCTCCTCACCAATATGGCAACTCTAAAACACACAAGCACAAAGCATCGCAAATTACTGTCATACGCTATTTCAAAACTTGACTGATATCCCGAAATGCATCTCAAGACTAATGAAATGACTCACCTTTGCCATAATATCTGCATATGCCATATAAAGATGATCTGTATCAAGTTTACTGTAATGGGGACAAGAGAACACAAGTGCAACATGATGAGAAGAAGTGTATTTATTAGTGTTTGAAAATTAACTGAATTTTAAACGACTGTATGCAGGAGTTGAATACCATGTTGCACTGCATTCATACTACATCACACCAGCGAGGGTCTATCTAACCTCTTTTCTGTTAGAGCAGTGCGGCTGAAATGCAGAATGAGCTGGTGAAGGGGGTCTGGTTTGGACTCTGTCTCCTCCTCCTCATCTCCTTCCTCTTGCTCCATCGCTTTCTGGGATATGGAGAGAGGGGGATGAGAGAGGTGGGATGGGTGGGAGCAGCGACAAACCCCCACAGACGAAACGGCGGACACTCACGGACAGGTCATCGATCATCCTGTCTTCAAAGGAGTAACCCTCTGTCTGGATCCAGTTGCGTTTGTATCCCTCAATGAACATGTTGGAAGCTCTGTGCCTGCATTGAAAATCACATCGCCGTGTTCAAGCATCTGGTAGAGCTATATCATGTCATGAATGTGTCCTTAAGGACAGCTGTGGCTTCCTCACCTTGGAAGGTTGTAGAGGGGCGTCATCCTGAAGCAGGCCACTACAGCCCGGCGTCTCTGCTTGGAAAGCAACTTGTGCCATACCATCTTCTTGGATTTAAAGGGATGCTCCGTCTAGAGAAGGTAGACATTGGCAAATGGCAAAAACAGAGGTCCTATGGAAACTTAACCGGCAGAAATAAAAACCTATTTAACACTTTCAAGTAATTTCATCATTTGTGAATTTTCAACTCCAATGTCTGGACCGTATGAGTCAGATATTTTGAACATTGCTGTGCTTAACCATACATGTGAAAACTGTAGTCAAGATTTGAAGTTCTGATGTGGGGGTATTAAGGACATATTTGAAGCAATTTCTCTACTCCATGGTGGGATCCCTGATTTTCTGTTTTCCAAATCATTCTGCTCACACACACATTCTATACTACACAGCACTACTTTTGTAATACTAAAAAATAAAGGGTCCCAGCATACTGTGAACACAAGCGCGCACACACACTTTCTTTTAGGAAAATGTGCCTTGTGCACCTTTTTCTATTATTATGCTGTTGCTATTTTTAAAAGTCTTGATAAAATAATGAGCTGCTAAAAAAAGTATTGCAATAAAGACTTTATTTTAAGATTTAAATTCATATAATTTTTTTCTGATATAAAACACAGTTTAAAGTCCCTAAAATAATGAATGTGTTTCCATCATCCATCCATCTCTGCAGTCCCTCCTCACACTGTGCTGTAAACACAAGTAAGTGTGTTGAGTGGGAGTGTGGTGGCTGGCTCACCACTTCAATGTGATAGAGGACAGCAGAAACCTCCTGCACTCTCTTCACAACTTTTACTGGGGCATCAGCGTCCTCAGCCTTCCCTGCCATCTCCTTGTACAGAGCCATCTGCCAGCGCATGGACGGGTTGTCCACCTGCACACAACAGGACACAAACAAGCACATGGACGGGTTGTCCACCTGCACACAACAGGACACAAACAAGCACATGGACGGGTTGTCCACCTGCACACAAACAAGCACATGGACGGGTTGGCCACCTGCACACAAACAAGCACATGGACGGGTTGTCCACAAGCACACAACAGGACACAAACAAGCACATGGACGGGTTGTCCACAAGCACACAACAGGACACAAACAGGCACACAGTGCAAAGCTGTTACTGCACTAAGTAACTGGGGCTTATGTGATCAATTAGGCCAGTGGCCAACGTGGGGTCCAGGCAGGGACCACCAGGGGTCCTTGAGGGGTTTCCAGGGGGTCCCCAGCAAATTGTTAAACTTCACCATTATTTCATTTACAAGAAGTTAACACAAGTAGAGAATGTATATAAGAATGACAGTCATGGAATTCTGGACAAAATCAGATCTGAGAATACAAAAATATTCTTAGATTTGGGTCCGAGAGACAAGATCTGATCCAATGGGGGTCTGCGGCTCTAATGTAGACTAAATTAGGGTCCTTGATATGAAAAGGGTTGAGAATCTCTGAATTAGGCTATTAGCACAACATTCCAAGGGCATTAAATATGACATTATGGAACCAGTAGACAGCTCAAGAAAGACCCCACTTACTGTACAGAGTCAACCAATTACCTTGCCCTGAAGGTGAAGGTTGTTTTGCAGGAACTCTCTCACTTCTTCATCAGTGTCTCTCTGTAAGGTAAACAACCTGTTATCAGTCATTGTCATCTGGTGTTTGCTCTGAAATGGCTTGGGAGATCACTATCTACAAGGTAACACTTTTCTCACACAAATTGAGGATTGTATCACAGTATTCCATATGATACAAATCAGAAAAACACAAATATAGAATCATGCTCATTCAAAGGTAGAAGAAACTACCAAAGAGTATCGGATCTTGGCCAAGTTGATGAGCTCCTGATCGGCGGGAGAGCACATGTTGAGGCCTATGGGGAGCATCTTTTTCAAGGCAGCCACGATAAGTGAAGTCTGAACAGAGTAACGGTCTCCCCGTCGCTTCTTCTTTGTACGCTCCGTATCTGAGCCCCCACCCTGAGAGAAGGATAAGGGACCAAAAGGCATTCACGGCTTCTCATAAGACGCCAGAGTAACAAATGTGCGAGGAACCATATTATACCACAGTTAACACAGGTTTGCATTGAACGCATGACAGCCTTGATTCAATGTCGGGTACACTCACTTTCATGGATAGAAGCCCTCATCAATAAAACCATATTTCCCATACAGCACAAATGCAACTGATTCTACTGTAAATGCTACTGTACATCACAGACAGTAACACTGGATAAAGAAATACAAGGAACTTTTGACTTCTGCATAAAACTGGAGAACAAAACATGAGTTTGGAAAATAAATTTGTCAACATGTTCAACATTTCTCAGATAAGGGTTCTCTGCAATTCATGACAAACCTAGGTGATAATTTTAACATTACTGTGTTTTTTTATGTTGATCACACAATTTCCTGTTGAACATCATCCTACCTTTTGGTAAAGGTGGGGCATTACATAATTCTCCACCTTTCTTGACGATGTAATCGCAGCAGATGTGTATGAAGACATACCCAGTCACACTTCAGTGGGGATCCTAATGAAAGTTTACTGTCACTCTAGAGGTGTAAGTACAAAGGATGTGCCCAATGTCTATCTCCAGTGATTCCATAAAAAAATTAAAATAAATAAATAAATAAATAAATAAATAAATAAATAAATAAATAAATAAGAAGCTCAGGCTGGTAAGCAAAGGGTGTAGTGAAATGCGAAGTTGGGAAATGGCTAGTTTTGGGAAAGGGAAGTTGGAAGGAGCAGTTCTTAGCTGTAGGAGAGTAAATCAGTGAAACTGCAGTGATAAAGCATGCAATAAAAAACACATTCCATTCAAGTAGCAACCCACTCAGCATTCAATAGAAAAGAAAAATGGTTAAAACAACCGCTGCAGTTCTGTACTTGTGAGTGAATTATTGCAAGCAGGACGTCATTAAAGATTAAAATGTTACACGATGTTGCAGAGCAAGACTCCAATAGAATATGCACAACACTATTTATGTTTAGCATCACATGGACGGAAATTAGAATTGGACTAAAGAGCTACACCATTCTAAAATCACACAGTTATAACAGACTGTCTGTGGGATTTGTCCCTGTGCTCCCCTCCCGCACTCCTGTCCTGTTTCTGTGAGGCTACATTACCTCTGTTATCTGCTCTTCCTGGCATCCTCCATTAGCATGTGTGAGAGCAGACAATATATTCATGCACTTTGTCATTTGCATGTGGTTTAGATACATTTGACACACATTTTGTTTACATACATTTGATGTATGGGTCATACAGTGTTAAGATTTCAGCCACGGAAGTGGAGATAACAAGAGTACACAGTAATGGCCGCCTCACAGAACAGGATAGGATGCAAAGCCGCTCTACAGATAGAGAAATGTCACGTACTGTAGCTAAATCTAACAGTATCGATGAGGGGGGAGTAGTGATTTAGCACTGTGGCAATGTGTTTAGCTAAACGCGTTGTGTGAGTGTGTGTGTGTGTGTGTGTGTGTGTGAGTGTGTGTGTGTGTGTGTGTGTGTGTGTGTGTGTGTGTGTGTGTAGGTGTGTGTGTGTGTGTGTGTGTGTGTGTGTGTGTGTGTGTGTGTGTGTGTAAGTGAAAGATGTGTTTACCGTATGTACTGTATGCCAAATAGCAGTTTCTCAAAGGATGCACTCAAGGGGTGGGGGGCTATTTTGTTGCACATGAAGATATCTTTTTGACTTCTTCTTTTTGCAGCCCTCTAACCATTCATAGCCTACTCTATAAGGTTATTTACACTATATAATCCTAATCCTAAATGAGTTTCAGGCCCCCAGCTTGCCTTGCACAAACAAAGGCTACATTTTAAAAGTAGGGCTTAATCATTAATTCATTATGACTGTATTGGAACTACAGATAAGATGCCAGAATCCTCCTGGCTTTGGCATATATGGAACCCCAGCTATTAGGTTTTAAGTGTTTCTTGGGGTGCCATGGTCAGAACTGGGCAAGCCAATCCCCAAAGCCCCCCATCCACCCCAAGTTGAATAATTTCAAACAGTATCAGTGCTAGAGATATCTCAAAGCAGGGTCAGCCACTTGTGTGTTATGAAAGACTAGTTTAGAGGAAACAGGGTGCAAAGCATTTCAGGGAAGATTTTAGAAAAGAAGTGTGATTAAACTTATTGGGTAAGTTCAGGGTAATTTTGAGTACATCCTACACTGGGAACCGAACGGATGTTTCCAGGAACCTGAGGTTAAGCACCAGGTCATGTGTTAGCGGGTGTGGGTACCAGGTAGTGTAAATGGGAACTAAACCATGATGTGCCATGGCTTTTCCAGGGAGGAATGAAGAAAGAGCACAGAGAGGAGGACTAACATCATCCCCTAGAGGCAAAAAGCTGCATTACAAAAGCTATAGATCAACCAACCTTCAACAATGAGAAACAAAAGACATAGGAAGACTCCAACCCAACTATGATCAGCTAAGAGCAAACTCAATGACAGGATGATGGCACTGCGCTCTCACTGCCGCCTCGGGCTCGGTGTAAAGCCCAGTGCCATGAGCCCAACTCTACAGCAGAGTACTTTCATCAAGCGCCTCCAGACTCCCCCCCTCACACACTGGCAGGACTGGGGATGGCCCGCAGATAGGGCCGGCCCTGTTGTCCCGTGATCCTTCATGAGAATAGTGTAAATCTCCTTACTGTGTATTCATCGCGTTTCTCTTTTGTTTGTTCTTGTTTTGCTCATGTAGAATGTCATATGAAATCTTAAATAAGTCAATCACTATATATAAATCAGTAGATTTTTGTTTGAGCCATGATGTGTTGCAATCTAACATTGCGTGTGTCAGTGTCCATGTATGCAAGCGCAGGCTCGTAAATCAGTGTAATGCAATACTGATGGCAGTGTAAGTGGATCCAAACTATAACTGTCGCTCCTATAAATAAATGTATATTTATAGCAATGACAAATTCTAGAGCGAGTTTTGTTCCACTGATGATGCATTGCAAGGTATTAGCAGCTAAGTGTATATAGCTGCATGTACAGAGGAATGATTTGTCACTGGTACTGGATTTGGTATGTGATGTTTCCCTAAGTGGAACGTGCACTTGTCTGTGTCTGCGTGTGTCTGTGTGTGTGTGTGTGTGTGTGTGTGTGTGTGTGTGTGTGTGTGTGTGTACATGTGTGTCTATGTGAATGTGCTTGAGTGTGTGTGGATCTGATGTGCCAGTGTGCTGGGGAGGTTGATGAAAAGCTCCCCCAAAGTGAGGTGCCATGCGGTCAGCACAGCGGTCGTGCAGGATAAAGTCTAACCTCTGAGTCCCCGCCCTGGAAACCCAGCAGCAACCCAAAAGAAGACGACAAGGGACAGCCAGAGAGAGAATATTATTAACACAACTGCTATCTTTCTCAAGCTTACGAATGAAAATAATCTATAGACATTGCAAACACTGTACTGTACCTGGTAAAGATGATGCATAAGTGCCATTCTGCCATGGATTGCATTGTTGGATTATAATAAATGGTGCAATACTATGATCTTCATAAAACATGACTAACCATACTAAATCAAGTGTAAAGTTAATTAAAGTTAGTTCAATTTTGACAATTTAAAACTGGCTGAACATGGTTGGTAAAGTAAGGAAAATTTAAAATCATCACAAATGATTGAAGAAACAAAGGAAAGAAACCATTGAACACATAAGAAGTCACACAATATGTCAGTAATATAAAGACTTTTGATCAAAAGTGGGATGCTGTCCAATTTGAGATCCGAAACTAAGCCACAGTTACTGCATCAGTGAAACTAAGCCAGAGTCACTGCAGCAGTGAAACTAAGCCAGAGTTACTGCAGCAGTGAAACTAAGCCAGAGTTACTGCAGCAGTGAAACTAAGCCAGAGTTACTGCAGCAGTGGCTCTTCAGTGAGACAAACTCAGCCAGAGTTACTGCAGCAGTGAAACTAAGCCAGAGTCACTGCAGCAGTGAAACTAAGCCAGAGTTACTGCAGCAGTGAAACTAAGCCAGAGTTACTGCAGCAGTGAAACTAAGCCAGAGTCACTGCAGCAGTGAAACTAAGCCAGAGTTACTGCAGCAGTGGCTCTTCAGTGAGACAAACTCAGCCAGAGTTACTGCAGCAGTGAAACTAAGCCAGAGTTACTGCAGCAGTGAAACTAAGCCAGAGTTACTGCAGCAGTGAAACTAAGCCAGAGTCACTGCAGCAGTGAAACTAAGCCAGAGTTACTGCAGCAGTGAAACTAAGCCAGAGTCACTGCAGCAGTGAAACTAAGCCAGAGTTACTGCAGCAGTGAAACTAAGCCAGAGTTACTGCAGCAGTGGCTCTTCAGTGAGACAAACTCAGCCAGAGTTACTGCAGCAGTGAAACTAAGCCAGAGTTACTGCAGCAGTGGCTCTTCAGTGAGACAAACTCAGCCAGAGTTACTGCAGCAGTGAAACTAAGCCAGAGTTACTGCAGCAGTGGCTCTTCAGTGACACAAACTCAGCCAGAGTTACTGCAGCAGTGGCTCTTCAGTGACACAAACTAAGCCAGAGTTACTGCAGCAGTGGCTCTTCAGTGACACAAACTAAGCCAGAGTTACTGCAGCAGTGGCTCTTCAGTGAGACAAACTCAGCCAGAGTTACTGCAGCAGTGAAATTAAGCCAGAGTTACTGCAGCAGTGAAACTAAGCCAGAGTTACTGCAGCAGTGAAACTAAGCCAGAGTTACTGCAGCAGTGAAACTAAGCCAGAGTTACTGCAGCAGTGAAACTAAGCCAGAGTTACTGCAGCAGTGAAACTAAGCCAGAGTTACTGCAGCAGTGGCTCTTCAGTGAGACAAACTAAGCCAGAGTTACTGCAGCAGTGGCTCTTCAGTGAGACAAATCTACAGTATACATCCTTCAATGAACTCACCTTGCTCATCTTGCTCTTGCTGTCAGCAGTGAGGAATGACATGTTATTGATCTCATTCATCACCACAAAGTTCTGCTCTTCTCGCTTGAAATTCTGCATAAACATGAGGAAAATAGAGAGAGGAGAGAGGAAACATGCAGTGAAATAGGAGTTGTTAGAAATAGCGTTCATATGCCAAATGAGCATACTCACATGAGATTTGGACCAGAATATGAAGACCTCTCCAACCATTCGGAACAGCTCTTCTGCATCTGGGTCTGGGTATGTCAACCACCTCGCCCTGTAGCAGAACAAATCACATTAGGGCTTGCCAAACACAAAATAGTTTGGTTAGTGAACAACAAGAAAAAATAAAAGCATACCGTTGCATTGAGTTGTCAGTGCTGCAGTTTTAAGTCTGATATGCCAAGCTTCACACTTCAAAATTCACATCTTCACTTGTGTGTCACTCTACCTGTTGTTGTCCACATAGCGGATGAGGAGAGGGTAGAGGGCATACAAGTCTCTGCAGAGGACAGCGAACTCATCGCGTATGGTGCCGTCCTCCTCATCATCCCCCTCTGATTTGCCCTCCATGCGCAGATGGTCCTCTTCAGCTACCACCTTTCCTGTGCGCTTCTTCAGCTTCTCCATTGTTGGGATGAAGTGGGACTTGAGCATTTCTGGCTTTGCCCTGCTCACAATAGGCTGTGAAAACACTAGGTGTGAAAGCAAATGGGGTCAGATCACGTGTACAACATATTCACTCAGGTGTACATTATGACACATTCATAGTTTGGTGCGTCGTACTGTAGTGGCTCAGTTGCTAAAGAATGTACCACATGGCATCCTGTGTTCAAATCCGGCCTGGGACCTTTGTCACATGTCATCCCCTCTCTATCTTCTAAACTTTCCTGTCTATCTCTACTGTCAACTATTAAAATAAAGCCAAAAAATAATCTTAAAATAATAATAGTAGTGTGAAAAACAGCCCTTACCAGCCAACCTCTTCATCCAGGAAGCCTCATCGATACCAAGGTTGTTGACTACAATCTTCATGATGCTGCCCAGCAGCTGGTTGAGATGCTCCGAAGTGACCTCAGTGCAGACCTGGCCCTCCAGCTCAGGGAGGTTCTCAAATCCTCTCTCCCACCAGCGGGGCAGGTAGTTACACAGCATGGGCAGAGTGATGTCAATCACATGTGGCATCTCAGTGTAACGGGCGCCTGACTCTGCCAAGTCCCCAATCTCCTTCAGCAGAGAATCCAGCTCAGGAATGTCCGGACATAATTCCTGGACCTCATTGGGAAGGCCCAAGACTTTGGCAATCAAAAGAGAAAGAGTGAAAGAAGCAAAATTCAGGAACAAGGCTTTTTAAAACGAAAATAATTGTAAGGATTGGGTAACACACTCACTGGCTCTCTCCCTGGGTGTCTTCGTGGTGTAGACAGAGAACGCATTGAACTCATTTAGATGGGGCTCCAAGTAGGCTACTGGCATAGCGGCTGCAAGGTGAGCCAGGCACTCTCCAAGAGCTGGCCTCTGTCTGAAAATGCAGAAGACAAGTGCAGAATCTCTCACAAGCTACCACTTCTAAATCCCTGTACGGTTCATCAGTTAAGCAGCCTGAGACTCACCTCTCAACGTGTGGATTCTTGACAGTACCTAGTGAGTAGATGCTGCACATAATGCGATAGCAAGACATCTGAAGATCATCCACTGTATGGAAGCAACAGGGACCGATAGTGTAAGGAGGGGGGAAATAGACAGAACAAATACCACGTGAAATCAGGAAAGACGATATTATCACTGCACTCACACATGACATCATCTCCAAACTGGTGCTGAGCGATGTGGTCAAACAGGGAGGTAAGAACTGGGAGCAGGGCAATGGTGGTGTAGTTGATGTTCTGGGACACGCCTTTCACTTGCTTTAAAGGGAGCAGATAGTACAAGATCATGGAGCTGTAAGGTTTAAAGTGAACAGACTTTATCAATTGCAACAATGAGCAATCAAGAGACAGCAGTAGGCAATATTCTATAAACACTTACCTGATTGCCTTTCGATACTTTGCCTAGTTTGAGGTTCTCTACCATTTTCTCTATATCATCAGCGGCACTCTCAAAGAATGACCGCAGCCCAGCTTTCACAATCTCAGGTCCAGACTTCATCACTGTCCTAAGAAAGCAAATCAATAAGAGTACCGGAAAAGAGAGAAAGTGAGAGAAAGAGAAAATGCAAATATTTCATTATTATCTCATATCCCTCTTCATGGCATTATGGATCTTGTAAAGGGAAAAAAATAACCTTGCATCCAATGATCGTGCCAGAATGTGAAGACAGTTCACAATTGCTGAAGCGTCCGTTCCTGCAAAAATCACTCAGTACAATAACACTGCTATGACCAGGTCCTTTTCAGAATTTCCATCATCAGATATACAGTATGTATCATAGAAAAGAGAGCAAAAAGTTGAAAGATTGTTGTTGAGAAACTTTGCAGACTTCTTACCAAAAAGAGAAACTCTGTGTCTCACCAGAGCAGACATTTTACAGAAGATACTATAAAGGGAGTGGAAATCAAGGAGGAAAGGAAAGGAAAGGAAAGTAAAGGAATAGAAATTAAAAAAGTAAAGGAAAAAGAAAAGTTGATCATAAGGGAAAAGGTAAAGTAAGGGAGGAATAAATAATACACCCCCATGTGTGTATGTGTGCAAGCTTATGTATGTGTAATAAAACAAAAGTGCAGGCTGATTACCTAGCGATCATCTCCTTCTCCTTGTTAGAGGAATGCCCTCCACTACCCAGCACTTTGGCAGGCGTAGACAAGAAGTAGAGGCAGTGGTTCTTGAAGGTCTGGTTGATTAGAGGCAACAGGATCTGAGAGACAGGCGTTATCACAAAAGAGTTGAGTCATGGGAATAAGTCTGGTCTTCAACATTGTGACCACTCCAGACTTTTAGACAACAGTCTCACCTTGGCAAAGAATTTGATTTCCTGCTCATGAGGAGACTTCTCCACTCGTCCACTGCTTACCACAGCCTCTGTAAAAACACATGGCAGAGTATGATAGTATCACTATAACAAAAGACCTTGCCCTGAAACAGTTCGATCAGATGTTATAGTATCCGTTATCCACCCAGACCCCATAGTACCAAGGTGAGCGATAAATTCCTGGGCGATTTCCATCCATTTCAACAGCTTCTGCAGGAAACCATATGCAAATCTCTTCTCGATAGATGAGATGTCAGACTCCATATCTTTCAGGCCCCTGAAATGAAAAAGAGTAAGACATTCAAAATGTCCTAACTATATAATCCAATGCTGGGTTCAAGCAAAGATTAACCTTTGCCTTATTTTACAAATTTCCTAACCCTTTTTTTGTAGTAAATTTGTTTTAACATCATTACCCACTGAACTAGAGCAGGCTAGTCATAAAAACGGTTAAACATTACAACAACAAAAATAAATCCTACAAATTACCATTAGGCTACCATGAATCTATTTTGGGTGAATTTTTTCAGACAGATGCTAAATAAATTCTCACAACCTTGTCACAGTTGTAGGTGGCCTCAGTGACCTATTAGCACATTTCTTCCTCATTTCTTTTTATCAATGATGGCAGTACAACACCATTTCCACTGTTAGCCTGCCGCTACAGGCACAGAAGTACCCAATATTTCTTTAATGTATTACTAAAAATGGAAACATAAAGCACTGACATTATCTAGTTATTTCATGAAAATTAAGTCTAATTTGTTTGCTTGATATTTTCTAGGTTTTGTTCGTGTTGCGCTAGAAAGATTTTTCTCACTCTGATTTGGCATTCCAATCACTTTCATGACTTGAATCTGCTATACAGTGATGTGTGCGTGCATCCATTCCCCCACAGTTGCATCAATCAATTTTAATTGCGATCAGCTTCCTTCTTGTAACATACTCAAATCATGTTTGCATTGTTTGGATTGGCAGACCGTCTGAGGATACTACATGTATCTGCTTGAGCCCACAATCAAAATATTAAACAGAAATGATATGTTACCAAATTAAATATTTAATTGAATTAGTCAAAAACAAATAAAATCTGTCAATCTGTTGCATTATGATCACCTTGTGACAGCATATCCATTAAGCTGAAGGAATTTGAGCAGCTCATGGGCCTTTTCTCGATCTCGTGCCTTTTCCTTTGCTGTCAGAGTGTCATAGGGCACCAGCAAAGGATGGGTGCCGCCTCCTACACAAAATAAAAACACAATAAAAACGTTTCCTTTGCTGTCAGAGTGTCATAGGGCACCAGCCAAGGATGGGTGCCGCCTCCTGCACACAATAAAAACTTTTCCTTTGCTGTCAGAGTGTCATAGGGCACCAGCCAAGGATGGGTGCCGCCTCCTACACAAAATAAAAACACAATAAAAACGTTTCCTTTGCTGTCAGAGTGTCATAGGGCACCAGCCAAGGATGGGTGCCACCTCCTGCACACAATAAATACTTTTCCTTTGCTGTCAGAGTGTCATAGGGCACCAGCCAGGGATGGGTGCTGCCTCCTGCACACAATAAAAACTTTTCCTTTGCTGTCAGAGTGTCATAGGGCACCAGCCAAGGATGGGTGCCGCCTCCTGCACACAATAAAAACTTTTCCTTTGCTGTCAGAGTGTCATAGGGCACCAGCAAAGGATGGGTGCTGCCTCCTGCACACAATAAAAACACAATAAAAACCTTTCCCTTGCTGTCAGAGTGTCATAGGGCACCAGCAAAGGTTGGGTGCTGCCTCCTACACAAAATAAAAACACAATAAAAACTCCTAAAGACGTCATAAAAAGTAGGCAAAAGGCAAATTTCACATGCACACATTCACATTCACATTGTAAAAACTAATCTCTCACCTTTTGACTGCAGCTCCAACTTCTTCTTCCGCCCCCAAGTGTTGTGGTAATTTTCGGCCAGCTGCTCTGCCATAGACTGGGAACAGAGACAAACTATGAACACTAATGAAATAAAAAGATCATAGTACAGAAGCTTCAAACTTTTGACTGCCATACCTGCAGGTCTCTTGAGAGAGCCATGTGTGAGATTTCAATGGGCTGGGGGCTGTAACCATGGCTTGGATCATATGTTGCCTAAAACACACAGAGTTATCATCATAGCTAACACTTTTGTCATAACAATAATTCACAACTATCATTCATCCTACAGCTATACCTGTGCAGTCTGGGAGATCTTTCGAGACGCTGCCTTCTTCTTTTCTGACTCTTCTTCTTCTCTGGCTTTATCCATGGTCCACTCCCATGCCAGCATGGCTTTGATGGATTCTTTGATGGGCCAACGGTAGATCTCTTTGTCCTGCCAGGAGAAAAGTCAATAAGATCAGTGGCTAAGACAGATGAACTCAACGTTTAGAAAAAGAGTCAGTGCACAGTGCTACTGTGAGCTTACCTTCTCTGAGAAAGTCTTGTAAGGTCTGAGCATGGGATGAGTTTTTGCATTTTCATCCAGCACCTCACCATATGACCAGTTGTTCTGAATCTGTAACATGACACACAAATACATATATGGATTACTGGTGTCATTCATGCCAACAAGTACATTACCTGTAGCTTGCTCCTTCCTTGTGATAATTCTCTCTCTATTCTCTATCCATTTTAACTCTACTACACTAGCTTTTCAGACACATGAGCATTCTTTCAAGGATCTTTCTTGCCTTTTCAAGAAGACAAGATATGTGATCTTTAAAAATAAATGTCTTACAGTATACAGTACAGCATAATGAAAAAACTAAAGTCCTAACTTTACCTTTTCAAAAGCCCACTTGTCATGTGTATATTCAGCGTATTTGTTGATAAAGGGATCCAGCCTCTCGGGGATGATAGTGCTGTGGTTGGAGAAAGAATCAGTAGACATTTACTGTAGCTCCGACCATGTAATACACATATGACTGAAAGGCATATTTTGTCATTTCAGTCAAACCTCTGTGTCATTAAGTTCTCACTTTGTGGTCTCAACCGGTTTAGGGTCAAAGTTGCCTTCTGCATCTACTGAGGCCTTTTTCTCTGTTTTGGAGGAGTAGCTGGCATCCACATAGTCAGGAGGAATGGCTCCGGCGATGGAGCAGATGCACGGCATAGCAATTTTGAAGATCTCAGCATCAAATTTCTGAAATCATAATAAGCAACTATTACAATATGACCATCTCACATGAAAAACTGTTTGAAATTGCAAGTAATGGTGATCGGATGCAGCCTGCCATCCCTTCAGGATCTGCACACTGCCAGGATGCTGAAGCGGTCTCTGAAAATCAAGGCCGACCCCTCCCACCCCGGCCACAAACTCTTTGAGGTACTCCCCAGGAGACTGAGGTCTGTCAAGACCAAAACCTCTCATCACAAGAACAGCTTCTTCCCAACTGCCATCGGCCTCATCAACAAGGCTCGGGGCGTCCTGGTGGCTCACTTGGTAGAGCGCGTACCACAAAGGCTTACAGTAGTCCTTCGCGCAGCCGACCCGGGATCAAATCCGGCCCGTGGTCCTTTGCCGGATGTCATCCCCTCTCTCTCTCTCTCCCCACCTTTGCTGTCTACCTACTGTCCTGTCAAATAAAGGCAAAATGCCCCCCCCCCCAAAAAAGAAATCTGGGAAAAAATCTATAAAAAAAAGCCTGAAAACCCCCATGAATAGGGACTCTGGAATATACCAATAGCACAGCCGGCTCAACAACTGGCCAAAATCCCCCCACTGACATGAACCTACCCCGTTCCCCATTATATGTCACTTTATCGATATATTGGACTGCACCTTTAATTTTGGGGGATTCTGCATTTGTTTTGTCTTCTGATGACTGATGTGACTGCTATGCTGCATACTTAGAATAAGTTAATTTCCTTGTATGTAATCTGATTACCTACAGTACTGTGGCAATAAAAGTGAATCTGAACCTGAATCTAAAGTTCACCTTGTGTGCCAGCGACTCAAAGATCCCCCAGAACAGTTTGCGGGTCAGGTGCAGCTCCTCCTCAGACGAGACGCCAAAGTTGGCCCAGCCATTAGGCAGGCAGTAGTATTTCCAACAGCGCTCATAGTGATTGGTCAAAAGCTGCAGGACACCAAAAAATAAAACAGCAGTCAACTAATGAAAAAATACCATCAGAGCATTTTGATGCTGTTGTCTCACTGAAAGGGCAGTTTTGTTTGAAACAGTAAAAAAAAGTTGTCATACCTTCAGTGGCATTTTGGCATACTCATTGAGAATGGGCACATCAAACACGAGCCGTCTCAGCAGGTGCTGGAGCATGGATGGACGTAGATGTCTGATAAATTAAGAAGAATGAAAACACTACCAACTATCAAATCCAACTGGTGTTGTGAAAAGTTATGAAGTCAAACTCACTTGCACAAAGCCATGAGGCACTCTTCAATGATGTCTCTCTGGGCCTTTGTGAAGGCTCGTCCGCGGGACAGACGGTAGATGGTATGCAGCATGGAGTCGATCATTATGGCTCGGTGGTCGCTGCCAGCAAAGAGTGGGGCGCACTTTGTGATGAGTGGCAACACAGCAGAACACAGGTAGCGATTCAGAGCGAGGGCCATCTCTGTGGTACTGAAAGCAGCCTGTTGGAAGAAGACCAATTACACACGTTTACAATTCATGTAGAACTGCAGCGTATACACAGCAAGGAAATGAGGAACTGCTCCAGGCTCACCGTGTCCAGAGAGGCAGCGGCCCTCATGTCAGGCAGGAAGCCCACCTCCAGCACATGGAGCAGGAAGTCCTGGTTATCAATACCATACACTCTGTCTAGGAACAGCACCATGGGGGCTTTGTGATCTGGCACAAAGCTGGCTGACATCTTTGGTTCTATGATGCTGTTGTCTAGGCATCAGATAAGGGGAGGGAATCAGAATAATACAGGAAAAGCTACAAAAGAGTGTTAAGAGGAACTTGAACAGAAATAGATGCACTCCATCAGATACACTAGACTCCGAGGAAGGTGAGCTAAAGTCTTCGCTATATATACCGTACTAGGATGAAACTGGCGAAGACTGATGTCATAACTGACGTCATACATTATAAGTGACGTCATGCTTGACTGACGTGACGGGCTGATCAGATAAATGGAATATGGAGGTTGGTTTACATGAGTTGAAATTCGGTCTGCGACCACACTTTGTATAATCATGTAAGTTAAAGAGCATGATGCAGGTTAGACACCACTTTACATTAATATGTGGGACTTTTATGTAGCAATTAAGATTCTCTTTTGTCTTTTGTTTCCCCCCACACATAGCTGCATCTAGACTGGTTTTTGTGAAGCATCTGCCACACGCACAGAAAAACCCTTAAATCTAGCAATAACACCTGTGACGATTTTAATACACAATAATCAATAAATGTTCCCTCGGAACGTTACCTCCGTATGCTGACCGTCTGTCCCGGTCTGTCCACCTGTCAAGAGGCCGCTCACTACAGTAGCCTACATCACCTCCACTCTGCAGCTAAAACTGCGAGTGACACTTGTGTCCGTCTCCGACAATAAAGTTATCCGCCTCAGACCATTCTGTAGCCGGCTTACACGAGCTGAGATGGTCGGTCCCCAAATTATCTTTGCAAATATTTAGAAAAACCGATTGCATATTGGGGGTCAACTAGTTTTTACTACTAGTTACGTTTGACTACTGAAAAAATAAAGTGCCATAGTAACCATAGAGTCCAAACTAAACAGAAAGTAAAAAGTTGCCTTTGGGGGGAAATGGAGCGGAGTTTTCTTTTTCTCCCGTCAATGCCGAAATGCATTCTGGGCAGTGTCAAACTATCGTACCAGACAGAGGGTCGAAATGCTATTGGTTTTGGCGGTAAATTAGCGTACAAATACGATAATTATCGTACATCTGGTGTTTTGGAAAGTTTTCTGCTGTACACATTGACTGTATATTATTATTATTACACTAAGTACAGTAGCCCAAGTGTCGTCACAGGTGTTATCTGCACAGATGGCATTTTTTGTTGTTGAACATGTGCATTATAATGCCACCTTTTTCCTCCATATTTCTGCCCTGGGGGCATGTTTTAGTTTAGTTTTTGTTTTTTGGGGGTATTTTCATAAGAATCTTGAGACCTAACTGTAAATATTCTTTTTTTTTACCTGCATCACGCTCTTTAAAGCTGAGAGCTGCTGACCATGAAACATTTAACACAATTGATTCACTTTCTGATAAATGCGAGAGGATAAACACTGACACCACATCATTTTCATAAACCTGTTTTCACAGTATCCAAGGTTTTTCACTTTTCCACTTTGAATCCAGTAACTGTCTGAGTCTGATGCCGTTTGTGTTTACCTTTTCCAAAAGAAGGAATCTGAACAGGAAGGCTGATGACTCCCACCAGATCCTCAAGAGGAACCAGAGACCTCAGGATGGCCCTGATCCGCAGAGCCTCACCCTTACCAGCCTGGATCAACTGTACGAGAGAAAAGATCAATTCCTCGATATAAAAAATAATATATTAATAATATTTCCTATTCCTTTCCTAACCGCTTTGATAAGTGGCGAGAGGAAACACATTATAGCAGCAGCAACTTACATGCATCTCTGGAGCGCAGCGTCCCAGCAAATCAATCAGAGCAGAGTAGAAGGATATAATGGCATTGCCCAGGTGCACCCTGTTGTCCTCGTGCTGCTCTTCTCCTCCAAACCTACAAAAGGAAAAGAAACTGGCTCTCAAATGTTCTGCTGCAGAAACAATGGCAGAGACTGAGAACAGAGCTCTTACGTTGGGAAGCGTCTGTCTTTCTTAACACTGGGGCCATCCCTTGCAGGGTCCTCTGATATTTTGATGGCCTCCTCTATGGCGGCCAGCAGACCATTACCCCCCTCTCCTCTCAATGCCGGTCCGAAGCACTCAGGCCTACGAATGAGGAGACGCACCACCACGTTGGCGTTCTCCTCTACGCTCTCTCCTACAGGGCGGCAAAGAACAAAACAAAACGTATTGATGAGGGAAGAAAACACAAATAATAGAGACATGAGGATTACATATTCCATCGTCTAGTGAATACAGGCCAGACCATTGACGAATACAGCAAAACGGAGGAAGTCAAGGTATTTCTCTCCACCACAGGGGTTCCAGCCAATGTCAGGGTATCCTTTAGCCATGAGCATTGGACAGCTTTGAAGTCCACATCCAGCCAAATACTTCACCACCTGGAGAGACATCAGTGAACAAATAGAGAGAACCTACACTACCAGTCAAAAGTTTGGAGACATGCATTTTTCTTTATTGTTACTATTTTTTTTCATTTTAGAATACTGTAATAGCAAAGACATCAAAACTGTGAGATAACACGAATGGAAAGGAATCATGCAGTGACCAAAACATTAAACATATCAAAACTATTTTAAATTTTGTATTCTTTAAAGTAGCCACCTTTGCCTTGATTGAAAGGCAAAGGCTTTGGGAAGAGATTCATAGCGTTCGACATCAACTGACTTTAAGATAATGAAAAACATAGTACATTCAATCAAAACATTTGACTGGTAGTGTACTTCAGTACTTGTACATGTTGGCTGTGTTTTACCATCTCTAGGTCCTGCTCTTGCAGAGCCAATGCCAACTCGTTGTTGTCGATACAAGAGGCTGCAGCCACATCCAGGGGGGTGGAGCCCCGCACACCTGAAAAAAATGGCATGTAATGTCCAGTTTAACCACACACATTGTCCTCAAACAAATCAAGGAAAAATACTGGAGCTGAATGAAAACCCTCACCAAGGCCAATGCCGCTGTTCTGCAGAAGGTAGCTGAGGTGGTCAAACATAGAGCGTTGATTCTGACGACTGATGCGACAGAAATAGCACAGAAAACGGCAACAGTTTGTCACCATCCGAGGGAATCTGATCTCCTGCAAGTGAAACAACACGTTATATTTTAAAATCAAAGTAAGATCCAAAATTAGAGCCAATGCTATGCAATTTCCAATATGCCAGTTCCATGTCGGATTTACATGAAAAGTTAATAATTTATTTCATGCAGAGATGCATAAAATGTTCATGACTGGACTTGAAACAGGACATGAGATCTGCCTGTTCAAATTCTAGCCACTGTTAAGCATTTGTAAGCATTAACAGCACATGACCATCACAACACCACATGACCATGTTCAGTGGCAATTAGAGCTGCCCTTCTACCACTGGACCACGTGTTGAAAAAATTGGCAGGGGCTGGGTCTAAGCCAGAATCAGCTTTGCAGTGCCCCTGTGTTATTGAACTGGGCCAATAATTGAGTATTTGCCTCCCCTTCTGTCTGCTCATAGGTCACAATGGTGGCCTAGTTTCATGGTGCTGCATGAATCAATTTGGAAGTTATGCATTTTTTTATGCATATCCACTGCCACACACCCAGTGGTCCCCCCCCCCCCGCCCCCCCCCCCCCCCCCCCCCACCACCACCCCCACCACCACCACCACCAAACTATCATGCAAATCCATTCATAACTTTTGGAGTTATCCTGCTAACAGACAAATGGAACAGGGCTTGTAACACGGTAACATAAATCTAGTAACATAATGCACAGTCTCTCTGTATACTGACCATACATACAGTACACTACCTTTGAGTCCCCGCCGCCCAGTACATTGACCATGACCTCCATGACACTTTCATGCATACCCAGGGCTCGCATCAAGTTGGGGTGCTGGTAGAACACTTTGTTACTCATGATGTTCCTAACAAAGACACAAGTTACACTAAGTTGATGTATAGTTTCTATGACACGCATGTATTCACTTGTTGGACTCAAGGGATGATATTTAGAGTAAAATCAATCTGATACCTACCCAATGCTCTGAATCATAAGCCTCTCCTCCTCTGGGCCCATCTGGACGATAAGCAGTGAGCGGATCTGGCCCAAGCACTCCAGCAGGTCCATGGTGTCTTGAATGGACACTGCGTTGATGGTGTAGGCCTTGGGCAGGGCCCGGATGAGCTCGCCCAGCCCGTCATATTGCCTGTGCAGCAGGCTGAACATCATTCGCACGAGCTCCGGGTTCTGGATGAATGACTCCTGGGCCCAGTGGATCATAGTGTGGGAAATCAGCTCCTGCAAGGTCCCTGGTAGCGAAAGCAAAAATACATGGGAGAAGTAGTGATTTAGGGTGCTTTCTCACTGGGAATGATTGCTTTCGTTCCGTCCCTACGTACGAGTACGATTGCCCCCCTCCCCCCTTCCCCAGCTGGTCAGCTTTCACATTGCAAAATTTCTTCCGTGCGCGGGAACGGAACACTTGCCGAGTACACTTGCGCCATCAACTACGCCTGGAGTGTATCCTCACCATTGTTGGCACGCCCAATTTTTCCCCAGACCACCTTTTCAAGTGGACCCTGTCACGGTTCACTGTTGTAACGCAACGTTCACACTCATCAAACGAACCGGACCTGGGGTCAGTTTGGGACAAGTGTGCTTGGTTCTGCCCCTGTGTCCCCAATGTGAAAGCACCCTTACAGTAATTTTAGAACAGCTAAGATGGGTGTTAGGCATGATGCAAAGCCCAATGTGGAGTGCCAAAAACCCTCTTAGCTGCTCCAAAATTACTCTAAATCAAAGCACTGAGGGGATTGTTGCTTTTATACAAGGAAACACATAATTTAATCAAAATAATAGTTATGCAGCAACAGTAATTGCATTTTTTTCTGACAAACAATGCATTTCTTGAACAGTAGCTAAACAAAGCTATGTGACAAAAGTACTGGTATGATATAATGATATAATACAATATTGTAAGATTGTTTTTTATTGTGTAATATAATCTGCATTGCTACTATTTTTAAATATTACTGTGACATGTGTTAATAATAACAACTTGCATTTCCATAATTAGGTGGCAATTAATGGAGGCTCACCAGGTTTTTTCTCTTCCTCTGGCTCAGGTTCCACCTCTACTTTCTTCTCACGGAATTTCCTCACCTTCCCCAGCAAACGAATTAGCCGTCCACGGACAGAGTTATCTACCTCTTCCTCCTGCTCCTCTGCCTCAATGTGTACACCTGAGGGTGAGATGTGAAGAGAGGTCAGCTTTCATCTCAACCTGCCATTCACAATATTGTGTGATTTTGAATGCTGGTCGATGAGGACTGACCACAGTGTGCCAGTAGGTCATTGTGAAAAACCAGTAGAGAATCACGGACTTCATGAGGAACGGGAGACTCCTCATCTTCGGCACAGTTCTTGAAGTTCATGAGCATGTTGACCTGCACAACGGTAAACAAAATTACAGCCAAGCATGATTATTTTTGGTACTTTTCACCTCACACATCACAATAAAAAAGGTTGAGTACAATGTCCTCTGCTGCATTCATATATTCATATATAAATGTTGAGTACAATGTCCTCTGCTGCATTCATTTATTCATATATAAATGTTGAGTACAATGTCCTCTGCTGCATTCATATATTCATATATAAATGTTGAGTACAATGTCCTCTGCTGCATTCATATATTCATATATAAATGTTGAGTACAATGTCCTCTGCTGCATTCATTTATTCACAAAGTCTCAATGTACCTGTTCCTGTGGTGGCGAGCGGAATTCACGAGTCTTGCGGGCTGTCTCAGCAGCACTCATGGTGAACGCCAGCATTAGTTCATTGTAGCGTTGCCTCTGGTTAGTCTGTACCTGGTTGACAAACTGGTCTGAAAAGGCAATGATGGCCTCCACTCTGTGACGCAGCTCACAGTCGCAGAAATACTGCAGTAGAGCGCACATCTGATGGACAATTTGAAAGTTAATCAAACGTGAGGATTTTTTTTTCATTAATATTGACAATGACATTGACATTGAAAAGGTGAGCTGTCATTTCAATGCATTGTCTCAAGAGAGCAACCGCACCTGCAATTTCACAGACTCTGGTAGCTTCATCTGGAAAAGTCCTTCCTCTAGATGTTCTCCTTTTGCCTCGCCCCCCGTCTCTCCAGATTTTGCCTCTTTCTCTGTTTCCTCAGCTCCCTTCTCTCCGTTTATTGCCTCTGTCTCACCCAATATTTCTTTATCTGGCCCGACAGATTCTGCCTCTTCCTCTTCTTCCTCAGCCTCAAATTCATCCTCGTCTTCCTCAGCCATGCCTTCATCCTCATATTCCTCCTCATCTCCTTCCTCTGCTGCTCCCTCCTTCACCCCTTCTTTTATGGCTGCTTTCTGTTCCTTTTCTCCCTTCGACTTCCCAAACTCCTCAGCGAGAGCCTCTACCTCCTTGCCACTGAAGACCGTCGGTTCAATCATCTTCAAGATATGCTTGACAGCTTCATCGTCAAACACGCCCATGATGAGGAGGGTGCTGATGAGCTTGAGGATGGGAACAAAGTGGAACTCAACGCTGCCCCCTACAGGATCTCTCATGGCCTGACCTCCGTCCTGCACAGCCTCGGTCAGCATGTTCAGGGCCTTTGTCTTCAGCACCTGGAAATACAAGCAAACTCATGATTATTAGTGGCATAAGTAACTCGTTATTAGACATTTGCTTTATAAGTTGATGTCAAAATGCTTAATCTTAACTTGTTTTATACTGTTGTATGCATGTATTTTGTTTGAGCTTGTAAGAATCATTGTTTACTGTAAAAATGTGACTTATCTTATCAATATTTATACTTGTTTTTCATGTGAAAAAGTGGTTTCAAAGTGGTCCTAATATTTGATTTTATTGTATCCTGGTTTTAAACTGCATGCAGGAAGAATAGCTATTGGGGATTCTTAACAATGAACAACAAAGTAGAGCTCCCAACATCACCTCAACATGCTCCACCTCACCTGTAAGGGGATGACTGGACTCAGGGTGTAGATATCTGGGTCTGTTCCCACAAACCCAGTGGGGGAGAAATGCAGGTTGGGACAGAGACATGTGGTGAGGCCCACCCCAGGTAAAGCGTGTGATTTGTCCTGGTCGGAGTACAGGGTGATGCTGCGCGTCTCGTCTGTCATGGGAACAATGAATTCCTTGTTGGTCCCCAGGCGGTTCCTCTTGGCGGACTCTAGGTGCATGCTGATGAGCAGGTCATAGAAGCCGCTCCTCATCGGTCCAGGTAGGTAGGTGTCCTGGATGGCGTAGAAGAGCTGCAACTCGTCCACATGGCTGCACAGCGCGTGAGCCACACGGTTGTTTCCCAGAGCGCAAACCGAGCCATACAACTTCAGCGTGTGGTAGTGGAACGTCAGCAAGTCCATGCGTTCAGACAGCTCCAGGACGTCAATACACCTACATGTAAATGATGCAAAGAAGTTAAAACTGCCCACCCAACAACATTTTTATCATAAAAGTAAATCTACTGCCGGTTGTATAGGTAAGGGATAATGTATTGTGAGCCGGTGATTACTGGCGAAATAATGACCGGCAGGTGAATGATTGAGCCCGACGCGCAGCGGAGGGCTTAATCATTCGAAACGTACCCCGACCGCAACGGTGGGGGCCGTCGCTGGCGACGCTGAAGTTTTAGCTAACCTGTTCACATCTATGTTCACAATGGCATCCCAAGTATCATCATACTATTATGGGATGCGATGAGAACAGTTGTAATATGGGATGTGTGTTTCCCAGGCAACGACACACGTTGACACGTTTTGGAACAGCGCTGCACGCTGGCACAATACTCCTAAAAGCAAAATGCTTATTATTTTGAATTATTTGGCACCTTCTATTACTGTCAACACCAGTATTGTTGTATTGTAATATGCCATAAAGGTTTATTGAAATTTTGGGGAGAGCAGGGGGGAAGAAATCTTAAAAAAAAATATATATATATTTTGTTTTTGCAATTTCTTAGAGCCGCCAACTAAAGCTTCGAGAGCCGCCAGTGTCTCGCGAGCCGCGCAATGAGGAACTAGGGGCTAGAGAAATGCAGAGAAATGCAGCTCTGACCTGTTTTCCTCTGGGATGTGGAGGGCCATCATGGTGAGAGGCTCGCAGCACTCCACCATCCAGCCCAGTCTCTCACTAACTCGCCCCGTCTCTGGGGCCAGGAAGTGGTTGGGCATGCGGCTCCAGATGACCGGGGTCAGCATTTGGACATCCAGTCTAGGGGGACACTGGGGGACAGGATTCTTGCGCTCACTTCGGAACATGGCTGCTGAGATTGGCATTATGTTCTGGCAAGATGTAAAAGGAAACAGAACATATCAATTAGAGTAAAAGGTTAAATAATTATAATGAGGCAATAATTCAATATTATTGATTCTCGTCATGCAGTGGGATTTTATTGTGATATGGTGATTTTGAGATTTTGTAATACACAATTCTTGCTGTCTAAATAGATGATAACAAGCATATTTTATTTAAAAAATAAGCTGACAAAATGGGGCACGGAACATTTGAAAGATTATTATTATTATTATTATTGACATCACACATAACATTACCATTCGGTTCAATGGGATAAACCATTAATTTTGGTTTGATTTTGCTTACGTGAGCCAGTGTGATACATATATAGATATTAAAAAAATACTTATCATTATGATTATCGGGATATTAATGATTTCAACCATTATGCCCAGCCCTAGTTGAAATCAGGTAATAGTATTGTTGAAGCAGTGATACTTTGTGACTGACCTTGAGCTTCCCCAGCTCAACTTGAATCATATTCTGACTGGATGGCAGGACAAACACAGCTGGGAATAGTTTTGTGTTGGGCTCCACCTGAAGGGAACATTGCATGTTTATTGCAGACAACAGTTGAAGCTGTTTAAAGTATGTAAGCATGCAGCTTTTCTGACCTGGTAAAACGTGTTGATCTCTTTTCCATTGGCAGTGAAAGTCATGAGTCCAGTGTCCAAGTCAATAAGACAGCCAATCACAAAATCCTCCTGGCTGACCCGGGTCTGCTGGGAGCTGCTGAACTCTCCTCCCCACACCATATAGCAGTTACTGCGTTTTATACTGGAGAAGACAGCAAAAGACAGAAACCATTATTCAAAGCTTATGTATCATCTTTGAATGCAAATACATTTGCATGATGTGAAGGAATTTTTATTATTGCTGTGAGTAATCTACCTGTCATGTATGTTGCCTTTGTCATCGCCCACAGTGACGGTTACATTTCTCACTTTGTTGAGGTCAAAATGAGAATCATACTGGTGATAGTCAGGCGTGATCCAGCCCACCCATACTCCACTGGGCTCCTGCCCCGCAAACACTCGCACAGAATAATAGTACTGGCAATGAAAGGAAGTGGGTGGAGAAAAAATTAATACCATTTCAGTTGAACAGGTTTCACAATGCAAACAATCAAAATCCCATACAACTTTGGAAGCAATAAAAGTATAACAAAAGAGACTAGGTTAAGAAAAAGAAAGTAAAACAACAGCAGTAGCGAGCACACTACAAAATTGAAGTCAGTCAAGGTGCAGGGGCAAGGTAGAAATGTACAAAAAAGAACAAAAGGCCAGCACTCAAAAAAGTCCTTTAGGTGTTTTTAATACTTAGCTTGTACAGCAGCACAACGTACGCGTTTAGCGGGTAGCCTTCATCAGCGTTATGCCGAGTCAGGCGGACATGGCGTATAAATACAGAATGAATGTAAAACTACATTCAATAATCAAATCAGTTACCAGGTAAGCGTACCACGATAAGGACATCAGAAAAGTTACAGAATATACAAAAAATGTACATAGCATATATTCTTCTAGTAGAATTTACTAATAGAAATAATTAAATATTTGATTAAGTATTAAAAACACTTAAATTACTTTTTTGAGTGCTGGCCTTTTGTTCTCTTTTGTAAGAAAAAGAAAGGCCATGTCTCATGTATTTTGTATGTTAATTGGATAGTAAACTAGCGAGACAGAGGCTATGGGTGATGTTATATGACTCATAAATATATATCAAACAGTGACAGACATACTGTGGTGGTGTTGAGGATGATGTCAATGTCGTCACGGTCATCTGGCACCACATCCTGTACTAAGCGGGGCATGGTGGGAACGACAGGTGCCGGAGTGATTAATGCAGCCTTCTTAGCCTTGAAAAGGAACCTGTAAGAAACACACATGTATTTAAAAGAAAATAGAAATATTGTGTTTACCTTTACCTGCTGTAGACTACACCTCATACTCTACATGAATCTATACTGTACCAACCCTTTCTTCTTGCTCTTCTCAGTTGAGGCATCCTTCTCATTCTCTCCATTTTTGATGGCAGGGATCTCCTTGGGCACAGACGCTTCTTTCTTCTCCTCCTCCTGCTCCTTACGAGTGGCTGACTTCTTGAGCACTTCGAATTCAGAGTTGGGGTCCACCTCTACCACCTCATCCTCAGGGATAGTGAGGGCGCGAGTGAGCGGAGTGGTCCCCGCTCGGATTTTGAAAGTCTCGTGAAACTCGACTGGCATGCTGAGTCTGAGGAACATCAGGTCTGTGTTGGCATTCTGAGAACCGAAGGTCTTGTGGGTCACTTTCAGACAGGGTGCGCTGTCCACTGTCCCATCCACACGGGACACCTACAGCACAAAGGAAAGCGGGGAGCAGTGATCTAGGAATAGAACTCATCTGTAATGGGAAAAACGTCATTCAAACACCGAGTTGGCTAATGTACAATATAGTCTACCTCAATGTGGGGATGATCAGTGGGCACAGGGATGAACTGGGGCAGGCTCTTGCTGAACCACATGGTGATGTCTCGTTTCATGTTGATAGCAAAGGGTTCAAACCCCTCCTGCAGGCCACAGATGGTAAAGTAACGTAGGCTGCTAACGTTCTGGCCCAGGTTGATACAGCCAACTTGCGACATGCCCAGACTGCACACCGGAATGAAACCTGGGGAATGGTGGGTATACAAACATAGATCAAGAACACAAACGAAAATGGACTCATGTCCAGCCTTGAGAGATTCATTTCATGAGCCACAGTGGTCCTTTCTTACCCTCTCCTATCTCTATATCCTTAAAGGCCATCTCTGAGCCGGAGTCACTGATCAACATCTCTCCATTGAGGGTGAACATGATGTTCATCTCAGTGAGGTCAATCATACAGCCGACCACGTCACCAGATTGCCACTGACGACCGAATGGCTCAGTTCCCACATGCCAACGTTGGGCCTGAAAACCACAAATATTCATGTTGGAATTTCATAACACAGAGGGCCTGGGAACCTTCATATAGTAAGCAAACCAAGCCTAGCTCACACCTTGAAGCCGTTGAAGACATAAGCCAACTCGTCTGCACCAAGTTCTGTGTCGGCGCGGACACTTGGTCGTGCCCAGCCCACTCTCATCTCTCCGACCGTCACTGCCTCAAACTCAAAGTACCACTTCCCCTGGGTGACACCATAAGACTTCTCCGCTCTGAACACTCGGATCTTATTATCACGGCAGGTGCCTGGCCCGTGCCCACCTACATTAACACAAATACAGCAGCAATCAATTCAAGTCAAGTCAAGTTTATTTGTATAGCCCTAATTCACAAGCATGTCTCAGAGGACTTCACAGAGAATACGTCTAGCTAAATCTAGCTGACACAACAATAACAATTACAGTAGTAATAATAACATGATTGAACAATCATATGATAGAGAGAGACATAAAGAGAGGGATAAAGGGGGAGGGAAATGTGGGGGAGGAGAGAGCAGGGAAAGGGAGGAGGTGGGGAGGGAGCAGGGAAGGGAGAGCAGAGGGATGTGGGGGAGGAGAGGGCAGGAAAAGGGAGGAGGTGGGGAAGGAACAGGAGAATGTGCGGGAGGAGAGAGCAGGGGAAAGGGAGGAGGTGGGGAGGGAGCAGGGGAGGGAGAGTGGGGGGGTGTGGGGGAGGAGAGAGCGGAGAAAGGGAGGAGGTGGGGGAAACAGGGAATGTGGGGGGGAGAGAGCAGGGAAAGGGAGGAGGTGGGGAGGGAGCAGGGGAGGGAGAGCGGGGGGTTGTGGGGGAGGAGAGAGCGGGGAAAAGGGGGAGGTGGGGGGAAACAGGGAATGTGGGGGGGAGAGAGCGGGGAAAGGGAGTAGGTGGGGAGGGAGGGAGCAGGGAGGGATGTGGGGGAGGAGAACAGGGAAAGGGAGGAGGTGGGGAACAGGGAGTGTGGGGGAGGAGAGAGCAGGGAAAGGGAGGAGGTGGGGGGAGCAGGGGAAGGGGGCAAGAGGACTCATGTCCAGCCTTGAGCCTTGTCCATCCTGCTGCAGAGAGCGGCCAGGCCAAATGAGCAGCAACCCAGACAATCTGACTACTCTAGCCATTAACCTGAACTAACTAGCACACAAGGAATCTAGCTAATCTACAACCTAGTCTGCCCTGTCCTACTCTACTCTAGTCTGATTTTAGCCTGAATACTATAACACTCCAGTTCAGAGGATTCCAAAGTGGGAGGTGGGCCCCCCCAGGGGGGCTCAAACAGTTTGAGGGGAGGCTCAGTGACTGAAATATTTTTGCATTCAGTTATAGTTCAATTAATAGTTTGAATAAGAGTGAAGGCAACCTTTTCATGGAGCTTTTTCCATGCTATTTCTGAGAGAAGGCCCATGGTCTCGGACTTTGGAAACCTCTGGTCTACAGCCTACAGTTAGGCTGTAGCTAATCTATAGCCTAGCCTAAGCTATTCTGACCTACCGGCATCCCTTGACCAGTGATGGAGAGCACCGATGCCCCCCACCCCGGCCCCCGCCCCCACACACATAAGGCATGAGAGAGAAGGCTGGACCGGGACACACCGGAACTCCCCTCCACCCCCAGTGCGTGCAAGGAAACCTTTCCACCTGCGGAATTATATCCCCAGGATTGCCTCAGTGACTGTCTGAGGAGGAACCTTGTGAGGGCCGATGTACCGTAGGGGCCCAACTATGGACCCCAGCTGGGGACCCCCCTCCGGGATAGGCAGAATGGATGCCGGGCTAAACATTTTACAAAGTTTCAGATATAGAAATACAATTTACAAAAGAACAGGAAGTTGAAAATGTAAATAAGGAAGAATCCCAAAAAATGAATAAGAAAATGTAGTCTTTAAATGTTCATAAGTTCAGGGAAGAAAGTTGAAAGTGTAAAAAGGAAGAGTCAAAAACAAATCTAAGATAAATCAAGATTTAATCAAAACGTTGTTGAGTTGTATTGAGACACATTTCAAATATTAATAAATATAATTATTCCTGCTACCTGCCAAACAGAAAGCAGCACAAACTTACTGCTCTCCTGGTCAGGTGGCTCTATGTTGTAGCCATAGCCGATGAGAGTGCGAACAGCTGCACAAACAGTGTCTCTATTGGTCTTTTTGGTCTTTTCATCCAGTAGGTTGTAAGGAACCAGACGGGGATTGCGCTTGTTTATTATATCCTGTTCAAGAAAAGTAGTCATATATTGTAAGCAATAACAAATGTAGAAATGGAATGTAATTTTGTCCATAAAATATCTACAACACCTTAGTGCAGCCTGTGCCCATAAATGTCTATAGACACGTTTCCTGGGCACTTCCGGTTTGCTTCCGGACTCGGCCGCGAGATGTATTTCTCTTCCGGTGTTTGTGAATACAAAGAAGCGTAACGTACTAGCGTAGTAGCCATAGCGACTGCCAAAAAAATGCAAACTTGGGATCATTCTCCGAGTCTCCTGTCTAACGAAAGAGTGTCTATCCCACACCCGTTGACAGTGGACACATGGGAAGATAATATGTGTAAATGGCCGAACGTAACTACAGGCAGGATTATAGCGTATTTTGAGGAATCAATGGAGGTGGACGGCAACGCGATGAACAATCTCAAAAGCTCCGAAGCGTCAGCCAGACTAACGTTAGGTAAGTTTTGTTTTTGACTCTGAAGAAGACGCAGTGCGCGTCGAAACGTCAGTTTAGCTCTTTGTACCTTTATTAAATGTATTGAAGTGACTTTGTGTGCTCCAGCTCACTCATTGGGTTAGTCTTTTTGAAGTGGCCCATTGACCTGTTTGCATTGTTTTGTCCTGTTCTGAGAGCATCGACCTCCCTCTGTGGAGGGGTTGAAGCGCAGGAGATTCCTTCTACAGTATAACGTTAGGTAAGGTTGCAGTCCTCTCCTCTGTCACAGTCAGTCAGACTAACGTTAGGCTACAGTCCTCTCCTCTGTCACAGTCAGACAGACTAACGTTAGGCTACAGTCCTCTCCTCTGTCACAGTCAGTCAGACTAATGTTAGGTTACAGTGACAGTACTCTCCTCTCTCACAGTCAGACTAACATTAGGTTACAGTCCTCTCCTCTCTCACAGTCAGCCAGACTAACGTTAGGTTACTGTCCTCTCCTCTGTCACAGTCAGTCAGACTAACGTTAGGTTACAGTCCTCTCCTCTGTCACAGTCAGCCAGACTAACGTTAGGTCTCTCTCCATTCAAAAACAACACAGTTTGCCTTGATCACTGCAAAACATGACATGCCGTGTGTAGCCTCCACACAATGGGGCTACACACGGTAAATCATGGTAAATACGCAGCACAATACCCACCGTGGTAAACAGAAGAAGACGGGGATATTAACTTTAAGGCGACTCACTTCTAGACTTGAATGAAATTGTATTCACTTACTATCTGCTCCGTGGATTACCATTTTACAATTTCGGAGCCGAAATTGTAACATAGCAACGTTGGTCCACAAACGTTGCTATTTTACAATTGTTTTGGAGATCGGGTTGGGATTATAACGTTAGTTTGCCGAGTCGCACCTGGTAATCCAGAAATGGCGTTACCTTTCTCTACTTGTAGATCATCAAGAAACTTTAAATTAATAACGTTAGATGTGTTTAACAGAGCTGTATATCGGGTCTAGCAGCTGATCAGCAGCTCAGACAGCCTCAAACACGAGGTGATTGACAGCTCTATAATTCGCAAAATATCAGTGGATGGAAACGCGCATTGTTTCGCATTTTATTTTGCCGACTTTCTGAAAATTCGATTAAAAGTTGCAATACATTTGGATGGAAACCCAGTCACACAATCTAGTTGCTGCAACTTGAAATGGTATTGGATATGCATCATGTGTGCTGATGCTCAAAACACTGTCGATCCAATTACTCGTTCAGGCGTTTCTGTGTATTGTGACAGCCACGCACTGCACAATGTGTTCTAGAATAACCCATTGTTAATAACGTCTGCTAACAGTGTAGCTGATGTTAGCGATCGTTGTAAAAAAGTTCGGATATTTCGGCTGCTACCTTCTGATGTGCTCGCTGCTGTGGACGCAATGTGGACTTAACCGGAAGCCGGGGACACGAAAGGCTGCTATGGCGCCGCCCTAGGGCAGCGCTGGGAAACGTGTCTATAGGTTTAAACTGACAAATCAGTCATAATTAACAATACCACTTATTGACATTACAGGAACAGAGAAATGAAAGATACCTGCATAATACTATATGTCCAGCCTTGGCGAACCCGGTCTCTTGCCCACACATTGTGTCCGTTTTCTGCGAGTCTCTCCACTAGAGTGTTCTGATTAGGCGTCAGCTTGACATGGTTGAGGTCCAGAGGGGCTGGCTTATACGCACTGCTCTGCATGTAACTGAGGAACACCATCATGTGATCAGAGTGGGACCAAGAACCAAGAAAGGCGTTAATTGTATACATGATAAAAGAGAAACAGTGTTAAAAATGAATCAAAAATAAAAGAATGCTCAGCAGCTCACGTTTTGGGGAGCTTTATCCTTTTCAGATTCTCCTCTGCTTTCTCATCTCCCATTCCTACATGACAGCCCAGTGCCAGCAGAGTCCTTTAAAATGAATGACACATGAAGAAGTATGGAGAGAAGAAAGCAAAATGCTGCTGAGTAAATAAGGCCATGTTCACATTACAGGCAAATCCGATTTGCTGATAAAGTCATTAATCATCATTATCTTGATTGGTTTCCCAAATCTGATTTTGGAGTGTGTCCGCACTGCCGCAAATCTGATTTTCAAGTCGGATCTGTGTGTCCAGACCTAAACAGCCTATCTGCATGGGTTGCTATGGTAACGACGTGGGCGTCAGTAAATATGTACGTTGGTGATGTGGTTTTCATGCGCAGAAGCATTTGATGAGTTGCGAGTGACGTTCAAATCAGATTTGGTGGATCTGTGCGTCCGCACTGAAGACACATCAGTCAAAAGCACATTTGAAGCAGATTGGAAACTACCTCCATATGTGGTTTGGGACAAGTGACACAAATCAGACTTGGAGCGTCCAGACTCATAAAACCAATCTGGATAAAGTAATTATTAGGTCACTAAAGTTCACAAATCAGATTTGGCCTCCTACTCTGAACATGGCCTAAGAGCCTTGACTTACTTGAGTGTCTCTCCTGACATCGCTAAATTGTAATTTTTCTCTGGTTCGGGTAGACTCTGGAAATCTACCAGGCAGGGGTGCAGCTTCTTGTTGTCATCACGAAACTTGATGTGGATTACAAAATAAAGGAAAGTGCCAAGAATATATTTGTTATTGTAGCCCGTATAACCTTTGCTGTAGGTAAAGATGAGCAACATTAAAAACACTCACTGGTCCAAAGGTCCATCCTTGTTCAATGCGAGTAACAGCCCATAACTCATGGCTGTTTTCTGCTAGCTTCTCCCGAATGCGCTCCAAATGTGCAGGGAGTACAATCTGAAAAGATAATAAAATCAGTGCAACAGACAAGAGGAAGATGAGAAAGACAAGGCTGGTATTGGATTTTACCTGTACTGTGTCCACAGGGCAAGGGGTGAAGGAAGTATGCGAGAGGGACTGTGTGGGACCCAGCAGGTTACGGACACCGTTCAAATCATGCTTATACTCCTTGATGGGCTCAATACGCAAACGATCCCTGGGCAGCACCGCTTCATGGCATGGAGCATAGCCTGGGGGTGGGAGGAACTTAAAATCCCCATGACGCCCTCCAAGAAGAAATCGCACCCTATGATGAAAGAATATATTTACATCAGTCTTAGGGCACTCTACTTATTAAAGAAAAGATGTATTCAGAATATCGAATTTTATGCTTTACAGTGTCCTACCTCACGCCTGCAGAGAAGCTGACAGCAGGGAAGAACAGGCCGTCCAGGTTGAAGTTCTCGAACATGCCCTGTACAGGGTGCCCATTGATACGGAAGGAAATACTGGGCACGCTCAGATCCAAGCAGCAGCTGATCACGTCTTCGGCTGCCAGGATGTGCTGATTGGGCGTGGCAACGTGACGTGGAACCCGGCCTGCAGAAACAAAGAGGAGTTCTGTTTATGTAGGTTCAGTTAAGCTAAGTTTGATTTTCTCCCCACCCTCGCCCTAATCCGGGCCCGTATCCTACTCCCTCCCCTCCCCCAACCCTAGACCCTACCTCTACCCTGGCTCTCCCTCCCCTGCACCCTCCCACCTCTCCTTCTCTGTTCTCTCCTCCTCCACATTTCCCATTTTCTCCCCACCTCCTCGCTCTCCTCCCCCTCATCCCCCCGCTCTCCCTCCCTCCTCCATTCTCCTGCTTTCTCCTCTTCCCGGTGTTTCTTCCTCTTCCCCCCTTCCCCCACTACTCTAAAGCATAGTACACATTCTACTCCAAAGCATGGCACCCACTCTATCCCCTCCAATATTTCGCCACTATTTAAAGCATGGCACCCATGCTCTTAGTATTTCGCCACTATTTAAAGCATGGCACCCATTCTTCCCTAAAGCAAGGCACCCATAAGCTCTATATGTGAACATGTGTTTATTTGGCAAAAGGACTCACTACTAAAGGCTTGCAGCCAATTAAATTAGGCATAGTTTGGTTGCTAAGAAATTGACATATGTCCGTTTGCAAGATGTGTGTCTATATTTCTCTATCATATAATTGCTCGATATGTTATTATTAGGGGTCCAAGCACGAAGTGCGTGGATCCCTATTGTATCTGTAATGTTTATTATTATTATTCTGCCCTAAAACAGCATGCACGTCAAAAACCGTAAGGGCTACAGTAGCCAGACCTTGCACATAGGTTGGAAATGTGCCCCACTGCTCAGAGACAAAAAATTAGCCATATTGGCCAGATGGTGGCGCTATAACAGACCCTTTTGCGTATTGACCCATAACTCACACCCATTTAAGCCTGCTAGATTTTCCAAAAAAAAAAACGAACTCGTCCTAGGCCATTTGCCCGAATGAGCCCAAACTTTTTCTGTGTCATCTCTGGACTTCCCTGATCTAAAGTTGTATAAAGAATTTGGATACGTGAAACCGTCTTGAAATGATAAATGTTTAAACTTTGACACTTTGAAACTTTGAAACTTTGAAACTTTGAAACTTTGAAACTTTGAAACTTTCACCGGAAGCTTGGACCCCGCATCGCCGCTTGCGGCTATATTTACTATTGTAATTTGTTAATGTTGTGTCAGTTAGCCCTCCCTTCCCTGTTCTCTCCATATAGTCTCCCATACTCCTCTATACTCTCATACTCTTCCTTACACTCTCTCCTCCCCCACATTTCCCATTCTCTCCCCACCTCCTCCCTCCCCCTGCTCTCTTCTCCCCCACACCCCCCCTCCCCCCCCTTTCCCCTCTCCTGCTCTCTCCTCTTGCTCCTTCCCCACCTCCTATACCCTCCAACATCTCCCATTCCCTCCCCATCCCATCACTCTCTCACATTCCCCCTGCTCTTCTCCCTTCTCCTGCTCTCTCCTCTGCTCTCTCTTCATTTCTATATTTTCTATATTATCAATTGTTCAAATGTTATCTTTATTCTGTATATTCTTGCTACTGTTGTGTCAGCTAGAATTAGCTAGACCTACTTTCTGTGAAGCCCTCTGATACATGCTTGTGAATTAGGGCTATATAAATAAACTTGACTTGACTTGACTTGACTTGATTTCACTAGGCATCTCGCGTGCTACGCTACTAGGCTCGCCCACTGCACAGGCTCGCCCGTACTACAGCTCGCCGAGCTGGCCCTGCAGCTCACATACACAGCTCAGCCGCTGTGCGGCCTCGCCCACAGCTCGGCTGCTGCATGGCCTTGCCTGCCGTATTGGCACGCGCACAATGTCTCCCTCTCTCTCCCTCAGTCTCTCTCCCTCTCCTCCTCTCCCTTCTCTTTCATGAGCCTCAGACTGATGACATCACTGATGACATCATCACTGATGACATCATCACTTGTCATCACTGAACTATAACCTCAGCCTTAGGGCAATCAGCCTTAGGGCAATTACTCTGCTCTAATTAAAAAATCTGGCTCCTTCAGGTCACCCGCACGGTGCTCTTTACACCACTTGAAAGTTTCAGCCTGATCGCATGTAAAACGGCATAGCTGTAGCCGGACAAAATTCTTGAAACAGAGGCCGGACAAACAGACAAACATTGCCAAATTCATAGATAGATAATATTTCCTGAAAACCACAAACTCAAATTATAGCTGCTGCGCAGCAATGGGTCATGCACTGACATCACTGATGACATCACTGCAACTATACAGTAATTGGCAGCATTTCTGAGTCTTATTTGCTAGCAGAACATAGGTCTGTGGGAGAGCTTCAAGAAAAGGAAGTGGACCGGAGGGGTCAGTCTGAGGAGTCTGGTGATGATGTCACCTGGAGGAAGAGTATCAATGGCGAGGTGGACCCCAATCAGCCTGCTACCACAAGTAAAGAAGAGTCTCCTGTTGATATGAACACCATAACCTTGGACTCAGAGGAAGAGGATGTAGATCTGGTTCACTGTTGTATTGGAAAGATTGGAGGTGCTTCATTAAGGCTAAAACACTCTCCTTATGACAGAATCTCATTAGCTGTGTTTCCATTACAGTTTTTCGCAAAATAATTGCGATATTTCTACAACTTCGACAATGTACAATTGCGACTTGTAGGCGTTTCCATTGAAGTTGAGTTTTGGTCTGACGGAGCGCACACCTGAACGCAATTCCCATTAGCCTACCAGCAGCTGCCTGCCACAGTGGATCTGCCCCATATCCCGTCCCCTGCATGCTCAAATCCAACCAATGGTCAATGCAAATCACAACATGAAGTTACAACGCATATAAACGAGCCTGATTATCAATTCAAAATAAAATGAGTCGCATAATGTTGCTGGCTGCGGTGAATGCAGTGAGTGCGACAGGCAGAGGAAAAAAGCCTAATAGCCTAATAGCCTACAACTGGTCCGATTTAGAGATGGAGGGGGGAAAAGGCTGATTTGGTCAATAATCACAATGTTGTGTAGCTATTATAATTATAACACTGCACCTGAAACGTGTGTAATGTATTACTCACAGTCACTGTATTCACTTCAGTCAGGAGCACGCACCGCACCGGTGTGTGCTTGCTTTTCATCCCCTTATCTCGCGCTGTGCCAAATGCGCGCACACAGGCAGCCTGTCACCATGGACCGATTTCTGCCATTAAACATTATCTATTTTATATATTTGCATAACACTCGTCTTTCTGCTAGCGTTGCTTCAAAGTTTTCCATTGCTGCGGAGGTTTTGCCACGGCTTATCGAACCGTTTCTTCCTCATTTTTCGCTGCTTTTCCAAAGCAGAATGGGTCACATGACGTGCTAATGCGAAAAAACTGTTTCCATTACACTTTTGCGATAAACTGCTATATCGACACGTCTGAAAAACCACCTCATGAGAGCGCAAAAACGTTTTGCGATATTTGGGAGGTTTTTCGAAATTTACGTGTTTCCATTACCCACTTTCTATTGCGATATTTAGATTTTGCGCATTTCTGATGGTAATGGAAACACGACTATTGACACTCTGAGCTCACTGCAGGAAGTGGATCTCTATGACAAATGATAAATCCTGCTGCACAAGAAAATAAGCTGCATGCTGTCTTGAGTCTACCAAATGTTTCTGTCCACACGCCAATTTGTTTCAATCACTCTTTTTTGGCTCCTTGGTCAGACAATAACTACCGCGCCTGGAGTGAGAAGGGGCTGGTTTCCATCAAAGACCTACATAGATGGTCATTTTGCATCATTTGATCTACTGAAGAGGAAGTTTGAGTTGCCCGGCATGAACTGGTTCAGATTCCTGCAAATCAAAAATTATGTTCGATCCAAGATTCGCACCAGTAGTCCAAACAAGTTAATTTCATCTAACGTTAACTATAAAGTTGTTGAAAAGACGTTGTATTTTTTGTGAGACGTCACGTAATGTTGCTGTGACGTGTCATACTGTATGGCTGGTTTATGTAGGTCATCAGCCATATGACACGTCACAGCAACATCACGTGATGTCTTTGACGAAGATTGCAGGAAGCAGCAGTCGAAACTGTCAGGTATTCACAAAAAATACAACTAGTCTTTTCATATGAACAACTTTATGGCCAAGATTCGCATCTTTGAAGTGCTCCCAAATGAACATGCTTTTTTCGATGTATTGCTGAGCCCTCCTCACTCCAAGCATATATTCTCTAGATTTGTATGTCTGTTTGAGCCACTTACTGCCCCCTCGATCCTATCCCTTCCTCTCTCCTCCAAACCATCTCACCTAACATATCTCCCTTCCTCACTACCTTCATTAACTCCTCTTTGTCCTCTGGTCTTGTCCCGCCTGCTCTAAAGACTGCAAGAGTCAAGCCTCTGCTTAAGAAACCCTCCCTTGACCCTACTGCTATTCACAACTACAGACCTGTCTCTCTTCTCTCATTCCTTTCCAAAACCCTCGAACGAGCAGCGTCCGAACAACTTTCTCTCTATCTCTCCCAAAATGACCTCCTGGACCCTCTGCAGTCCGATTTCAAGGCCTCTCACTCCACTGAGACAGCTCTTCTTGCTGTCACAGAGGCCCTTCACACTGCTAAGGCCTCATCCCTGTCTTCTGTTCTTGTCCTCCTTGACCTGTCTGCTGCCTTCGATACAGTCAACCACCAAATCCTTCTTTCCACTCTGTCTGACCTCGGCATTTCAGGCTCTGCACTCTCCTGGTTTGCTTCCTACCTCTCGAACCGCTCATACCAGGTCTCATGGAGAGGGTCCCTCTCCAGATCCTGTCCTCTTACCACCGGTGTCCCCCAGGGCTCAGTCCTGGGCCCCTTACTTTTCCTTCTCTATATAAGATCTCTTGCCTATGTGATCTCTTCTCATGGCTTTTCCTATCACTGCTATGCTGATGACACCCAGCTTTTCCTTTCCTTCCCCCCCTCTGACACTCAAATCGAGGCTCGCATCTCTGCATGCCTCAAAGACATTGGCGACTGGATGTCTGCCCACCACCTCAAGCTCAACCTTGGTAAGACCGAGCTACTCTTCCTCCCAGGAAAAGACTGCCCTCTCGCAGATCTCTCCATCTCCATTGACAACACCACTGTACTGCCCTCCCAAACAGCTAAGAACCTTGGGGTGATCCTTGACAACCAGCTGTCTTGCTCTGCCAACATAGCTGCTACAGCGCGCTCCTGTAGGTTCTCTCTCTACAACATCCACAAAATCCGTCCCTTTCTCACAAGAGAAGCGACTCAACTCCTGGTCCAGTCTCTTGTCTCCTCCCGCCTGGACTACTGCAACGTGCTCCTGGCCGGCCTACCTGCCACCGACATCCGACCGCTTCAGCTCATTCAGAATGCTGCAGCCCGTCTGATATTCAACTAACCCAAATTCTCTCACGTCACTCCCCTCTTCCAGGAGCTCCACTGGCTTCCCATCCCGGCCCGCATCAAATTCAAGACACTGGTACTGGCCTACAGGGTAGTACACCAGTCAGCTCCCCGGTACCTGCAATCCATGGTCAGGTTCCAAACCTCTCAGCGCTCCCTTCGCTCCTCCACCAGTGCAGGTCACCTCGCCCCTCCTTCGCTACGGGGGCTCAAAAGTCGCTCATCCCGATCTCGACTCTTCTCGTCCCTGGCACCTCAATGGTGGAACGAGCTTCCACCTTCGGTCAGGACAGCTGAATCACTGCCGATCTTTCGGAAAAGACTAAAGACACACCTTTTCAGGCTCCATCTGGGCCCTTCTTGATCTAACTTCGTTCTCTCTTTCTTAAAAAAAAAAAAAAAAAAAAAAAAACTAACCAACCTTGTACCACTAACCTAAACTTGTACCACTGTTCCTTCAGAAGTTGTAGTTGTCATAGACTGTGCTCCATAGTTGATTGCTCTATTGCTGACAAAAAATGTGTTATTGTAAGTCGCTTTGGATAAAAGCGTCTGCCAAATGACGTAATGTAATGTAATGTAATGTAACTGCAACGGCCTCTACTGAGAGGATCAGAGAAGGATGGCAGGGGGAACTAGGTGTTGATTTATCTGACCTGATATGGGAAAGGAGTCTGTCTGTAGGCCAACTCTGCTCAGTTAATAGCAGACACCAGCTGATCCAATTTAAAGTCGCTCACTGTTTTCACTACTCCAAGCATAAATTACACAGGATCTTCCCTTCTGTCTCGCCACTGTGTGACAGGTGTCAGAGAGCACACTATCTCATGCCTTCTGGTTCTGCCCTTCATTGTTGGGATTTTGGGGCAAAATATTTGATTGGTACTCTAAGGCTTACAAAATAACCCTACAGCCAGAGGCGGAACTCGCCATCTTCGGCTGCTCGGAGTCCTCTCTGAATTTCCCTACAGCTGTGCAACAGTCTCGGACACTGGGGACAACTGTCGCCAAAAGACTCATTCTGAAAGAGTGGAAGTCCTCCTCTTCACCCTCTTTTCAGGTGTGGCTGATGGACATGATCGGGGTGGCTGTGGCTCAGGAGGTAGAGCGCGTCGTCCACCAACCAGAAGGCCGGTGGTTCGATCCCCGGCTCCTCCAGTCCGCATGTCGAAGTGTCCTTGGGCAAGACACTGAACCCTAAATTGCTCCTGATGGCTGTGCCAGCACCCTGCGTGGCAGCTGGCCGCCTTTGGTGTGTGAACGTGTGAATGTAGGCACATTGTAAAGCGCTTTGAGTAAAAGCGCTATATAAATGCAGTCTATTTATCATTTACCATGATCTCTGTTATACAGATGGAGAGACTCAGGTCCCTGAGAACCAACTCACTTGGAAGGTTCTCAACTATCTGGGACCCATTTTTGGCCTACTTCGACGAGGTTAAGAATGACAGACGGCTCGCCCGGCCCTTTAAACATGTTCTCCCCGTGCTCCCTGGGGTTTCTCCATATAATCACCCCACAAAAAAAATCCATGCAGAAGATCGTCGTCTGACCAGTGGCGGTTAGAACAAGTTGGTCCCCAGCGCTTCACTGCAGCTGCGCACCGCTCCTTTGACCCAGGATGGGTCAAACGCGGAGGACAAATTTCACAGCGCCTCCAAAGCATGTGCGTGTGTGTACTGGCTGCCATGCATGTGTGTGCATGCCAAATGGTGTTTGTGACAAATAAAGATGGGGTTTGTCCGTCCGGTTTAAAAATTAACTATCAATCACACTGTGTGGGCAAAGCCTCTTCCCACACATCATCTGCTAATCAAAAAGTGGGGGCGGAGCCTATTACACAGTGTGGGCTGGGCGGAGACTCTTCCCACACATCACTTGTCAATTACACAGTGTGGGCGGAGGCTCTTTTTGTTCAGAACCAAACTCTTTTCTCTCTTTTCAAGTATAATACATTGTTATGGATCCTTCTCCTCGGCCCTCCTTGGGTCATGTACTGTAGTCAGCTGGGCAGCATTGACTTCAGCTATATATATGATGGGCTCCTGCCAACTCCTCTGCAAGCACAATGGTGGACCAGCACAAGCCAGTGGAGGAGGTTATTTCTTCCTGGTATGTTGTCTCCGGGCCTGCCTCTGGCGGGCCCCCAACGGCTTGGATCCAGACCCGATGGAAAACCAGGGAGTTGCTGGAGACGCAAAAGAAGTGGGTACAACAGTGTTGAAGCCTTGGACAGGAGTTCCAGTGCTTCCAAAGGAAATGGGACCAGCAGCAGCACTCTGGCCAAAGGTGGGGGTAGATGTCCCCCTGTCAGTAGCAGCGGCCCCAAAGCTGAAGCCTGCCATCTGTGGTGCAGAGTTATTGAAGACTGGAGTTCCAAACTGGGTGCCTGAAATGGCAGTACTAAAGTTAAATACACTGGAGGCTGGCTGAGCGGGGCCAGAGGGTGTCTGCTGAGGGTCATTGTCGCCAAATGTAAAGTTGGCTGAGGAGGAGACGCTCTGAACCTGGGCTGCTGCACTGAAGCCTGGTGCAGCTGAGGGAGTTAAGCTGCTTCCAAAATCAAAACTAGTTGAGCTGTTTCCAAATACTGGTTTAAATGGGGTCCCAAGGTTCACTGCTGTGCTGGCATCACATGCAGTAAATGTGAAAGGAGCCGGGGCGAGAGCCGAGACAGGGGTGGATGAAGCTCCACTGGATCCAAAGGTGAAAGGTTTTGGTGGTGCTGCTGTGGAACTGAAGGCTGGCGGGGCCGCCGATGCTTCAAATGACGACTTTCCGAAGATGGATTGGGTGGTGGAGGCGGCAGTGGCAGTTGTGTTGGCCAAAGCAAAGCCACCAAAGGAAGTGGTGGTTGGGTTCTGGATGGCTGCTGCCTGGCCAAAGCTGAAGACCTTGTGGGTGGTAGGAGGAGGGGCCAGCAGTGTGTTGCTGGCAGCAAACGTGAAGGTGCCATTAGAGGAGGTTGTAGTGGGGGCTACAGTGGTGGTAGTAGCAGTTCCAAACTGAAAGGTGCTCCCTGTAGTGGGGGCAGGCGCTGAGGTTGAGTTTGTGCTTGTTGTGGATGCGGTGGACCAGTTTCCGAACAGAGATGTGCCAGCTGGCTGTGCTGCAGGGTCTGTGGTTGTGGTAGCACTGGTGGATTTTGTTTGAGTGGGGATGTTGGCCAGGACAGTGACAAGTGATGGGGCAACTGTGCTGCTGCTCATTAATCCACCAAATATTGAAGACTGGTGGAAGAAGGTACTGGTACTGGTGGAAGAAGCTTTAGGCGCCGAGGTGGTGGCTGTATATGATGGAGGTTGTCCGAAACCAGTGTTTGCTGTAGTACTTCCGAAGATGGGCTTAAAGGTTAGGACGGCGGTTTTGCTCTCTGGGTCTGATATGGCTGAGGAGGTGGTGGCCACAAAGATGGGCTCGAACACAGATGCTAGCAGAGGTTTGGCGCTACTGGTTGACTGGTGGCTGGTAGCTGGGGGAACAGTAGCACCTGCTGGGTTGCAGGCTGAAGAAGCAATGGGTGTGTTGAACTGAGTGTCCAGTCGAAACAGGCTAGCTCCAGCCACATTGGGGGTGCTGCTGGGAGGCTTGGTGGCCTGGCCCAGGACTTGGGTGAAGGCAGAGGGCTGGGGCGCACCTTTAGACATGGACTGGGACAGGGAGGTCACAGGGAGTTGTGGGGAGTCAAAGGCAGCCGAAGGTTTCAGTGTTGAACCACTTGGCTCTACAGGTGTGGTCGATGTTGACATTGCAGTAGTAGCGGCAACTGAAGTAGAGCTAGCTGGAGTGTTGCTCTTCATCCTCAGAGCCTCTAGCAGTGTGTTGGAAGCTGATGTCAGTGCATTGACATTGTTGGCTGGACTGGAATCGAGGTTCATGATTGGGTTCACTGACTGGGAAGTGGAGGCTGTGGGCAGAGGAGCTGTCAGCAGGCTGCTCAGGGTGGTGGTGGAGTTGATGGGCGAGGCCAGGTGGGAGGAGGTGGTGGTTGGAGGCTGCTCTGGCTCTGGAGCAGGTTCCTGCATGTCCTTGTGGATCTTGCTGAGGGCAGCATTCTTCTGTTGGTCCAGGTCTTTCACAGTGATAGTGTAACCAAGCTCAGGTGGGGACAGAGAGATGTGGTTGCTGTCACCCCGGTGGCTAGACACCAGCTGGATCGTACGTTTTCGTTTCCCACCACTACCAGTAGAGTCTGATGAAGTGGTGACTGGGACCTTGAGGACTGGAGTCAGTATGGAAGTAATGGGTGCTTTGTCAGAGGCTGTCTGTTGAGACCTCACCGAGGACAGTGAGCTGGGACATTGGCCTCTGCTCTCTGGCCTCTGAGAGCAAAAATAACCAGTGCTGGACAGAGGGGAACTGGGCGCAGAGGCTTTCTTCCACTGGTTGAAGCCTTGTGAGGAGCTGTAGGAGCTATGGATGGGGTTCCGCTCTGAACCCAGGGTCCCTCTGGGGACATAGCCTGCAATACCCAAGTTGATGGAGGAGGTGCGAGACCTCTTCATGATGGACTCCCCCGCCACAGAGTTCATCCCTCGCTTCAGGCTTCCTGGCCTGGATACGAGCTGTAACGGCGCTCCATTGGGCAAAACGGGTTCAAACGCAGAATGTGCACTTCCACTGATGCATCTTCTTTTACTTTTCTGCTCAGGTGTAAAGCTTGTCTCGTCTTCCTCCACCTCTCTCTTGCGGCTTTCTTTGAGCACCTTGAGGACGGTTTCTGTGGAGCAGGGGTCAGTAGGGGTCCTGGGGCCTCCAGCATAACTCGGATGGCCCAAAAGTGGAGATCTGGGGTTCCTGTGGTCCAGGCTGAGGATGGCAGGGGAGTTGCGAGGGTTGAGCACATTCTTCTTCCTGAAGCCGTCCCACTGGGCAGGAGGTAGGACACCCACCGAGGACGCACCCGGCTGCTGCAGGGTGTAATGACGCTGTGGGGTGATGGTGAACCTGTCCACTGCATTGCCCAAAGGCTCCCCAGTGAATGACAGTCTGCTGTTGGGAGTATAGACTGCATGGTTGGGTCGGGGCAGCCTCTCTCTGGGCTGCTCTCGGGGGGTTGGCCCAAAACTCCTCCCAGCTCTCGGACTCCCGGAGCCATTCTCAGCGGGGGGACTTTCTTCTTTCCTGATGTAACTCCCCATGAACCATGTGGAACTCAGTGAGTGAGTGATGAGTTGGCAATGGCTCGAGTGACATCGCCGATGACATCACTATGTCTTGAGTGACATCACTGATGACATCACCACTACTCCAGTGACATCACTGCTTACATCACTGATGGCATCATGCTCGAGTGAGATCACTGTTAACATCACAATTGCTCGAGTGACACATCACTGCTACTACAATCTGGGAACCCAGAGTCTATTTCTGGGACAGCCGTACCTTTTTTTGAGGCTTCCTGTACAGTGCGGATCTTCCGCCCGGGACTTCCACTTCCGCGCAGCGGTGCCTTTTAAAAACATACATTGTGTGGCTTTTATTTTGAATGCTAAATGTCAAAATTCTTATATTCACTAGTGTTCGGGACCGGAACTCTTATATTCGCCGGTACAACAACAGAGCAGCTGAGGCAGAAGTCCCAGGCGGAAGATTCACGCTGTCCATTTTTTCATAATTCAATCGATGCTACTGCTCACCCTTCATGTCTGTGTAGGTTTTACTAAATTTAACCAATGGAAAAGCATTAAAACGATCTTGTGAGTAATTCTCATAACACCATTTGCCCTCAATCTGTCCTCGAACCTCGAAGCTCCTCCCCTACCTCCCACCAATAACATGTTTTAGAATTATCCCTAGGCTGCAAACTCATTAAAACTATGCAGATCGAATTGGTTTCTCACGAGACTAATGTTCACGTTAGTGAGAGGCTGCTCAACCCCAAGACAGACTCGCCTTGGGAGCCATCTGCGGCCCCGCTGCCGGAGGAGCAGCGGCGTGTGCCTGTGCGTTCCAGAATGGTTCTCGTCACAGAGAAAGTGCCTCAAACTCTTGACTGATAATCCTCTAACATCATTTGAGCTTATTCAGGTACGATATTAATAATAGTAAAGAAGAAGTAGGCCAGCACTCCAGAAAGTTCCTTCAAAATTTTAATCGTCACCTGGGACAGAGCACAATGGACGTTTGAGCGTTAATTAAGCCTTCATCAGATATTAGTAATGTAATGACACATCCACCCAGAAACTGACTATAATGAAGACTTGCCAACTTTGACGACGTGGTGTTCCTGAAAAGTTGCTGTTTTGGAGATCAGAGTTTTTGCCCCAACAGCGACGATATTCTCATACACAACATTCTCCAGCCCACTCTGTGTATGACTGCCAATTTTATATTAGGATAAGATTACAGTTGCTCGAGTGACATCACTGATGACATCTGTTGTAGAATGGAATTTATATTAATTACATTCCAAAATGAGACCGGTGACCAGAGAAAACCATTTGTGACACCAAAATAATAATTGAAGCCAGGAGTCAGGAAGTTGTGTCACAAAATGTATTTAGCCATACATATATCTTTGCAAGATTTCCATATGCAGAGAGACTGGCTGCTTGGAAAAGCTTGTTTACAGATCAGGAGTGCAGTCCCTAATGACACACAGACTGCGCATGAGTCGGAGGAAGCATGGTGCTAGTCTCGGCTCTCCCCAGGTCGGCAGAGGGTGGAGCAGCGACCAGGGCAGCCAATAGAGCAGCCCTGCTGTGCTGTTCTACTTGATTTTAGTGCTGCTTTTGATTTAATATATCATGAGATACTCTTAATGAAACTGGCTACTTATGGTTTTAATACTACTACACTTAACTGGATGAGGAGCTACTTGTGTAACAGAACACAAATGGTTTTCTTTAATGGAAGTTTTTCTGACAAAAAGATGGTACAGTGTGGTGTTCCCCAAGGAAGTTGTTTTTCTGTTGAGCATAAACAGAGCAGCACTATTCTTACGAGCATCACTTGGTCCATTTCAGGAGCTTGCTGCTGAAAAGTTTGGTGTTGCGCATCCAAGTCTTTCATAAAAAGTAGGCTAGTAGCCTACTTTATTACCTCGCAGGCTCGCAAGCATTGTGGACTTTCGTGGGCCCTGGGCACTATAGGCTACTCTCTCTCTCTTTAAATTGATGTTTCTCATCTCCTCCCGATCAGAAATGTCAGCTTTTCTTTTTGCATGCCAGAGATTATGGATTATTATGATTATTATATCGCCTGTTCTATCGCTTTCTAGCACACATCAGCTGACCACAAACAGGCAACAGGCGTCGCAAACTGAGGTAAAAACCCTGATTGAGACGCATATTCCGAATGCGCTATATACATACATGATCAAAGAATCCTCCGAAAACCCGAATAATACTGGAATAACCCAGATGTCTTAATCGGAAAATGCTAAATTCGGAAAAAGGGCAAATTCGGAAAATGCAACTGGAAGATGCTGTTTACATGACCCTCATTTTCTGAATAATAGTGGAATATTGTGTGCATGTAAACGTAGTCAGTGACATCACAATGTGACATCAGTGACTGATGGCATGATGTCACAGACACTGATGATGTCATAGACATTGTGAAATCATCAGTCATGAGTAATAGGTCCGACCAACACACACTTCACGGGTTGGCCAATCAGTCTGAAACTGCACAATGGGAGTGAGTATTGGCACAGGCAGGGACTGCTGACAAAGCAGATTTGTCCATTTTCCCAAATCTAAGATGTTTTTTTGCATTTTTGGCAAGTCTGCACTGACTGGAGCGTACACAAGCATCTACTGTAGGTATGAACTAGGTATGAACTAGTCTACAATAAAATTGGGAGTGTGGACATCCGGCGGGTGTGTGCCACTTTTTTTCATGGGGTTGATGGATTAAACCCAGCCAAAATCAAGAGGAGAGGAGGGGGAAGGGGAGGAGAGGAGAGGAGTGATGTCATCAGACAGTTGTGATTGCTAAGTGGGTGGGCCTCAGTGACGTCATCAAACAGTTGTGATGGCTAAGTGGGTGGCCCTCAGTGATGACAGTTGTGATGGCTAAGTGGGTGGGTGGGCCTAGAGATCTAATGTGATGTGATGTCATCAGACAGTCGCCCAGTGATATATAGGACAAAAGTTGGCTATGACAACTATGATGTCACTCAGTAGGGATGGCTAAGTGGAGGCTGCGTGGGTAGGTGGAGATTTTTGGTGAAAAGGAGAGGAGGGGTGATGGATTGGAGAAGAAGGGGAGAGAAGAGGGAGGAGGTAAGGAAGGGGGAGGAGAGAACAAGAGGGAGGTGGATGGAGATGGGAAAGAAAAAGACAAGCCAAAGTGGACAAAGGGAGAGAGAGTCTCCTCCCTAGAGATGGAACCAACCGAGTGACTTATAGAGCTGCTGTCCCTGCTGACTGGCAGCTAAAAAAACAACTAGAACGACCGCACCGCGGATATATGCCTCCGCCAACAAGTGAGCAGTCAACATCCATGTCTGTCCAGCATTTGACATTTGAGCCAAATTCAAAGAAATTCCGTCGAGGTGTTCCTGGGATATCGCGTTAACAAGCTTGAAAATGGCATTTGTGAGGTCACAGTGTCCTCACAAACGTTGACCCTTAACCACCTAAATCTAATCAGTTCATCCTTGAGTCCAAGTGGACATTTGAGGCAAATTAGAAGAAATTCCATCAAGGCATTCCTGAGATATTTTGCCGCAGAGGCATAAAAACAAAACATACACGTCCATGGAAAAACATATTGAGATTTTGAGCAGATGCTGATGCTGTAAACCAGATCCCAGTAAAAGAATACTTTTCGCCCAGTTTACTCTACCTGACCAGAGGTGAAGTCCATCAAAGCTGTAGGAGTAGAGGTCATCTCCTACCCCATTGGCCCCCCAGCCTTCCCCTCCCCCTGGGTAGGGGCTGTAACCCTCCGTCAGAGCCCAACCCACACGTAGGTGAAAGGGCTGAGCTGTCAGGAAGGGCTCCACGTGGTCCACCATCACCTCAAAATACCACTTCTTATACTGCGTTGAGCCTTCACATGTTCCAAGGAAGATGTTGGGTCTCATGCTAAAGAAAGAGAAAAAGAAGATAAACAAGGACTTTGATGGACAGGGCCAGCAGATGTGCATAAGAGGAAAAAGAGTTACAACAACGAAAGCATATTAAACTCAGCATCATCCAGGACTCAAATTCAACATAGATACTGTATCATTTATTTTTTTACAAGGATGGAATGCTTCATAAAGCTCTACTTTCCATTGACTACTAGGGTTGGCACGATGGACGATGGCATCGTCGCTGGGCCGCCCGACCCCCATTGACCTCTGAGCCTTCTACATCGGACCATCGTGATCTCCATTTGTGAGCACAAACATGCACAAATGTGGCAAAAAACATATAGTTATATATATATACGTAGTATATGGATAATAATATAGATAGTAATTGCTAATTAATTACTATATCCAACACAGGCTAAATAGCCTCAGCTCTGGTCAGTTTCAGTTTCAGCACAAGCCCCTGTGCCTCCCTCTCTCTGTTCAGTGCTGTACGCTGTTTGCCCCAACCCCCCGTGTCAACAACGATGGCATCGTCCATCGTGATGTTTCACTGTGGAACCATCGCGATCGCTATTTGGTTGACATTGCACAACCTCATTGACGCCAATGCTTTCCATAAAGGCAGAATTCTTTTTTTATTTTATTTTTTCATTTTTTTAATTCATTTTGACATAGAAGTCTGAAAATTTGTTTAATCTACAGTACCAAGACAAGAAAATATAATAAAATATATTTTTGGCCAGCGCATGCACGGCGCAGGCCCTATAACAGGGTTTGTCCACTCAATTTAGTCACCAATTTAGTCACCAATTTGCAAGCTGATTTGGTCCTACTCAGAAACCATAAGACCTGCCGCTACCGAACTTGGTAGGTAGGTTCACAGTCACCTTTTACTATGGGCGGAAAAAATACACTAGTTGACCACTAGGTGGTGCTATAACAGCCCTTCTGTGAAGCCCTCTGAGACATGCTTGTGAATTAGGGCTATATAAATAAACTTGACTTGACTTGACTTGACCCTCTTTACGTTTTGGCCCATAACTTTTGAACCGTAGCATCTACAATCAAAATTATTTTTTCTCTGGATTCCTTGGGTAGAGGAATAGAGGCCCCGCCCATTTCACACACAGGACGCCGAACTTAAGCAGAACTGAAGCTTGAAGCAGGCACAAGCTGAACGTACGCTTTACCGTTCACACAAGACGCCTTGTCTTTTCCTCTCAGCGCCTACTCTCGCGCCTTAAACCCGCCCACAACTCCCATTGACTTCATGCCTCACGGCTTCACGGCTTCAGCGTCACTCTTGGAAATTCGGCGTCAATCCTGAGTGATCGATTCGGCGTGGCGTGAGCGTGGCTTCGGCAAGGCATCAGCGTGGCACGCCCGCGGGTGGTGTGAACGGCTTCGCCTGTTAGCAAGGACGCCTAAATGAAACTTGTGGGTACAGCGTAGGTACAGCTTCGGTTGAGCGTTGCTTTGGCATCCTGTTTGAACGGGGGCTATCTACTGTAGACTGCAAGCAATCATGTACGGGGCCGGCACATCAATGTAGTATAAGAGGAAAAAGAAAGTTACAACAAAGAAAGCTCATTTACTCAGCATCACCGAGGAGTTGAACTCACAACCTCCAGGTGCCGGCCCCTAAATCAGAGCAGTTATTTAGCTCCAGCTACTATGCTACAGCACACAAGAGACAGCAAAGTATTTTACATGCGTTTCTGTTTCTTCTTACTTCTTGTATGTTAAATTGACCGACCTTGTTACATAATTGATAATGTTGGTCTGAAGCAGGAGGTCACGACCTGGAAGCAGATTCTCTGTGATGAGATTCTGGTTGGATCTTACAGCCACGCCGTTACACACACAGAGGGAGCACAGCACATCCAACACCTAGAGAAAACAGGGGAAGAGCTAACCCACACAGCTTGTGTTTTGCAACAAGATGTGCACATTGAAATACGGTACAAAAAAAACTCTAAAAAGCACCAGACAGTCTCCTACTCAGGCTCAAGAAGAGTATTGTGAAAGTTTTCCAAGATGCTCATCATACAGTAGCACAAGTAACTTACCTTATGATTGCGTCCGTGCTTATCCAGAAGCGAGATGATTGATTTGATATGATTCTCCTGAATAATGTTCAAGACTTCTGGACTCTCAATCAGAACACAGTACAAGACCTCCAGGATCCCTGTGACAAGAACAACACTTGAAATACATAAACAGTGACAGTGCATGTGCTTGATTGAATATGACACTATATGACACAATAGAGCAAACTACATGGTGTACATCAGTCACATTAGTAAGCAAAATACAAGTCTTTAAGATTCAGAGTTGTGTTGTCTATTGTTATCTATTTTTTGCTTTTGCTTATGGAGAGGCCAACACAGGGAAAAAAACACATATTATACACAGTCAGCAGTCTATAAAACAGAGTAACATTTACCAGCTCAAAATATATAAAAAAGGGGCTGTACTACAGAAATCACGACCATGAGCAGTGTTTAAAAGAACATGAATAATGCAATGAATGATGGAAATTAAACATCTAAAAATCTCAGAAAGCCACTGGGAAGCAACAGTCATACCTGAAGATGCCTCCAAGCGGTCTAGTTTGCTGACCAACCAGTCAAGGTTATCACAGAAGAGGGCGCAATTGGCACGATTACCTCTGATCAAAGAAGCTTCATAGAAGAGGGTCAGCCAGAAAACAATGTTTAGTGCATAATTTTCAGAAACAAGAAGAGGTTACTGCAGATACCAAGAATCATAGAAAATAACGATGACAGAATGACAGAACAAATCATGAGAGGGACATACCTAGCAATTCATACAGTAGATTTACTATCTCCTTCCATGACTCTGCAGCTTCCTCCCCGGCAAATTCGGAGAAGTGGGCTGCTGTGTTGTAAACATTGAGCCGATCAACACAGTCCAGAACGAGTGTAATCATGCCCTGAATAAAACATAGAATAAAAAATTATTCATACAAATATTATATATAAGGAGACAAAATTCACATCAAAACAGGCAGATTTTTCTCATGAATAGTCATTGTAGGACCATCTGACCTCCTCTTGGAAGAGATTCTGTCTGTTCTTGAGGGAGCGAAGCTTGAACTGTTTCTCCTCGTGCTCCAGCTCCTCCTCAGGGGGTCGGAAGTAGAAGATGAGGTCCTGCAGGGAGAGAACCACCGAGTCCATAGGCAGAGACGGGGCGCTGGGAGACTTGTTTTTCCCACTCAGAGCATCTAGACCTCTGGAGACACACAAAGAGGTTCCAGAGAATTCTGTATAAGTTTTGACGTCTTTATTTCCATGATTGTGAAACTTTGAGGAAAATGATTTATAATTCAAGTGCTACTTGATGAACTGGTTGAAGAGGCCTGTTGTGCTGTAAATCATTCTAGCGGCCTGGGACTCTTCTGTCTGGGATCGAGCCACTGTGAGGGCATCGTCCATGTGGCCTTCTTTGTGGAGGATGGCCTGATGAGTCAACAAAAGAGACCTTAAAACACAACTTAACATACAATGCTCGTACAAGCTGACTTTAAAAAATGTGGAGACGATCAGTCAGACAACTCACATATTGAGCACAGACAAATGTAAATACAGATTTTATTTTGGCATCAAGGCTCTGTTTTGTATCACTCCCTGTGAAGCACAATTTAAAGGCAGCCAAAAGCGAGAGCAGGGAGAGATCAATGAGTCATTAGTGATTAACTTTTCTTTTTGAGGACACCTTGCAACACAATTCCACCTTACATCATCATCATCATCATCATCATCATCTTACCTTCCTCTTCAGAGGTCCCAGGCGGGCAGATTTAGCATCGACAGCAGCGTATGTCAGCCAGAGGCCGGATGAAACATGCTGTACGAAGCACAAGGACTCCCCATACTTAATCTCAGGTGTGCCCATGCCTTCCACATCTCGTTTCTGAGCCACTTCAATCTTCTCCTGTAGTTTGGAACATTATGAAAAGGAAAAAAATATATATATGAAAAAGTTACTTTCTTGTAAAGTTGGCGAGAATATCTTCTACTACACAATGGACATCATACACACAGCAGCCTCCTTTTTTATGTTAAAGTTCAAGGTTTCCTGGTCGTGCTTGATTTGCCATGACAATTGACCTTTGAAATTCGGAAGCAGAAGGCAGACATCTTGGAGTTTGCTTTCTCTGGGTCGACCACTAGCAGTCCCTTCTCTTCATCAAGACAAAGGTATCTGCCTGTCGTTAAGTGACGTATCCGGAAAGACTGGCCCCATTTAATGTGACTGCCACTCCACCTACGCAGCAGCAAACAGGCACAAGTGAATGAGCATCAGAATACTTTAACGTCAGTAAAAATGTATGTTCGCAATCCATAGGTTGGTAAGTACATGGAAACCAATGAATACACTTACCCAATACGTAGCGGTTCAAGTCTCCATAAGGATCGAGCATGACTGCATACAGCCCCTCCCTCATAATGAGCAACTCTGAACAAAACAAAGAAAAGGCGTGGCATGTCGCTGATGTGGGGCATGGATTTGGAAGATCAATGTCTGGAGTGCACGACAAGCAATCTAAGATGTTTGCTCACCTGCGCTGGTCATCCCCTTGGTCAGCTGCTGGGATGGCTAAACACTCATCCATGTGACCATGGAACAGCCTGAGCACATAGCCTCCAATCAGAAACCCTGCAGGAGAAATTGTTACATTGATAAGAGAGAGCGGTTGACTAAAGAGATCTTTTTTAGGGAATGAAGGAATGGGGAAAAAAGACAGACCTTCAGCCAGCTCACATCCAGACATCACAGGGTTCATTGTCCACAGTGTCTGCATGAAGGAAGCATCCACCATAAGGTCACCGCTGGCGTAGGAGAGATGCTGAAAAGAGAACAGGTGGTAATATTTGCAAAATGAATAAACAACAACAATCTACCAGTTATGGTACAGTAAATGAAACCAGGGTTACCAGGTATCTCTCTGAGGACACACTGACAAGAATGAGGTCATCTCCCACACGGACCTTCTCTCCTTCAGACCTTTGCTTGGAGGCTGGATGGATCGTCCACCAGCACGCCTCTCCTGTGAAAGACAAAGGCGTTTAGGATGCAGACATCCACATGGTCATGTGTGGGACGTAGGGGGCAGTAAAGTTCATAGCCACCTGTAGAGTCCTCCTGCAAGCCCACGTCAAAAGCCAGTTTGTCCGTCAGCGAGCGGGACGTCGTCAAACAGCACAAGTACTGCAGCATAGAGAGAGAAATTACAAAGTAGAAATGACAAACAAAAGTGATATGTGCTCCAAACAATTTAGAGCACAACAGACTGTGAAGCACAGTATGAATGTGCTCACCATGCTGGAGTGAGTATGCTTCAGGAGGATGGCGTGTCCGTACAGCAGGGTTCGGTGGCCCCCACCCTGTGATGACTGGCAGAGGAAGACAGACAGAGTTACAAAGGCAAATTACACACCGCATTGTTCCCTTATCTGTTATATGCTTGGTAAAAGGAGTGAGAACTTGCAAAATCAACAACTTTATTTGGAGAGCAGCAGGGAAAAGCTACAAACTCCGAGCATGTTCTGAGATAAGCATGTGCTGAGATAAGAGGAATTCTGTAAAAACAACAACTGTCTCATAATTGTCAACACAAGCAATGAAACTGTCTAAAAAAAAAAAAATCAAGTCAAAGTCAAACAAAATGCACCAATATTAAATTATATTACATCAGAAGACTGAAAGTTATGATTGGAAAAGGCAAAACAGAACATACCACAATAACCGTTACTTAAAATCTTGTTAATATGTTATTATTAGTGTTTTCACATCCACTGTCAACACTGTTATTGCTCTATTTATTATTTGATCATAAGACAAAAAACAGCAAATTTAAAGATAAATTGATTACATCACAGATTTACAATGGCACCCAGGACAGGGAAGCGGGAATACAGAAGTTAAACAGACGGAACTTAGGATTCTTTGCTGCAACTATGCTGATGTTAGTAGCCCTTATTTTAAATTACTTCAATGCCACTTGGTATTTCGACTACGATAACACTGAGGTGAAGTGAGGTGAGAGAGATGAATGGAATGCAGTTAAAATGCCAGGAGCATTCAGGGAGAGGGATAGGATTTGTAGACTGGAAAAGAGTCAGGAAAAAGCGGCACATTTTAATGGAAGGAGACAGAGGTGAATGAGCAAACCTACCCATTTATCCAAATCAACTGCCTAAGGTTGGGCAAGTGGGAGAGTGAAGGGGCATGGGGCATGGAGTCAGAGAAGAAACACAGTGAAGTTCAGTTGCTAAATGAACAAGACACCTCAAAAAGAATCAGACGTCTGAAATCTGCTAAATTAAACATAGCATGGGTGGGTACATCAGATGGAAAAGAGAACTGGTTTCCCTCTGCTTGTATCTCACCTCATCCAGAGAAGAGTTAGACAGCATCTCCTGTAATGCCCGCACAGACAGGGACTGCTCCAAAATGAAGCAGCAGATAGCCAAGTCTGGAGGAACATTCTGAGACACATCCAATCAAAGTGATGAACAGTGGAAATTAAATTGTCAAGGTAAGTAAATATAAATAGGAAGCACAGTATCATTATAGTACCTGAGCGTTGGAGGTAAGTAAATATGAATATGAAGCACAGTATCATTATAGTCCCTGAGCGTTGGAGGTAAGTAAATATGAATATGAAGCACAGTATCATTATAGTACCTGAGCGTTGGAGGTAAGTAAATATGAATATTAAGCACAGTATCATTATAGTACCTGAGCGTTGGAGGTAAGTAAATATGAATATGAAGCACAGTATCATTATAGTACCTGAGCGTTGGAGGTAAGTAAATATGAATATGAAGCACAGTATCATTATAGTACCTGAGCGTTGGAGGTAAGTAAATATGAATATGAAGCACAGTATCATTATAGTACCTGAGCGTTGGAGGTAAGTAAATATGAATATATGAAGCACAGTATCATTATAGTACCTGAGCGTTGGAGGTAGGGATGCACGATATATCGGCAATCATATCGGTATCGGCCAGTATCGGCCGATTTTTTAACATATCGGTCATATCGGTATCGGTCAGATGTTGCAATGTTAATATCGGTTATCATTATCACCCAAATTCTTCACATTGATATGAAATAATGCAGTAAATCTATGATTTATGGGCTTTTCCAAAGGCTTTGCAAATAAAGAAATGCATAACTTTTTCAAATTCAGTGTTAACATGTGTTTTTCAGTATGTACAAAATGTGATGATCATAAAAATGTGGTTTTATACAGATCATATCGACATCGGTAAATATCGGTTATCGGCCATAACAGCAATGTTAATATCGGTTATCGGCATCGGCCAAAATTTTCATATCGGTGCATCCCTAGTTGGAGGTAAGTAAATATGAATATGAAGCACAGTATCATCATAGTACCTGATATGAATATATGAAGCACAGTATCATTATAGTACCTGAGCATTGGAGGTTGTCTCGAGAAAACACAGACGGTTCCCAAAGCCTTCACATGACAGACACAGCTTGATCTGTTCTTTTAGAATGGAGGCGGTGCACTGCAGCACAACCTGATCATCCTACAAAGACAAAAGCCCAAAATGAAGTTAAAAAATAAATAGAAAATGAAATAAAAATGAAGGGGGGGGGGGGGGGGGGGCACGAAAACCAAATCAGGCGTTTTAGCTACACTAGTATCTTTCAAGACTACAAATTAACCAGGAACAATTTAACAACAAACAATTCAACAATTCAACAACAACAAAATCCTATACCAACACTTCCGCTTTTCAAAAGGAAAATTGGCGATTTTCAAGAGCATCACATGCCTATAACATTTCATAGGTTGGTGCATTCAACCTGCCAGGCATGACTTTGATAGGTCAAACCCATATGATGTATATTTGCAACAGATAGAGTTACAGGAAAACCTATTTTAGAGGGAGCTAAGTAGCGGACCAAGGGGGTAGTTAACAAAGAAATACCGACTGAGCAGATGTCTAATTCTATATTTCTGTCATTGATCATAAAATTAAGAGTTTTGAGCTAGACCACCAACATGTGAATCAAGGAGACAACATTGTGGCCAATGGGAACAAAGCAACTCAGGATATGACATAAGTACTGTAACAGAAGCTGCACACACAGCTCCTCCTCGTTACACAGCCCCCATTCCTAACCTTCACTTGGTTTCTTCTTTGTTGTTCCTCTGTGTCTGTCGCCGGCCCACCACTAATCTCCCCGCCTCTCTGGCTCAGGGTCACCCCCCCCTGACACTCCTCCCTGGCCCTCTATTTCAGGCCCCTGCACCTGCTGTTCACACATTCCCCTCTGGAAAGCACCAGAAACACTGGCCCACACTGCACAGCTTCAATAAGCCAATTAGTCTGCTTGCTGAGACAGAGAATATTAAATTTTCTGTGCAAAATGACAATTATGGAAGAAATGGAAGATATTGATTATACTATATTAGATAATGAGAACTTTTTTTTAAGTGGACTTATCAGTGTAATCAACATTGATGGAATATAATGCAATATGACTGTAGACAAAAAGAAAATATATGCCCAAAATCTCAATTTATAATTTGATATAATTTGATAACGTTGAGCCAGAAACTATCCCTTTTTTGGCCCACTGTAGGAATTACACACAGAGGATTACAAATTAAAAACGTCTTGCACTGTGACCCTACCTACTGTATAGTTCCCAGATAGACTTTACGGTTTCTATATTTAGCCTTTGTATTATATGGCATTGAAAATGTGTTCTGCAGGTATCACAATCTGGACTTCTTCACATCCTATCTGGATGATGTTTCCACAGATCAACTGATACACTCACTATCTCAGCAAACCCCACCTTAGAGATTTTCTTTGCTGTAGCCGTTTGATATCTCTCTTCCCTTTGAATTTGTATGTGCAACCAACAATCAAACTGAAGCCAAAAATACAACTGAAATAAGTTGACAATTGTACCTTTTTTTTTGTTTATAATTTTCTGAAACTCCAGAAAGGAAATACAATTGTCCACACAGCCGCTTAACGGGCCGGACAGTTGTACACAATGTACAGCAAGTAGATGTAGATCTTTATCAGGGGGATGAATGAATTGGACAAAGGGCACTTGAGCTTCCTGTCCCGCCATAATCACCATGATACATTAATCAACAGATATGCTAATGAGGTCCATGAAGCAAATATTCCAATGTGAACATTATTGTCTTCAAATAACACATGGATGGTATCAATATAATCTCCATCTTTAATGAAGGAGGTATGGCAGTTTCAAGAAAATATCTATTTCTTATGCACATTGAAGCATATAAAGCAAGGTTTTGTGAAATCTTCTGACTGTCTATCTGTACTCTAGAGGGAATCTGTGCTGTGAGGATGACATTTCTATCATGTATTGTTCTTGAGTTACTGTGTTCACAAGAATGGGTCTAGACCAGGGGTGTCAAACATACGGTCCAGGGGCCAGAACCGGCCCGCCAGAGAGTCCAATCCGGCCCACAAGGATGACTTTGCAAAGTGTGAAAATTGCCCTGAGAAGTCCTTCAAAACCACTTTGCTGCACTTGTGAAGGCTAAGGCAGGTTTCAGGAGTAAGTTAAATAGCAGGTAGCCTATTCATGTTTCTGTATTCACCGTTAAATGGTCAACTATTTTCAGTACCCTTGACTATAAAGAATTGTACAGTTGCCGTCAATTGAAATGCACAGTTACAGACAGCAGATTTGATATTTGTTTGATAGACCTATGTGAAAACGTGTTCTTAAAATGTACCTGCAATTCTTTACACTAAAAGAAACAGGAAAATTTGGAGGTGTTATTAATGTATACATTATTGTACATTGATTGTCTTTGTCTGTGAAGTAAAATGAGTTTGACCCCCCTAGACAGACAGACAATATGACATGACAACAACATAATGTTCCACATGCATACAGGGTGTGTGTGTGTGTGTGTGTGTGTGTGTGTGTGTGTGTGTGTGTGTGTGTGTGTGTGTGTGTGTGTGTGTGTGTGTGTGTGTGTGTGTCTCAACGACAACACTGGACTGAGTTAAAACTCCAAGGGAAACTTGCATGTCTCCCGGCAGCAGATCACTCTGTTTCTCATGCCGTGTTTAAAAGTGTCGCTCTGGATGAGAGCATTATCATCTTCACTCTAAAAGCAAGATTGCAGGTTTTACCAACCAAGCTCAATCTTTCCATCTGGCTTCCTGACAGTCATGCTCCTCACTGTATACATCATGGTCATGAACAGATAACTGAAACCATGGCTCACATCTTAAATGGTTGCCATGCATACAAAGGGCTTTACAGGCATGACAGATTAGTGGATCTGATATCAAAAGATATCTCTTCTATTTGTGGGTCTTCAATACCGCTTTTTAAACATTCTATTGTGAAGCCGAGCATGTTCAGTCTGTGTAGTGACGATTCAGATGTGTTCTCGAATATCCCAGCTAACACTCCTGATGTTGTTGTCAATGAAAATCGTACAGAGGTGTTTGTTCTAGAGGTTGGCTGTACCTTTGACCACAGCCTAGAGTTGGCCTTTCTAACCAAGATGATGAAATACCAACAGCTAGAACAGACCATTTCACAGCTGGGCTGCAGGTGTAAACTTCTAGTTTTCATATTTGGTAGCCTAGGTCATGTCCATAAGCTGATTGTGAGAGGCCTTCAGAAGGCTGGTCTCCCAAAGAGAAGGGCCAAGCAGTTAGCGAGATATTGTTCAATATCTACTATTATCGGCAGCCACTCAATATGGAGGAGGCGCTGCTTTTTGTACCCATGAAGTGGATACTGACCGCTATCTTGCATTACAGTATAACTGTATATATCAACCTGCCATGTTATCATCCTGTGTGTTTCTTATGTGTATGCATTATTGTGGTTGCTGTCTGGGCACTCATGTAACTGACTGACTCCCAGCATTTGACTGCACTATTACTGTGTATGTCCTTTGCATACTTGTATTTATGTGGACATAAATAAATATTTCAAATGTGTGTGTGTGTGTGTGTGTGTGTGTGTGTGTGTGTGTGTGTGTGTGTGTGTGTGTGTGTGTATGTGTGTGTGTGTGTGTGTGTGTGTGTGTGTGAGTGTGTGTGTGTGTGTGTGTGTGTGTGTGTGTGTGTGTGTGTGTGTGTGTTTACATGTGTGTGCGTGCGTGTGCAGACCATGGAACAGAAACGGTAAAGTGGATATATAATTTATCAGTAGCCTATGTGTGAGAAATCATTTAATACTAAGGCTAATACTAAGTGTAAATCCAGTGTGGAAAAAGTCCAAAATCTTATGTTTTTCTTGAGAGTTGGTGGATGGTAATGTTGGTTGTGTTAACGTTTGTAATTCAGGTTACTCCATGTGTTTTGCAGCTATATGGTTATGAAATATACCAAAACACAGACGTTTCCAGAAGCCTTATTATGAAAGAGCTACTATAGAAAAAAAATGTTATGTATTAAAAAAAGAAGCATCTGATTATAAGCGTTGTCACTAGTATACTTTGGACGTGAAGTTCCCACATGGACTGAAGTAAGCAGGTGCTGAAATGGGCCAAGCCTTGAACTTGCTAATCCCACACTGTAAATATAGAACTCAGCAGACTTCAGGATGAACAGCAGCAAGTGACCAAGTGAGGAGTACTGACACCGACTTTCAACTAGCAACTAATATTTTGACTTTGGTTCCCCTTGATTGAGTGTATTTATACAAATGACAGCTACAGTTACATTAGCATACTGCCCTGATGTACAGTATGTGAATATTGCAGTATTGCTTTACAGGAATATATTGTTGTACTCAATGCTCTGCTTCAAATGCAATTCCACTTTCACTTCAAAACACAGTTCCTGGACTGATGAGCTGCTGGACTAAAAATGTAAAAATACTTTTAGACCATTTTAGTCAAAAGTGGCCCAACAAAGCTGACCCAGCAGTCCGTCTTTGTGCTAAAATAAACACAGGGCGCGTGTTTCTTTTAGCACAGTGTTTCTTTAGTCTGCTTTCAAAGCCTCAATGTTCTCTTGCAGCCTTTGGCTATAAAAGGAGAGCTATATACATGTAGTAGCTTAGTAGTGAGCAATAAATGAAGCTAAAAATACAGATACATTTATACAACTTAACATATAGAATTAGCACAATGAAATGTGACTTCAAATTTTACTTGGTCTCTTAGGATTGTATTATGTTATATTATGAAAATTATTATACATAATATACATACTAGAAGTTTTGCGTGCTCATTTCAAGGGTGGAGACTGCAGACGATGTGCCATGGGCTCACTTTTGGTGACCAAACTCATGCCAACCAACTCATGTGCTTAGCAACCAGAGTTTCTTTGGCTGGAGTCGCCTCTAGGCCAGGGGTGGGTACATTTATTTTTCAGAGGGCCATACTGACTTACATCAAGTAAGCGAAGGGCTACACATTGGAGATCTCATCATACCTGATTTTCATGGGAGTCTCCCCCGTTGTGATTGGTCAGTTGTCGTTAATCTCCCGATATAATAGTGATACAAATCCAATGGCTGTAGCAGATGAGATTTATTAACATAATTCTGCCTTTTATTGAGTGTTTGGGGGTTGTTTTGTTTGTCTTTGGGGACGTTGGGGGCCGGATTGAGATGGTCCAGGGGCCGGGGCCAGCCCTGGGGCCACATTTTGCCCATGTGTGCTCTAGGCATTAGAGCTGGTCCATGTTGTCGCAGGTTCAGGTTTGATTGGCTAGGCTGTGAGCAAGTCTTCCAATTTATACAGTAACCTCAGCTGGGAAGGATTTATGGCATCACTGATGACATCACAATTCACTCCATGCTGATGTCACAATGTCTACTATGACATTCTATGTCTACTATCTCTATGACATCATTAGTGGGTATGAGATCATGAGTCAGTGTGGGTATGACATCATCGGTGGGTATGTCACTCTGCTATGACATCATCAGTCACCACTGGCACACCACAATTCTATGACATCCCTGATGATGACACAATGTCACAATGTTCTGAGCATGCCCAGTCGACATCATCAGTGGGTATTCAGTCACCACTGGCCACCACGTGACGGCCACCACTCGACGACTGTTGGGCATGACATCAGTATGACGTCACTCAACGATTGTGGGCCATGACATCATCAGTGGATATGACGGTTATATTAGAGGTAAAAATTTAGATAGCTGGGAAAATGTGGGTCTTTTTGTGATTCAGATCATTCAATGTTCAGAAAGGTCCAGGTTGGTTCAATCCCAAATTTATCCATGTCTCAGATATAAGGTAGTCAATTTGTGCCAGGTTATGACTGCATAAAAGGACCAAATTGTATCTCAAAGCTACACTAGGGCAAGAACTTTATGTAAAATACACCTTGTCTTATCAGGTTATACCACAAACTGACTGCAACACAACAGAGAGCGAAAGAGCGTCCCATCACCAGTAATTGAGGCCCTGTAGATTCGGAACATTATGCCCAAATGAAATTCAAGTGTCAGGAATGGTCACTGATGGGAAATATTGTCTGTGCGGTGCACACAGAAAGTGCTGCATCGAAACTTAAGAGCGAAATACAAAACAATCTACTGAACAGCTGAGAGTGAATGCTCCATCCATTCAGAGAAAGTCGGACTCACCAACAATGAACAGTACCAAAAGACTTCTCCACCTGTACCAACCATTAAGAATGGTAAAATGGTAAATGGATTGCATTTATATAGCGCTTTTATCCAAAGTACTTTACAATGTGCCTACATTCACCCATCGAAGGTGGCAAGCTGCCACACAGGGTGCTGGCACAGCCATCGGGAGCAATTTGGGGTTCAGTGTCTTGCCCAAGGACACTTCGACATGCGGAATGGAGGAGCTGGGGATCGAACCACCGACCTTCTGGTTAGTGGACGACGCGCTCTACCTCCTGAGCCACAGCCGCCCCAAGAAGAAGGCCTGAGGACCACATACTGATGTCACATTACATGATTTTTGTCCTTCAAACGTTCACAACTTCAAATGGTTATCACTGTCACTTGAAGCAGCCAAATTGTGTTTAAATTGTGCCTTTGATGAAAATGACACCTCAACCTGTGAAGTGTCACTTATTGTTTTCAAACATTGTGGGGAATCAGTGATTATTAGTTATGGGACAAAGGAACAGACTCAGAGGTCGCTGTGTCATCGTCAGCAAATGTGGCAAATTGTTGTGGGCTCTCACTGGCTTTAAGGTAAATTGTCAAACTGACATAGGACCCACATCACAAATAGTGATATTATATTCCTGAAAATCGACCCAAAATCCAAACTCAGTAATTATTCCTACCATCATAGACAGTTCAGTCAGTATTTGTCAGCATGAACAACTTGCCAGACACAAGAGGACCAAGGCTTTAATCTGTAATGTCTTCAAGAGATAAGACATGGAGGGGCTGCACTGACAGTAACTTGGGGACTGATTTTGTGGACTCTTAGAGTGTTTGTTAAAGCATCTACAGACATATCAACTTTATTGTAGTTCAAACAAATACAAACCAAGAATGAATATGATCACTGAGACCAAAGGTTCCCTCTCACAGATTTGTCATCCAATGAGTCTGGCCTGCCTCCAGTCTCACTTTGGGAGAGACTTGTTGAAGATCACAAATCTAGACTAATCTCACACACACTATCTGAAAGTATAGGAATAAGATCTGAACTCTGTCTTTGAGGTGGATTTTCACTTTAAAGATTCAACCTAGACATGACACGACATGTGTAATTAATGATTTCAATTTTGTTTTTAATGGCTGTGGACAATATATTCATTGTTTGTTTTATTAACTGTCTTTGAGGAAATCAACTAATTGTATCTAATTGCTTTCCTTAATCTGCCATATACCCATGTGTTAACTGCTCACATCAAAGTTTTCTCCTCAATGACACAACAGTAACATAGGCACGGGGATATAAATAGATAACAATGACGACAAAACCAGCCACCTGTCCTTGTCAGTCTACCCTCCACAGTCTATGTAAAGAAAGTCACTCATACAGTTGGTCTTATTATATAGCTTGGCCTATTCTCTTCCCAGAAGCAACCATTCAACATGAAAAGGGTTATAACTACACACTGTTGTTGAGTGTGAAACTAAGTTTACCAAGAGGTTTACACACTGTTGAAGACCATTTCCAGCGTACTGCTTGAGAAAGAGAAGACAGCATCACTTACTGTGCGCAAGAACTGAATCTCTTCCTCTCCATCTGCACCTTCTGCCATCCTGTCAAGGCATCAGAGGCTCAACCTGTTTCTCACTGTCACTGCTGGCGGTGGAACAATGCTGCTGTACTGTGTGTGGGCGTGCTGCTGTGGCTTTCTGAAGGGCAGTATGGGTCCTCCTGTGCCTCTCTCCGGCTGTGGTATGGGGCACAGGGATTGACAGTTAACCCCTGTTCATTGCAGCATCAAAAAGAGGCGGGGCCAACTGACAAAGCTGCACCAGCAATTAAAATGTTATTACTACTATGCCAGCTGGTCTGCAGCACTGCAATGTACACGGCTGCACTTGAGTGAGATGTTAAAAGTTAAAAAAACAAAAACAAAAAAACATTCTATTGTTGTTGTTATTGTTGCTGCAATTATTTCCTTCTACTTTTCTTTTGGACCTCAAATCAGGAGGGAGGGTTGTGTTTCAATGTTTTTGTGTACAATTTCTGAAAAACTAAATAAAGCATTTAAGCATAAAGAAATAAAGCATTTAAAAAAGCTGTCTACATTCTAAAAATAGACTGAACTGACAGTGTTTTACTTTTCAGTCTAATTCAACCTTAGGAGAATAAGGATGACAGTGTTGGTTATTGGTACTTATCATCTGCATTGACTTGTGTTTTTCATAAATGTCAATGATTTAATTACTGATTGATTTTATTTATATATCTAGGGTTAGGCTAAGACGTGACAGGGTAGGGGCACAAAAGTAGTGTTTTATCAATTATTTTTTAAATGTATATGTCCATTATTTGTTAAAGATTTCTCACCATTTTAAGATTATTACCAAATTAATATAGATTATTAAAAACATACATTACAGCATTGCAGCATTTATGGTTAATTAATGAACACTTTACCATCATATATTAATGGTGTTTAAGATCAGATCAGATCAGATAAGGTAAGATAAGATAAGATAAGATAAGATAAGACCAACTTTATTGAACTTCTGGGAAAATTAGGTAATTGCTGCAGCAAAAGTAATAATACATTCAACACGGGAAGCGGAAAAACATACAGTATATAAGCACAACATAAACAATTATCTGTATAAAGCCTGACTGTAGCTAGCTAAACAGAAAGCGCAATATTTAGATTCAGGATGTCACTCACTCATCACTTGTTGCTCCTTGCTCTGGTGTGCCCCCGGCCCCCACCAGCTCCTTCTACTGACTGACAGTAAAGGAAAAAATGAAAAGCAATGGTGAATTTAAAGAGAAACTGAGCAGAGAATCCTTAAAATCGTAATAAATACCATGATTGTCAATGAGCTACAGTAACCAACTGTATCAAGCCTATCTCTAAGAAGTCAAATATCAAGCAGAATGTGTCGTATTCTTTAGCTATCTGCCCTGCTACCTCCACCTGTGCAGAAACAGCAATGGTAAAATTAGTAACTAGAAATTCATAAAGTGTCCCTATGTGTATGACTGTCAACCAGGCAGCTAACTAGCTAATACCATTTTTAAACCAACTTATTCTTTCAATCTTTTTTTTTTATTTGGCATTTCTACATTATGTGCCCAGCCATACACGACTCTCACCTGTGCAGATCATCTTGTCCTGATGCCACCTGTTCTCCCATGCCATAGCTGTTGGCATTAGATGCAGAACAAAGTTAGAATTTGGACCAGCATTTGAAAATGCTAACGTACCCCCTACATGCATTCTGTACTAACGTTATTGCTCCTAGCTACAGCTCTGGTAGTGACGTTGTGCTAAATTGATAGCTAGAGGTGACCCTTCCTAGCCTGACCCTTTAGTGATTTGGAATTAATATTCTACAGGGAATATTGAGTTGGAGTTTCAGTCTTCTCTGGCCAAAGCATTTGCACGATAATAGTGAAGTACGTTAAAGGAATTGGGATGGGATGTCATGTATAATTTTAGAGTGGTTCTGGCCTACAGTTTTATTACATAGTTTTATCTTTCATCATTCTGTTGTAGCGCCATGGCTATTCACTTCCTGTGGAGGGCAGCAAAAGGCCAGAGGTGCGTCTAGTCCGCCGCAACGCTCTAGTAGAAGAAGAAAACGGTACGTCGTTGAAACCATTCCTTCCTTCAATACACAATGCAGTTTCCGGTAAATATTGTTAGCTATATTTAATCAGTAGCGTTAGTTTTAATCTTTAGTCATGAAATGCATATTTTCCGAGAATTGTGCGCTTTTTGTCTTGGAATCTGAAGCTGTATCTAACGTGAGCTCTTTTGCTAGCTGTTAGCTCGCTAAGCAACGGTACGTAAAAGTTTGTAAAACGATTCGGGGCTGAACTGTTTACTACTGTAGCCTTTCTTAATATGTAGCGTTAAGCTAACGATCATGTTAATGTGAGCTTTTCAGCTTCTCTATCCATAAATTGAACTAGCCTATAACTCTGTAAGTTCAGTTGAATCACAGTAACGTTACGTTAGTTGACCGCAGTGACATTAGATTAGAATAAGAGCAGGTTTCATGTTACTTTGTAACGTAATGTGTAATCTGTGTGAAAGACTTTCGACCTCCGCAGGTTGGTGTAGTTAGAAGAGAAGGATCAGGATGGACGCCCTTACCCGCATGCTGACAGACCCTCTTGAGCCAAAGGAAGAACATGACGGGCAAATCACAGAGGAGTGCATGTTGGGGAACTGTCGCGTGAGCCTGCCGGAGGACCTGCTGGAGGATGTGAGTTAGGGGGGCACTCAGTGATGAAATGTTGCTGTTTCCTAATTTTTGTTTTGTTTATAAAAGCATGTTACACATATTACTGGTTATGCATTCATGCCTACTGTTTGCTTTTGCTACAAACAGCCTGAAATATTCTTCACTGTGATGAGTGAAAGCACCTGGACTGAGGTACTGTCAGATTCCCAGAGGCAGCACCTTCATCAGTTTTTGCCTCAATTTACTGACAACAATATTGCGGAGCAGAACAGCACTATCAGCGACCTATTCAACGACAAGAACTTCAGCTTTGGGAATCCCCTTCATCTAGCACAAAAACTGTTCAGAGGTACCTCCTACTTATCCCAAACATTCACCCACCAACACACGTGTACATGACTTACATTACATTATGTCATTTAGCAGACGCTTTTATCCAAAGTGACTTACAATAGCACATTTTGTCAACAGTGAAATCAACTGTGCAACAGTCTATGTCAGCTAAGACTTTTTTAAGGAATAAAGTAGCATCTGTAGAAAGTAGTTTTAAGGAGGAATATGAATAATTAGTTATACGGGGGGGGGGCATGAAGCATTTTCTGAACATGCCCCTTCATTATTTTCAACCCAGATGGCTACTTCAATCCTGAGGTGGTCAAGTACAGACAACTGTGCGCCAAGTCCCAGAGGAAGCGACAGTTGTACTCCCTTCAGCAGTATTACCACAGACTGTTGAAGCAGATCCTTGTCTCCAGGAAGGTACGGCAGATATACTTGACTGTTTTCATACATTTAAAAGTACAAGGCATTTGACCTCTTGCAGATGGTTTTGCTATTTCTTCATGTTGTAGGACTTGCTGGAGTTTGCAGTTCACAGTGGACTGGACATTCCACCGAAACGAAAGATGCTCTCTAAGAGTCATGTTGAGATGCAGGAACCGAGGGTGAGAAGGAGAATGGGCCGTATACTAAAGGAAGTCAAAATGGAGTGTGGTGACAGCAATGCGTCGTCTGATGAGGACGGTGAGTCTGTGTTTTCATCATTACCACTAATAAAAAATAATATACTTAATAGCACTTAAAAAGTGTTCTAAAAAGTAAAAGATTATACTGAATTAGCCATCTTAGCACAAACACTGTTAGTCTTGAGTTTAGACATTGGGTCAGTTTCTCAGGCTACACTCCATCTTAAGGTGATCAGTAAGATATTGTTAAGCTTACTGAACATATTATTGGAGATACAACAGAGCTGTAATGCATTGGTTTGGAGAAAGTCACATAGATTACTTTTAGTTACTGCTATTATTGTATATGTGTTTTCAGACTCATCCTCATGGCCGCCAGCCCTGCAGTCACCTTCCTCTCCGACGCCCACAGTCTCAGTCAGAGTTCTCCCCAGCCTCTCCACCCAGGACATGAAGACTACCGGTCAGTTCATGTCTGCATTATCCAGCTGTTACTGTAATGTGTGAGTTAAGTGAATGTAATCTTTAAAGACGTATTATATTCCTTCACAGAAAAAATAGAACTAGGAGAGCGGGACTTGAAAACCATGCTACAAAACCATAGGGAGAAGAGGAAGCGACAGCCAGTAAGTGGTGTTGGAGGAATAAAAAAACAGACATGCTTCTCAGAAATGTATTATTATATCACTGTATCATAATGATTCATTCATACAGGACCATCCAGACCTGATGACCTCTGATATCCACCTTGGAGACATGCTTTCAAGAGTAAATATTGGTCGGAAAGGCTCCACTATGAGTGAGTGAACGCAAAAAAACAAGAGTAAAATCTTAAGCTATATGTATGAATGTCTTGCTCTTCTTGATTTGAGACAAACCTTACAGATCTGTCTTTACTCTTCGCAATCCAGCAGTCTTCGATCTCGCTCTTCCTAAGAAGAAGACGAGAGAGGAGAGGAGAAAGAAGAAAATGCAGACCATTAAAGTGGAAGCTGAGGATCCCTGTGAAATTCTTGCGCCTTCAGAGACGCCGTCAGCTCCACCAGCAAACATCATCATGTCTCTGCCGGACACACCGTCCACTCCATTGGTCAACATCAAGGAGGAGTGAGTCTAGTCCTAGTGCCACGTTCCTTTGCCAATAATATTTACATTGATGTACAGATATTCACACATAACCCAACTTTTCTAGAGTTAACTCTGATGTTCCCAGACTAATGTCAAGAGTCACCGTTATTACAGGATAATGGAGGAGTCTCAGTGCAGCCCAGTCATGGTGGAGGAGATAGCTGTCAGTTTCTTCAACTTGTTGGAGAACATCTTGAGGGCAGAAAACCTTTCCAGTACCTCAATGGTATAAACTCATTAGACTTTCACATGATGTATGCCTATACAAAGAGTGGAGCAGAATAGTTCTGCCTGCAACTTATAATGTCTGAATTTTGCACTGTTCGCAGTTAGAGGAGAAAGTCCACATGTGGCAATCCTCTCCAGCCAGCTCCCTCAACTTGTGGTTCTCTTCTGCCTCCTGTTGGTCCGAACTGGTTGTTCCAGCCCTGCAGTTCCTTGCAGGAGAGGCTAAAGGTAAATAGTAGAAAACACTTGCATTGTAATCATCATGCTTTATTTTACACTTCATTTATTTTCCCCGCTTTCTGTCTATTGATCAGATGGTATGATGGCGCTCCCCAGTGGCTTCTCTCCATATGTGGAATTTGGTGAACAGTCCCAGCAGTGGAGGTGGATTGGTAAGAGCAGGGGTTCCCAACCCTTTTTGTGCCAAGGACCGGTGGATACATGGGGAAAAAAGTCACAGACCGGTTGTCAATTTGAATGGTTTTAGTTACATATATATTTACTCACCAGGTGGCGACAAAGGGTAAATAACAGCTTTTTGTGTTGTACTGTATGTAGCCTACAGTATTTATGTTTTTGTTTCAACTACAAACATAAATAAACGTCAACTTGAAACTATGTTTTAACTACCACACACAGCCTATAATATTATAGCCTATGTTTATTATTATTTTTTACCGGGCTCGCGGCCCGGTACCAAATGCGTTGCGTCCGCGGCCCGGTGGTTGGAGTCACTGAGTAAGAGCACCCAGATATTCAGACTGCTGAACGGTGCAACGTTTCATATCCAAACTGATTGAGATTAGAGATTAATGTCCATCATACTGTACATTGCAGGCCCCGCTCAGGACACAGAGAAGGATCTCAGTGCACTCTGTCAGCTGTGGATGGACTCCAAAGATTTTGTTGTCAAGGTCTTAAAAATACTATTTGCACTACAGTGTGTAGATACTGTTTTATTTGTGATCCATTTTAAAATGCTTTGCTGTCTTCCACAGATGGAAAATGAAGAGCTATCAGAGATGACTTCGCCTACACCTAGAGTGTAAGAGTTAAATGTATTCATCAAGCATGTTAAAGTCCTTTGAAGCAATATCAAGGGTGTCGTAGTTAACAGTACTCATATGTCTGTCATTATTACATTTCTCTAACCAAGCAGTTGGACTGACTATGTGGTACGGCCCAGCACTGGAGATGAGAGACATGTGTTTCAAATCCAGGTGAGTTTGTGGTGTGTTGGAGGTGCGCTTACATTTTATCCTGAGATTATCTGGTTTAAATTCTTTTGACATATTTTGTCTTCAACAGGAATTACACCTTCACCATTTAAAACTATTGTTGATTAGAGTTAAAAGGTGTGATGTTTTGGTTATTACGACTGAGACAACGGTGTTGAGTTACTGCCTAGTAATGACTTGTATACTATAATATTTATGATGTAGTTTAGGTAGCACCTCTGCTGCTGTTGTTTGAACATGAACTCTCTCCTCCAACATACCTTTTTTGACCATTAGGAGCAACAGCGCTATGACCAGCCACATAAAGCCTTCACGTTCCGGATGCACGGCTTTGAGTCTGTGGTGGGGCCTGTTAAAGGCGTGTTTGATAAGGAGATGTCTCTCAACAAAGCCAGGGAGCACACGCTGCTTCGCTCCGACCGTCCGGCCTACGTCACCATTCTCTCTCTGGGTTAGATGCTCTCTGTTTTAACCAGAATCTATTGTCAAGCTGTGGTTCTCTTTGATGCAGTTGAACCAAACATGCTACTTTCTCCCCTATCCTCAGTGCGGGATGCGGCGGCCAGGTTACCTAACGGAGAGGGAACCCGGGCAGAGATCTGTGAACTGCTAAAGGACTCACAGTTTCTAGCTCCAGATGTCACCAGTGCTCAGGTCAGATACTTTTTTATTTTTAGTAATTTATCTCAGAGTAACATGAGTTAAGGGTGCAGTGTGCAGGACACGTGGCTGTTACAGGAAGGTCTCTAACAGTACCGCTAGGGTGCCTGCATTAAAGAGGATTTTCGTAGTTATCACCATTACATGCAATTTGGTGGACACTTTCATCTACTGTAAAGCACCTTACAGGATTATGAGTGAATACATTTTTAGCATGAGTGGTCCTAGTGGAAACCTGTAACCCTGGAAGTGTTCATGTCATGCTCTACCTAGTGACATGTACAAAACCATGTTTCAGCAATTCATGTTTGCTGTCTGTTTCATTTAGGTGAACACGGTTGTGAGTGGGGCTCTGGACAGACTTCACTATGAGAAGGATCCTTGTGTGAAGTATGACATTGGCCGCAAGCTGTGGATCTACCTGCACCGCAGTCGCAGTCAGGAGGAGTTTGGTGAGCAGGAATATGATAACTATTATTTATTAGTCAATTAAATAATTATTTTGCATTATAAACCTGTTATATACACATTAAGTCAAATATTTACACATTTTAGGATTCAGGTGTCAACTTCAGAGGTTGTGTTGTTCAGTAGTGTAATGATCTTATTTGTTCTTTGTGAGCACAGATTCTGTATAGTCTCACAGCACATTTGTGGTGGTGACGCACGCTAATTATCACTTTATTTTAATGTGATGTGTCAGCTCTCTGGCTCGGAAGTTGATCAACCTCTTCTATGGAGCATAGAGTAACGCTACTGATTTGCTCGTTAAAGATACAAACAACATTGATGAAATTGCACCCTCATCAGTATTGTAGTGCCCTATTTATATGCTTGTTTGGTAAACATTGTGTTGGAGAGGGTGGTGTGGTGAAGTGCATCAGCCGCAGGCTGATCCAGGTGCGAGCAGGACAGCTATGGTGGAGCTGGATTGGAGACAGATAAATTGAAGTTGGCAAATCTAAAAAGATAATGTTATGTTCACTATCAGACTCTACAGAATCTGTAGATCAGCATCTACTAACTGAACCGAATCCCCACTTACAACTTAGAAACAGCATCAAATCAGTATTGGGTCAACATTCGCCCTTGGTGTAGTGGAGACCAAAGAAAATAATGTCAGAGAACTTTTTTATTTCTCCAGGCGAAGTGAAATTAAATGATTGATGAAGCACTGGAAAGCCCGAAAGCATGAAAACTACTATATATATATATATATATATATATATATATATATATATATATATATATATATATATAGCAGCACAACTTGTTGAAGCTTTGTATATATATATATATATATCAGCACAAATTGTTGAAGCTTTAAAGTTAGCTAGCTGAACTGTTGGCAACTGTTGCTGTAATTTGTAGCATATTACATCCATACTGCTAATGCAACAATGTGATTTACTATGAAATGACAGTATGGTCATAAAGAGATTTAGCTATTTATATCACCATACATAACATGAGTGCATCACAGCAGTCCTTTCTCCCATTCCGAGATGGTAGATATTATTTTTTTAAGAATTTTCACATCAATACAACTTTTACATATTTGTATTTATTAGATACTGCTCAATAAAGAATAGACTTGACTTGTAGAAAGAGAACTACCGTATATCATTAAGTGATCAAGTTTGACAGTGCTCAGGTGTAGAGGAGTGTAGTGTCTCACTTTGTCTGACTGATCAGAGTTTGACCACAGCGCTGCAGAAAATGTTTCTGTGGTCAAATTGCTAATTGGGTTCTTCTCATGGTTTCTCTTTCCCTCCAGAGAGGATTCACCAGGCTCATGCTGCTGCTGCCAAAGCAAGAAAAGCTCTACAGCAGAAACCTAAACCAGCATCTAAACCTGTGAGTGCCCTTCTGCTGTAGAAATAACAGGCACAGTTGCATATTTCTTAAAACAAGCACTGTCAGCATTTTGCGCCTTCATTGTCTGGAGTAAACCTTTGTATTTGTGCTTTTGTAGTGGAAATTCTTGTTGGACCACTTTCAAGTTCAAGTTGTTTACTACAGTCCGAGCATAGAAACATACCGGTCTGTTGTTTTTCTGTCCCACCACCACCATGCCTTGGTATGCGGAACATTATGTTGTCATGGTGATGCCTGTCTGTCTAACTTAAGAACAATACATGATAGAAATGTTATACTTACACCAAAGGTAACAGTATCAAAGAGAAAACACGCACATCCAAAACCAGGTTTGGCAGGTGCCGAGCTCAAAGGTGAACAAGTAGTAAAAAATGAATAAAAAGCTCGCACACTGCATGGGCTCCAGTTTCAGTGTTTTTTTTTATTTAAACACCCAAAAAGTGACGTTTCGACCATCAAAGCTCTTCATCAGACTGGTACTTACACCACAGGTACTTCCTATAGTGTAGGTCAGGGGTGGCCAAACTTTTTTGGTTGTGGGCCGCATACAGAAAAATCTAAGGAGTCGCGGGCCAAACAATATTAAGCACGGCAGTTTTTGTGGCAAACAAATTTGACCAGAAAAACCTTGTGCCATCAAAAATTTAATTTCTACCTAAATAAATATATGACACATAGTTTATTGATGTGCTCACCAGTTTATTGATGTGCTCACCTATTACAATGGGTATTTCTGTATGTTTTCAAATTTTCTTTTCCTGTGCCAACAGGTTAAGACAGAGATAATTTAACATAACATTAGTATTAAACATTCATTCAGTAATAAAAATGTTTAAAAATAAATAGTCCAGGTCAGGGTACTCAAGTATAACCCATTTTCAATGGTTTTAAATAGAAAAAACGAAATGGGGGAATCAGTTATTTTGTTTTTCCGTTTCTTTTTCTTTCTTTTTTTGTTTTTTTCCCCGTTTTCGTTTTAATTTTAAACTTGAAAACAGAAAACAGTTTTTAGCAATTTTTTTTGCTAAATAAATGGCGGGCGATTTAAAAACGGGCAGCAGGCCGCAGTTGGCCCGCGGGCCGTAGTTTGACCACCCTTGGTGTAGGTGATCCGATTGGATTTTGGAGCACCTTGCTGCAGAAATGTGCATACAAAATGATGGGATACTAGGCAGCTCTGCTTGAATGAGGGCTGCTGATTGGGACTCATGAGCCCTGTTTCTATTTTAGAAGTCTGGCAATAAAGATGGAGGCAGTAAAACCCCTGGATGTCTGGAGACAGGGCAGGATATAGGAGCCAATCCCATGTCACCCACCCCAACAACACCCACCCCGAGCACACCTGGAACCCCCAAATCACCCTTGGCCTCTACTGCCACACCACCAACTAAGACGGGAGTCCCTGATACAATCAAGAGCAGCCCAGGGTCAGTATAACACAAATTGGATGTATTGTTAGCATGGTACGATACATATTCCCATGTTTCATCTTTATAATTTGATGATGCCTCTACTCTGCCCCTTCCCTCTTCTAGTGTTCTCCTTGTATCGCCTCCCTCCATGCCCCAGCTGGGAACCATCTTGCCCAGCAGTCAAGTGGCTTCGGTTGCTTCACAGCCAGCCGGGTCTCAGCACACGGCTCGGATAGTGAGCCACCTGGCAGCTGGCTCCCTGCCGCAGGTCCGGCTGCTCTCTGCTCAGCCTGGTCTGAGTGCTGCAGCAGGAAGTCAGCAGGCCACACTGGTGCACCATACACCTCACCAGATCAGGGTGCCAGTCTCTGTGGCCACCAAGGGCATTTCACAGGTAAGCAAACCAGATGGCAGCTAAAGCCTAGGATAAAGATGTCTTTGTCTGTATACTGCAAATGTGTAATTCTGTGTTGAAATGATGATATATATATATATATATATATATATATATATATATATATATATATATATATATATATATATATACGTATATATAGGCAGTGGTGTCATTGCCTCTGAGGAGTCAGGCTGCTAGTAGTCCAGTCCAGGCGCCGAATACCCTGTCTGTCTCTGCTGTGACTGTGGCCAAACCTCACACTGGCTCCCCTGGCAGCCCAGCTAACAACCCTGCATCACCTGCTGTCCTGCAAGGCGTTGCCAGCTCCAGCATCAAACAGGTTCATCAGTTCAGTTTGATTGAGATTTGCATTTAGTCCGGTTAATTGCATGTAAAGCTTTTTTTTCTAAACGCATAGTGAAATATTCTCTCTAGCAGGCTGCAAGTTATTTATGGGACAATGGACTTTGCTCTCAGATATTAATAATATTATAAAGGTATTTTAATAAACACATTCCATGATGACACTGCTTGAACGTCTGATGCCAAATGTCAATGAATACTAATGGAACATAGACGATAAAACTACATACCTGCTGTCCCATGTCAGACTGTAGCTAGGCAGGTATTGGTCTACTGTACTATACCAACTACAGTATACCAATATAGCTGTGGAAATTAGCCTTTTTCTGGTTTTCAACAGAAACAGGTCTACAGAAGATGTTATGGATTTGAAAAGTTGTTATAGATGAAAATATTCTGCTTGGAAGGGGTTCCAGGTCTGCAAATCGTACAATGCCAAACAGGAGTTTTCTTCTGTTTAGCAAAACAAACAAATGCATGAAGATGAGGTTAGCTGTAGCCATACTGTACAGGTCACTGGTCAGGTATCTGATACATTGTTTTCTTGCTATATGTTACAATGATTCATTCGCTGCCATCTTTGACATGGAATTTTAAACTGAATTGCCAGATTTATGATTTCAAGACTCATCTTTTAATGCTTTGCTTTTTCTTTCTCTGTGAAGGTGTCCATAACAGGCCAGTTGGGAATGAAGACATCGGGAGGAGCAGGGATTCCAATAACCGCTACGAACCTGCGTATCCAGGGTAAAGATGTCCTCCGTCTGCCCCCGTCCTCCATCACTACAGATGCCAAAGGCCAGACGGTGCTGCGGATCACCCCGGACATGATGGCTACTCTGGCCAAGTCCCCAATAACAACTGTGAAACTCAGCCCTGACTTCCTGGGCACTGGCACCACAGGGAGCAAGAGCATATCAGCCACTCTCCACGTGACGCCGCCCCACCATTCGCCCTCCTCCACCTCCAGCACAAGCACCTGTATAGGGGAAGCCCTGAGCAGCAAAGCAGGCGCTGGCACCTCCTCCTTGCTGAAGGCTACAGGAGACACCGCCATACGTTTGATGCCTACGTTGGCCGTCACTGTGGCTGACCAGAAAACTAGGACTTTCTCCACTGTCACCTCCCCTGACTCTAAGAGCAGTGCCACCATTCGCATCATGCCGGGTCTCGGAGTTATTCCACAGAAACAGGGTCAGACCATCACAATGACCACTTGCAGTAAGCCACACACAGTCGCTAACACACTCACCATGGCTGCCAGTGTGGTGGGCGGAGCCAAGGGGATCACGGTGTCAGGCTCACCTCTGACCCTGGGAACAGCTACAGCCACTGTGCGGCAGGTCCCCGCTACAGTGGTTACGACACAAACGGTAAGAGAATATATTCACTCCTATGTGCACATTGTGCAGTTAACAGCATAGACTCTTGAAGTGTGCTTCTTAATATAAACAAAACTGCAGCAGAAATCTACCGACCTCAATATTTCTTTAGATTCTTTATTGATCCCTGCTCTATAGCTAACCCTGACCTCTGATCTCCGTGTGAAGGTGGGTAAGCAAAAGAGTTAGTATTACAAAAAATAACCAGAGGTTTTCATTTGCACTATTTTTGTACATTACCAGTGTAAAGTTTGGACACACATTGTACTATTCACTCTATTTCACTCAGGATCAATCCTCTGCTTTGATACCACTTTAGGGGAAGTTACCTGCACGGATCACAGTGCCTCTGTCTGTCCTCAACCAGCCACTGAAGAGCAAAAGTGTCATGACCACACCTATAATGAAGGGAAGCCTTAACACCAAGTGAGTTTCAGCATTTCAGCAGCAGCTTCCTCTCTTTTAGGCATTGAGGTGTCTCTTGCAAAGAGGCCATTTCTTTCTGACAAATAAACCCAAACAGAATGAATGAAGAATTTAACTTGAAAGATTCCCTCTCTCTCTAGATTTTTTTTAAATTGTGTTTATGGTCTGTAAGATGGGATTTGATGCACTTCCTGTTTTAAACCCCTCTGGTGCTGCCTAATAAAGACTATCTTTAATGCCATATTTATTTTTTATCTGTTGCCATTCTTTAAACCTGAGTAAGGCTATTGCTTGTTTTTAAAGATTAAAGCTTTATCATGTTCCTGACAGTCTCTTCCACAGCTGTGAGTTGGCCTGGTAGACCAGGGGTGGGCAACTGTTTTTCATGGGGGGCCACATGAGAAACCCAGATTGTTGCCGGGGGCCGAACAAATATTGTCACGCCGTAACCCATGGATGGGTAACTTTGATGATAGAGAGGGCCACAAAAAAATGTCCTCGCTACCAGTTTTTGCTGAGGGCTGAACGGCGCCAGCGCGAAACATTTTGGGCATTTGAAGCCAGGTTTAGAGGAATAACTAATTTTAAATTAACAGTTGTGATTATTGTTGTCTCACTGATTAATGTCATTATTCAGTCTTAACCACCAATATTTGATCCTTTTCTCACTCACTCCTATGTCACCACCCGCTCTCCCTGCAGGGCTTGAAATTAACTTTTTTGACCACCTGCCAATATGGCTGCTAGATTTTAAAGTTACCAGCCAATTCGAATTTCCACTAGCCGAAATGTTTTTCTTGAAATAAACCAGAATATGAGTGGGTTACTTTAAGCTTAAGTATCAGTAAGTGGCCCGGGATTCTCAAAGCCTGTGTTGAGGGTCACACAAGAACAAAAATGCACTCTTGAAGCTAAATAAATCCAAAACCAACAAGTTAATTATTTAAATTTCTACTTCAATGTAGAACAGTCATTTCTTACACATGAGATTACTTTTAGCCTTTTAGTCATAAATATTATTGAAATATATTCCATATTCCAGACTGAAATGCTATAACAGAAGAGTATTGGCCAGAATGACATGAACATTTGGACACTTATTCAGCGGGTATCTTGCATGTTGCATTCAGGTGCACTGTAAAAAAAAAAAAAATTTTTTTTTTTTTTTTTTTTTTTTTTTTGCAAATTCCATCGCGGGCCACACAGGGGGCGCCCGCGGGCCGCATACGGCCCGCGGGCCGTATGTTGCCCATGTATGTGGTAGACTAACATCTTGCTCTTCTCCTCCCCTCTCTCTCTTCTCTGAGCAGTATCAGCAGTCTGGGTAGGAACATCATCCTGACCACCATGCCTGCCAAGCTGATCGCAGGAAACAAGCCAGTCAGCTTTGTCACAGCACAACAGCTACAGCAGCTGCAGCAGCAAGGACAGGCCACACAGGTCCGCTTGTTCTGCATGCTCGTCGTGTAGGATGGCTACTTGAAAATAACATTCATGGCAGATTTCCGGTTTTAAATACTAGTAGGGAACTCAGGGTTTTGCAATGGGCAATGGTACCTAATTTCCCAGACTCAATGAATTGTGATGTCAGCAATAAGGAAATACTGTATATTCATTTCGCGATTAGCTTAAATTACCATGCATAACTGCATGTGTGTTCAGTGAAAAAGCTGAGAATAAGCCAACAAAGTCTACAAAAATCTCAGTATTTGACAGCTTTAATTAAGTCTGAACTTGTGAATATTTGCAAGTAATCAAGTCATCCCTAACAATCATTCTCATATGATGAGACCACAGCGTTACTCATACACCGCTTTTTATACCCTTTCCTCTCAAGTGAAGCAAGCACAGAAGATCTCACTGCTAGTTAAATTGTTCTCTTTCTTGGGCAATTGGGCTCACCTGGTATCACGCGTACCACGGATGCTCAGTCTTTCGCACTGCTGATGCGGGTTCGAATCCGACCCGAGGTCCTTTGCTGCATGTCATCCCCTCTCTCTCCCTAACTTTCCTGTCTGCCTACTGTCCTATCTAAATAAAGGCGAAAATGCTCAAAAAAAAAAAAAAATTCTCTGTCTTGTTCCCTCATCCTTTCTGCAGGTTCGCATCCAGACAGTTCCAGCCCAGCAGCTCCAGCAGCACATGGCAACAGGCTCTCCTAAATCTGTTTCCACTGTCGTCGTCACAACAGCGCCTTCACCCAAATGCACACCTGACCCCCCACCTGCACCTCATCAGTGATATTGTCTCATCAGCCAGCAATGAAACATAGTTCCAATGCACAATATGTGTGCCCATGTTTTCCTTCCTTTGTCAGTTATTCAAGTGTCTTTGTCCTCAAGCTGTCTATGTTTGGGGTCATTTGACATGTCTTGGTTCTTGCAAAACAAAGGCCATGTAATAACATTGTTAGTCAAAAATATTATGTTACAATGTCTGTAGTTGTTTTTTGTTGGCTGTAAAACTTGGTGTTTAGTATTTATTGTCATTCCCATTGGCAGACTTTGATTTACAGTGCTGCTGGTTCATCTTCTGTCGGAGTGTTGATCTCTGCAAAGCTCCCGGTAACGTGACTTGAAAATGAGAATTTATTTCATTATGCAGTTGATTCTCTTAATTATATTTGAATCTCCGCCATACTTGTGTGTTTGCTTCATCTCCTAAATTTCGCTATTGTATCACTTTGAACCAAAATGTAATGGAAGGCTATGATGAATATTGTTGATTACAGAATGCCAGAACTAGACACATACAGTAGCCAACAGGCTGGGTTGTTACCATGAAAATGATAATAAACAGGCTTTGTCTCTATGGGCAAAGAGACCAATTGTGCTACTGTTGTTTTGCTAACTTTTAGTGAGATAATCACCATCTCTTAAGATTTTCTTTCATCTTATGATTACAATTGTAATACTCTACTAACAATTCATGGTCCTATACTAATGGGACATTCTGATTGCCACTTCTTTATATCTTGACATGAATAATCAAGGATACGGTGTGTACTATTCTATCTGATGTATGAATGTTGTAATTTGTTGATTTTTGTCTTAGTACTTTATTTTTCTCTTACCATATGTTTGATTATTTTGTTCATAGCAATCATCACTCATTCCCATTACACCGGCTGGCACATATAGGGCAGCAACAAAATCCCTCCACCTCTGGCTGGCTGGCCTTCTCCCCAGCTTTGCTGGTGGTGTAGCTCTCTCAATGGTCCTGTGCCATGTTATTTTGGGCCTCCCTCTCTTTCGTTTACCCTTTGTTTCCATTCTGAGCACGTCCAATCTACGTCCCCCGGCATCTCTGTCATTCTGAGAAGGTTGTTGTTGGAGATGATGTTTGGCCAGAAGATATGTAGGATTTTTCATAGGCATGATGTATGGAAGGTAGATCATTTATGGATGTCCTGTTCTGTTTTCTAGAATTCTGCTCTGTAGAGTAGTAGTGTTGACAATACATAGCTTTGGTATATTCGTGTCAATTGATTTTTGAGCTGTATTTGTTAGATTTCTAGATTGTTTTAGTTTTATGAATGTTGTGCAGTACATGCTTTATCCTGTTGTGCATGTCTTACATACCCCATCGTGGCAAATGGTGCTTCCCAGGTAGGTATGTGAAGTTATGGTGCTTTTCTATGATCTCTTAATTTATTTGTATTGCTTTTGTTGTATTGATGGGCATAACTTTGGTGTTAGTGTCAAGGAGTTTGGTTTTAGTATCAAAACTACTATAACTAGATAGATAGAACTAGAGGGATCATGTCTATGTTCCCCGGGTTCTATATTCCCCGTTTTTCACTAACCTCTCCCAGCCCCCACGCCAAACCTAACCTCCCCCAGAGCCTAACCCAAAACCTAACCTCTCCCACCCCCACGCCTAAACCTAAGGTCGGCATTGCGGGTGGTCGGCATAGCGGGTGGACACCAATTGGGAAAAACGGGGAACATAGGACCCGGGGAACATAGGGATGACCCCGAACTAGATAACTTTGGTTTTGTTACAGTTGATCACCAGCCCAACTTATCCCATAGCACTGGAGTCTCGCTGTTTTTCCCTAAGTGGTGCAGTGTATCTGTATGTCACATAGTAATCAGTACAGGTGACAATATCATATAATTTTAACATTTTATCAGTGTTTTATTGATTTTTAAATATAATCTAAAGTACAATGTGCAAAACAGCAAACAGTCTTAAAAAAGGATTTCATGTCGACATAGAAATGAAATTTAAGTAAAATCAAGAAGTCATGCATTTATTCTTCATCCGATCCTTCAAGTAGAGCTTTTTCAGAGCTTGAAGTGGAGGATGTATTTCTCATTCCAATCTCAATGTCCCTTCCTCTCCCTGAGCATCGTTTCACTGCCCTGTTGAACAGGAAAGAACAAAACACTTTAAGCGACATTACACATTAATGCCTGATTTCCTATGAAATTGAGCTGAAGTATTACAGAAAAACATGTTCCCTTCAATGTGGAAGATGTGTCCTGAAGAGGGATGACAGACTAACACTGAAAATGTTAAGACATTTTTCAGTTTGTGGGCAGTGGTGGCCTAGAGCAGTGATTCCCAACCAGGGGTACGTGTACCCCTAGGGGTACTTGAGCAGCTTGCAGGGGGTACTTGGAAAGATTGGGGATTACAATTTACTTCCAAAATGCACCGCAACTAGTTCCCCCCAGCAAGTGTCAACTGTTACACTATTATGTTACTGAAATGGCTCAAAAACGTCCAGTTGCTATCGCTCCAGATTCAGGTTTAGGCCGGCCTGGTGACAAAAGGAAAAAAGAGGCCAAGCCCATTTTGTATGGATTGACTTGTATGTAATCATCAACACGTATAAGTGAGGGGGTACTATTGGCATGGAAAAACAGCTCAAGGGGTACATAAGACAAAAAAGGTTGGGAACCACTGGCCTAGAGGTTAGAGAAGCGAGCTTGTGACCTGAAGGTCGTCTGTTCAATCCCCGGGACTGGCAGGATAAATCTGGGAGGTAAAGTGAAAAAGCAGCACTTGCCCCTCCCTCATTACTACCACTGAGGTGCCCTTAGCCCCAACCGCTCCAGTGTAAGCTGCTCAGTGGATAGCAAATCAGACTGATTGTACTGGTCAGCTTCCAGGTGTGAATGTGTGTGAATATGAACAGGGTGCTCCTGAAAAAGAGAGCATTGCTCTCGGCAGACTCCCCTGTATTGTTTCCTGTACTTTCTATAATTATAAAAAGTTTCTGATATTCTTTGGGAAATTGTCTTCTTGCTTGCTCTCCACAGGGGGAGCAGCGCCCCTGCAGCTGGTTGGGATTCAGTGTCTCGCTCAAGGACACTGCAGGGGCTGAAACTGGGGCCTTCAAATTGAAGGTCAGTTCCCACACTTGCTACATCATCTTCCTGTTATCATTAATTTAAAATGCACTTTAACCAGCTCTAGGAGAGTGCCAGTTCATGGAGATATGGCTCTTAATCCAACATTCAATTTAGATAGATTAGTTTAGATATATGTCAATTTGAGATACTCTAGAAGGGCTAGTTATACACTTAATAAAAATTAATTCAACTGTTTCTTTTACTGGTAGCATGAGGAAAGACAAATTGCTATTTATTTGTCCCATGCAGGCTTCTCAGAGTGAACAAAGTAGTTTATTTTTATTTAAAAAATAAATACATAAAATATCTGAAGACCCACCAACACAGGTGATACCCTAGTACTGTAAGTGCATGCTGTGTGAACATTTAAGATCAGACTAAAACACAAGCAATCAAGGTGTTCTCCAATTTAGTTTCCCCTCAGTTTAATTAACTGCAAAATGCAAAAGAGAGCTGTCAATTAATGTGACCCACTTTTGTGTATTTTACAGTGAAGAATCATTTGAATCCTCATACTGTAATTAGAATGTGAAGTGTGTGAGTGAGCAGAATTGTGTTCGGCCCCAGCTATGCCATTTTACGTGCGACCACGCTGAATCTTTCAGGAAATGTAAAGAGCACCCCTGCGGGTTACCTAATGGAGCCGGATGTTTGAATTAGGTAATTGATTGATTGATCGATTGTTTTAGTCATTGTGCACTTTTGACAGTGCCCAGCCCACATGGGCTTACAAGACATACAAAATACAAAATATACAATACAACATAGGCCAATTATGGCAGACTAAATGGACAAAAATGGCTAATTAGTGGCCAAATTGCTTCAACACAGGTTCAGCTCCATGGAGAGCTCTAGAGTGTAGCAGCACACAGGTGAGCGCAGTTTGAATCAGCCAGTGAACTCTGGAGCAGCACACAGGTGAGCTTAGTTGTAATCAGCCAGTGAAGTGCACTAACCCCCTCTGGGAGAGAGAGGAGAGGCTGCATGCCAACTCTCTGTGAGGCCTGACTAAATGGCCAATCACACGGAGACGGCTATTCCGCTAGTAAATGTAGAGTGGAGTCACTTTCTATTGCAGGTTAATGGAAACCAGTTCACATCAACTTGCAGTTCTCTCTTGTGTAGATACCATGAAACTTGATGAAAGATGATACCACATAGTAACATAAATTACAATTTAATTGTGTACCTAAACTTTATTACCATCTAATATAAATTGAGCACATTACGTGATAAAAGTCCTTACGGGTAGCATTACTGTTTCAAATTGCATTTAATTTCATTGTGTTAACGTGATTACCGTGTTACCGCTTTGAAAAACATGGTAAATGCTGGCCATCATAAACCAAAGTTATCAGGCTCGCAGAAGCAGGTGCGCAGCCTCGGTGAAATGATTTCAGTGAGTGTATCAGTACTTTTCGGGTCTGAGTTTTCAATATAAAACTTGGTGAAATGATTTCAGAGAGTCTATCAGTACTTTTTGAACATTTCCAGCACATTTTAACAATACCACGTGACGTTACTATGTTACATTCAATAATTGTGATCATTTTAGTTAGAAACGTTGTAAAGTTTAAGGATAGGATACTTACAACCAAACTGTAGAAGAGGTGATGCAAACTATAAGCAGGGCTGCAGCTAAATGCCAGCAGAAGCACATTGTGACAAACATGATGTTGTCATGCAATGTCAAATCCCACTGTGGTCCTCTTAAAGGGTAGAGTACAACTCCAATCTGAAAGAGCCAATAGCCACATTAGCTTTGGTGTCATGCACATTGAACATTCATGCTCTAAGTTCTCTTTCATGCCTGACAAAAGGTTACTCTTGAAGTGTTACAAAAATGTAATGGAGGTCATGTGTCCAGAATCTAATGGAAAGATCAACAAGTTCTGTACAGTGTATCAGATCTCTTTCATAGGTGGCCATTCATCTTTCAGAATTGTGGAGCTTGAGAAACTGAACATAACAGTATATGAACCAACTCTCTGAAGTAAAAAGCCAGCAAATTATAAACTTGATTTTGTACTTATTTTAAATTTCTATGGAATGTCTAACTTTAACAACTTAAACTGAATTGATGCTTAAACAAAACAATACTGTCATATATGTATGAGAAATATTACTTGTGTTCTTGCCTCCTTATACACATACGCACGTATTAATCTTCGCCCTTAAAATGTTGTAATCTGGTTTGTTTATCAATGCTGTGTTGTAACAAGGTCTTGAGATATACGGGTGGTTAGCCTACTAGTAGTGACTTAAAGTTCACCTGTTCAAATATATATGAACAAGGATGAAAAATCTGCGCACTAAAATGTAATAAGTAAGAGATTGAATTGCCATGCCCTGGAGCAAGGTTCATAACCCTATACTGCCCCGGTGGAGCTGCCTGGGTGCCTACAGTACAACAAGGCAGCTTCCAGGTGTGCACGTGTGTAATTCATGAAGATGAGCTGAGCAGTGCTGAAAAAGAGCATGTGTGCTCCAGGCCCGTAGCTACCATTGAGGACACCGAGGTCATGACCTCGGTATTTTCCACACACAATTTTTTTTTTTTTTTTTTTTTTTTAGAAAAATAGCCCCGGTCGCCAGATCTATTCCTCTGTCATTGATGTTTTAATGCGACAGTTGATCGGAAATGCAACAATTTGCTTCCTCTCTGTGTGCTATAGAAGGAAGAGAGATAACTCACAACATTCAGATTTTGCATTGAGGCTAGATTGGGGCTAGACTTTGGGGACAGTTCTATTGAAGTGAATGGGTAAGTAACTCCCCTGTAAAGTGGTTTGTGTAGATGGGCCATTGTATTTAATTGAGCAGTATTCTGCCATGTGACCTGTATGCAGAATATAAATTATATTATATGGGGAGACATTTATTTTTTGTATAATTTTAAAGCAACAGCACAGTAAAGAGGATATTAATCTAACATGATGTCTGTAGTTCTTTATAGATCTAGCCTCTTAATTTTGCTCTCAAAGTGCACCAGATTGAAGCATTTTACTTTAAAATGGACAGAATTTTCTATCCAGCCCCCCCTGGGCCCCCCACGCCGCGCTAAAATGACCTCTGTATTTCTCAAACCCTGGCTACGGGCCTGGTGTGCTCACTGCTCAGTAAATCCAAAACCATATCTATCTCAGAGCATTTATCAGACCTTTCAGTGGAGTGTAGGGTGAAATTCAGTGGTGCATGTCTAACACCAGAAACTGAGAACAATGTCAGCGATTGCTACTGCTGCATGTACTCAACACTCATTGTTTGGACAAGTGTGCAGTAGTGGATTTGTACAACTTTGTGTGTTTAATAAAGGAACATGCCAACATTTTGGGAGATTCGCCTATGAGCCACGGCACGGTGGCTCAGTGGTTAGCGCTGTTGCTTCACAGCAAGAAGGTCCCGGGTTGGAACCCCCGGTCCGTCCCAGGTCCTTTCTGTGTGGAGTTTGCATGTTCTCCCTGTGTTTGTGTGGGTTTCCTCCCACCATCAAAGACATGTATGTTAGGGTTAATACTCCTGTCAGTGCCGCTGACCAAGGCACTGGCAAAAGAACTGGAGTTGGTCCCCGGGCGCTGCACTGCGGCTGCCCACTGCTCCTAGTTCTAGGAAGGTTCCTAGTAGAGGATGGGTCAAATACAGAGGATGAATTTCCCCATGGGGATAAATAAAGGATAACTTAACTTAACTATTTGTTCCTACGTATCTTCCCGATAGTAAGATGAGTAGATGCCTTTCTTTTCTCTGTGTGTGCAGTAGAAAAATCACACCCAGGTGAGAAGTAAGCGGTGCAGACTATCAGTGTCTGCCACTGATGACATAGTATATGACATCACTTATGGTGTCACAATGTCTATGACATCACTGATAATATCACAATGTTTATTACATCAGTGGAGAAGAAGAAGAAGAAGACATCAGTGCAACATCATCAGTGGGTATCACATCATCAGTCACCACTGGCCCACTTGATGATTGTGGGACATGACATCAGTCACATCACTCGATGATTGTGGGACATGACATTATCACTCACATCGCTCGATGATTGTGGGACATGACATTATCACTCACATCGCTCGATGATTGTGGGACATGACATTATCAGTCACATCGCTCGATGATTGTGGGACATGACATTATCACTCACATCACTCGATGATTGTGAGACATTATCAGTCACATCGCTTGATGATTGTGGGACATGACATTATCACTCACATCACTCGATGATTGTGGGACATGACATTATCAGTCACATCGCTTGATGATTGTGGGACATGACATTATCACTCACATCGCTTGATGATTGTGGGACATGACATTATCACTCACATCGCTCGATGATTGTGGGACATGACATTATCACTCACATCGCTCGATGATTGTGGGACATGACATTATCACTCACATCACTCAATGATTGTGAGACATTATCAGTCACATCGCTTGATGATTGTGGGACATGACATTATCAGTCACATCACTCGATGATTGTGGGACATGACATTATCACTCACATCGCTCGATGATTGTGGGACATGACATTATCACTCACATCGCTCGATGATTGTGGGACATGACATTATCACTCACATCACTCAATGATTGTGAGACATTATCAGTCACATCGCTTGATGATTGTGGGACATGACATTATCAGTCACATCGCTTGATGATTGTGGGACATGACATTATCAGTCACATCACTCGATGATTGTGGGACATGACATTATCAGTCACATCACTCGATGATTGTGGGACATGACATTATCACTCACATCGCTCGATGATTGTGGGACATGACATTATCAGTCACATCACTCGATGATTGTGGGACATGACATTATCAGTCACATCGCTTGATGATTGTGGGACATGACATTATCAGTCACATCACTCGATGATTGTGGGACATGACATTATCAGTCACATCACTCGATGATTGTGGGACATGACATTATCACTCACATCACTTGATGATTGTGGGACATGACATTATCAGTCACATCGCTTGATGATTGTGGGACATGACATTATCACTCACATCGCTTGATGATTGTGGGACATGACATTATCAGTCACATCACTCGATGATTGTGGGACATGACATTATCAGTCACATCACTCGATGATTGTGGGACATGACATCAGTCACATCACTCGATGATTGTGGGACATGACATCAGTCACATCACTCGATGATTGTGCAGCATGACATCATCAGTCGGGGGCATTTGCCCATAAGACAGACAGACAGACAGTCCATGCCAGCATGGACGGATGGACAGCCCCACCAATCGACGATTGTGGGGCTGGGCCCCACAGGACAGGCGGTCCGTGCCATAATGGACGGACGGACGGACAGACACACAAAGTCAGTTATAGAAGCGGCTGCCCCGCTTAAAAATATGCTCCCCTCTTCTGTGAGCACCTGCCTACAGTGAAGATTTTGGCTAAAAACAGGGTGTAAATTATGTCTTTTCAAGTCAACTTGGCATCTCAGTGCTTGTGAAGACTTGGATTACGCCAGGTGAGCAGTATGGAAGCTTTTTTTTTTTTTTACATTTTGCTCATGTTAACAGGTGTAGGCTAGCCAGTACCATTGATTACCATTCATTGTGCTAAGCTAACTAGCATTCAGTATTTTCCTACTATACGTACACTACGTATAAGAACTATCAGGAAGATGGCATATAGGCGAATCTGGCAAAATGTTGGCATGTTCCTTTAACAGACTAATACAGTGTACAAGATATTGCACGTCAAATCAGAAATCTCAGATAGATCAATAAATATTCGAGGCCGTATCTACAGTGTCCCGGCGATCAGATTTTAAACACCATGCATGTGTGACCATTCACAAGTCATGTTGCTCTCACCTGGTAGAACCAGGAGCCCTGCAGGATGAACATGCATGCCCTGAACAGCTCCAGAATGATGTGGTCTCTCAGGAACACCTCCAGCATGGTGCTGGCCGACCCAGTAAACACAGCCACGAGCAGCAGGGAGTGGATATGAGCATCCAGCGGGGGGCGATTGTGCACATGGTAATAGAAGAGAAACCCTGGGTGATAGAGGGGAGTCAGATACAAAATTTAGTTCAAGTACAGATGTCAGAGGAGTCTTCATGATTATATATATAGTGGCTGGGACCGTTTTCTTGTGACCCATGGAGACTGATCATGCCAGTTTTCATGCTTGTATCACCAACTAAACAATTACATCACTTAACTGCTCCACTAAGGTGGTGGCCATCTTCGCTGGCCCGGCCACTAATTAGGCTTCTTTCTTCTTCTGTGGGGTTTATGGCAGTTGGCATCCTTTATGTTGCATTACCGCCTCCTTCCGGATTTATCCATCCACTGTTTCCCTACATTCTGTAAAAGCCGATTGGTTCCTCCCTCTCTCCAACTCTTCCGCCATCAATAGGTAGGATGTTGTCTTCTTCTTCTTCTTTGGTGTTTTATGGCAGTTGGCATTCTTTATGTTGCATTGCCGCCTCCTTCTGGATTTATCCATCCACCACACAGACTCTTCATAGGATGTTGTCACTTTAGCAATTCTGATGTCATCAGTGAGTGATGTCATCAGTGATGTCACTCAAGCAATTGTGGTCATCAATGGCATCATCATTGGGAAGCAGGGAAGAGGGATGCTGATGTCACAATCGCTCTGTGAGTGTGAAGGCCTAAAAATTTATTGCTCTAGTGCCCCCCCATGGGTGGATCTTTTTTCACTTTTTTTGCACCAGATTCATTCCAGACCCCTGAAAAGTGTTTTGGCAAATTTTGGAAGCGATTAGAGCAACAGTGCGCCAACTCCTTTACGGATGTCAGGGCATCACGGCCAGGGGGAGGGGCAACGGAGGACATGGCCTCCATGTAATTCCCACCATGTCAGACTCCCCAGGAATCTAGCTTCCTATGTTGATGCTTTGATACTTTACCTTCCACAAAGAGGGCCAAGGAGAGAGCAAGGCGGTCAAGTCCAGTTGGCACTGATTTGGTTGCGGTAGTGACAACACACGCAACACCAGAGATCCCAAAGAACAGGTACATGGTGCCGTGCTGCCAGTTCATCAGCTTGACCCAGGAATGGTTCGGCTTGTCATAGAGGCGAGCGTGGGGCCCATCCACCACAAACTGCTCTACCATAATACCTGCAGAGTATGAGACAAGTGACTCAGATAAGACTGGAGCGGGTTTTGAGAGGTTCAATAAATTATGCAGATGTGCTGGGAGGACAACTGACCGACAAATGCAGCAAAGATTGTGAATCCTCCCTCAACGTAGTCCATTTTGTTAAAGAAAGGGGGCATTTTCTGTCTCGTTTTAGGTTGGCTCTTCCTCCAGTAGTGTCGGAGAGTGTGTTTCACCGATAGCCACAAACCATACAGCAGGAAAAAGGTGCCAGGAATGGCATGTCCTCCAAAGTTGGCCATCTTTTAGTAGGCCTGAAAACATAAGAGATACAGTATATTATAATGTTTCGCTAAGAAAGTTGAATCAGTAACACTTCAGTCAGGAACACTTTGGTCACAGAATAAAACCATATTTATGGCAACAAATGGTAGTTACCGTATGTTTGGAGTTTATGGCTCTGCTCTGACGTTGTCGTGTGATCTGATCTCATGTGTGATCTGATCTAATGATCTGTTGTCGTGTGATCTAATCTCATGATCTGTTGTGTGATCTGATCTCGTGTGATCTGATCTCATGATCTCGCGCGAATCCAGCCGCCTTGCAAGGTTAGCTGCTGCATCCATAACATCCACATTTTTAGTCAGAAAGACTTTCATAGTGGGCGTCCGTGTTACGTCCGGCTTGGTCGGGCGTCCATACAGGCACAATTCTGCGGGAGGGAAGCCGGTTTGAGGGTATTTGTCCTGGTCGCTGCACTAGCGGCCTGTTCAGAGGGAAGGGAACTGGTTGGAATAGCATGATCCTCCCACGTGCTACATCGTACCGGTGAGGCTCCAGCTGTCAGCGGCTGGCTACTGCTCATGTCTCAGAGGAAGCATGGTGCTAGTCTCGGCTCTCCCCAGATCGGCAGAGGGTGGAGCAGCGACTGGGGCAGCAGGGGGAATAATTGGCGAAGTACAATTGGGGAGAAAATGGGATAAAATCCCCCCCAAAAAAGGAAAAAATACTTTCATAAATTAATTTGGTCTACACTCAACATAAATTTGAGGTTTGAGTACAGACTAATAAGAAAAGCAGTTCCTTGAAGTTCCATAACTCATGAGATAGGCAATAGGCATACATTTAAATGCAAAAGGACTAGAGCGAGGATCTGACAATGAGATATCAAAAGTCAGGTGACGTTTGGGGGTTGGTGACAAGTTATTAGAAAGAAAAAGTTTGACTTTAATTAAGAACCGAAAATGTGGAAGCTTGAGCAATGTGACTGATTGGTTTTCTCAAATAAAGCTGGAAGTCTTGGCTTCAGTGAAATGTAGTGAGTTTAAGGCCAAAACTAAGTTTCATATTATATGATGGGTCTCACTGTAAACCATGAGATGTGAAGTTAGAGTAGTCAGAGGACGAGAGGAGTAGGCCCTTTCATACCTGCTCATTTGTCTTGCAAATTTGAAATTCAAATCAAACCAAACAGTGCGGTTTGGTGAACAGAGATATTGCTCCCCAAGAACAAAACATTTTGCATTTCAGTGAAACAACAAAATATTACTGGTTGAAAAAACAAAAACACAGGGTCTTCAACATTATGTAAAGGCTATTGTCTTATTTTCATATATGTCCATGTCTGAATTCATGTTACAGGTAGACCAAGGTTTGTACTTAACTAGTACTTAATAATAAAATGAGAAAAGACAATATAATGTTGATTCACTGGATTAATACATCATTTAAAAACCTGCTTCCCATGTTTCCTTCTGTTGTCCATAGTGTCAATGGGCATTTGGCGCAGGTGTGTTTACCTAAAGGAGTGTTGTCAGACAAGTTTTTCTCGATTGGCCACGTTTGACTTGTCTTGATTACCCCTTTGACTCTTCCTTTTACCCTATATGCATGAACTGTTTGGAGGTACAGGCCAATCATTATATTCTATTACTGTAGCTGCTAGCAAAGCTGCTACTTTATCTTTCTGAGAAACCAATTTGAAGCAAAAGTGTATAGTTATTTTATAAACTTAGACTTTACTATTGTTCATACAAAATAATTGCTGATACAACAATTTAACAATAGACTAGTTGTTATGCCATTCCTATGTTTCTGCTCAGGCAAACTGTTGTAGAAGAGAATAAATTGTCTTTCCTGTCACTAAAAAGCCACACTCTAAAACAGATGATTATACTGTAATAGAATATGCATACCTTGTTTGCTGCTACTACTTCCCAAACAGTCTAAGTATTGTTGTTGGAAATCTGAGTTCTGCTGCTGGCTGTGAAGTGAGTGAGAGGGCTGTGGTCTGTGTAAACTGTGCACACCTGCTGTCTACCTGCAGTCGCACTGAGATCATCATGTACTGTAGCTCCACCCATGATTTGCATTGCTTTGTGTGACTAAGGACCATCCTCCGGGGAACTAATTTAGACACAAAAAGAGCTATTCTTCTTGTAAGCATGCATGGTAATATCGAAGTAATAGTGATTTTTCTTTGTAACCTTGAGTGTAGAATCATTTTCTCATGATTCTGTGAAAGGTATTGAGCTTGTGGAAATTATATTTATAATAGCCTACATCAATCCATGTTTAAAGTAAATCCACAATTCATTTAGCCTTTAATTGTAATATCTTATGACATCTAAGATGTTACTGCAGGTTATGAAGAGACAGCAGAGAGCTGTCATGGAGCACAAATGATATTCGAGAGGGTACTTGGGTTTATTTGAGTTAATATATAAGCTCAGAGTCGGGCTGTGTGCTCAGGGAGAGGCAGCTGTCTATTGGCCTATTTAAATGAACTTTGCACCCATTTTAAAGAAGTGTTTATTGAAGTCATTACCATGTTCAGTTGGTAATCATGCTTCAGGTAAAGTCAGTTCTCAAACAGCTACATTCATGTATTGGAGTGGTTTACAAAAAATGACAAACTGAATGTAAAAAAGAATGTAGAGGTTATCTTAGTGGCTTTATCATTAAAGCTGGCATTGAATTCTCACATAAAATAACTAGAAATGCTACGTTTTTCTTGTGGGGGGTTATAGTATTACACAGAATAATTTCTTTTCTCGAAATGGGTTCTCAGTGGATGGCATCGGAGTCACCAGGGGGTCCTCTTTGGCATGAGCTTCACAGTAGGTCATCAAATCAGCTGCTGCTTCTGATACCTGTGCAAAGGTAGGTAGGTGTGTGTGTGTGTGTGTGTGTGTGTGTGTGTGTGTGTGTGTGTGTGTGTGTGTGTGTGTGTGTGTGTGTGTGTGCATGCGCGTGTGTGCGTGTGAGAGGTTGTCAAAGAGTGGAGAGAGGGAGAATAATACAGGGGGGAATAGTATTTCAAGTTTAGCTATTTCCTTATTAAATTCAACATTGATAAACTGTTAGCGTATAATAACAAATACATTTTCACATACAGTACATTGGGCATATGCAATACCTGCAGATTGTTTAATTATCAAGCTGTACTTCCATGATATGCTGACTTACCATCATCCTTTCGATGTTGACCTCCAGTTTCAATTGTTCTACCGTCATTCGAGCATCCGCAATCTTGGCCATGTTGTTGGACATCCTGCCCCTTTCCTCCAAAAGTCAGTCAACCTGCATCAAAATCATGAAATAATATAGAAAGCATATTTTTCTTCATCAACAAAGAACAAAATGATAGAAATGTCGAACAATACAAATATGATTAGGCTATTATCATAATACTCTAACACAGTGAGAGCCATTGCAGGTATCCATTGCCGTGGTAGGAATCTGTTTCAATTAGCTTGTTATTTCTGCTCCCTGGGTCTCAGCTGGAAGTGGCACAGGGAGGGTCTCAGAGGGGAGGGGCAGGCGGGAGCAGCGCTTCCCCTGAGGGAGCATCTGCTAGAGTGGAGAACGTAAATATACCTATCGCCTATTTGTCACTGTTACGCTTTGCTTTATCTTACAAATGACTGCCTTTTCCTCCTCGAAACATTCGAAAACATGTTCGATTGCTTCCTGAAACAGTATAGCACATTGATCATGCATTGCAGGTGGATGAAACGTAGAACAGAGTTGCAATGGCATTTCTAACTGTCCTGTCTGCATGTCTCCTTTGTTGCTTAATTATTGGCACTGACTGTTTCAAGGCTGTTTTATGGTAAGACAAGTGTCTTGACAGTATCTTAAGACAAAAATGCTGTGTAAAAAAAAAAAAAAAAAGACAAGTATGGGTCTTAAGACACTGTTGACAGACAATAACCATAAAACAGCCTTTAGGGTCATCTCACATCGTTGACCCCTTTAGAGGGCAGTAAATTAGAAGCATCAGCAGCCAGCAATAAATTGTCTGTGACTAATGCAATTGGGATTAGTTGATACTATCAATTTTCTCTACATACAATATATCTAATTCAAACTTCACTTGTAGAAAAAAAATGCTGTCAATATCAGAGGATGTGTTCTGATATCTGATAAGGTTCTTTGCATGCATCTATCTGAATGATTCACAGCATCAGATTGATATAAATTGCATATTTTATGAAGATTGATAATAGCTGATAATAAGTCAACCTTACCACAAGAGGACAGCTTCTGATAGGCTGCAGGGATGGAAGTCCGTTTGAGGTTCAGCTGGGTCCTCTACACCAACTTACACTTACAAATGATATGAGATTAATGGCAAAGATGAGGAGGAGGTTACCACCTCAAATAATTAGCTGTGGTTCTGCCCCCATGATGAGCTCAATGCAACAGCTACAGGCAACATGCGGTGTGACCTTCCTGATACAGTCTCTATCACTCGCTTACCTGAGATAATAACTTGAATAGGTTGTCTTTTCAGTCAGAACATTAGAAATATGTAAGAGCCTGAATAGCCTGACTTTTTTTTAAATTGTTGTTGTTCACAGTGTATTTGACACACTGACATGTTTAAAGGAAGAAAAAATATGATTCACAATTCCAAACCTCCAGTTTTCCAAATGTACAGACAGTCAAGTATTAATGTGTTGCCACTGTAACAATGGTTGCTACATGTAGTGCAGCTTATCCTAACCTAACACCTTATCACCATTAAACTAATTGAGCCTTAGGCTGTAAGGAGGGAACTCTACAGAGAATAAGATTGTTTTCCACAACATTAATTATTTTTTTATTTTGAATTCAGATAACTATCAAGTCTTTACTTTGAGATACATTTACCCAGCACATGCACAATAGGTTCATGGCATGTTTAAGAACAGTATTCACCTTATGTAGCCACGCCCATTTGACCCGGTTGTGTGGTTGTGTCACGACTTCCGGCTAAAAAACAAACAAACGCTGGCTGCTCCAATATCATCTAACTCTGAATTAACTAATAATTTAGCCAATTGTATGTAACATAGGAAATAAAAGCAAACTTCTAAGAAGAAGAAGCACGTCTAAGAATGCAACGCCATGTACTGTAACTGGCTCGTTCTCGCATTCAAGGGAATTACGTTAACGTCTGCGGGTCTTATAGACGTAAGTGGTTGCGCTGCGCTCGGAGGAGACTGAAAACCATCTGAAGCTTTCTATGTTGGAGTCCAGGTATGTTTTGTACAAGGACGTCTCTCAGTGTGTTGCTGTTAACTGCCCATTTCGTTGTTTTCTTTTTGTTGATCTCATCTTTTTCCTCTTCGACTTGATTTGTATCACTCAGACCGCAGCTGCGGGCGATGTTCAACGCATTCCTGCTCTAAAAACTACTTTCTTCTTCTGACGTTCTTTTGTATTTCGCGCCGTGACCACCGGAAGTGTTAACACAACCCGAAAGAATTTGGCCCACCCCCGCGTATGAACATAAGGTGAATACAGCAGGTGTGGGTAACTGGTGTAATCGGATTAATATCACGTATTTGGGTGATGTCCCCCATCAAATTGCTGTAGCAGGCTGTTTTAAAGCTAGAGCAAAGTTTCTGTTGTCATCTGAATGGAAGAATTACTAAATTCGAATATGAAAAATATAAATGTTCTTATGTTGGTATAATAAACTTTGGTAACCCTTTATTTTACAGGTACCCTAGCTACATATGAACTATTTGTAATTACACATGAACACCAAATGTAATTACACAGTAATTACCAATAGTTATAAATCAAGTTCATATGTCATTACATTGTAACAGACCTGTAAAGTGGAGTGAGTCTATTCAACTTTAGTTACATGGAACTGGACCTGTAAAGTGGAGTGACTCTATTCAACTGTAGTTCATATGTAGTTTCATTGTAACGGATCTGTAAAATGGAGTGAGTCTGTTCAACTGTAGTTCATATGTAGTTACATGGTACTGGACCTGTAAAGTGGAGTGAGTCTATTCAACTGTAGTTCATATGTAGTTACATGCGGTATCGGACCTGTAAAGGGGAGTGAGTCTATTCAACTGTAGTTCATATGTAGTTACATGGTACCGGACCTGTAAAGTGGAGTGAGTCTATTCAACTGTAGTTCATATGTAGTTACATGGTACCGGACCATGTAACTACATACACCATAGCTACAGCCGCCCCAATATAATATATATAATATATACAGTACATTTTACATACAAAAATCTAAGAATTCCAATGTCCTGAAGAAAAGTAGCAGTTTATGTGGAGATGTCAACATAGACTTGGTCCCAGTCGTGTATTCCACTTTGAAAGACTGGGGAAGTTTGACAGTCTCAAAGGGATGGACACATGTTGCCTATCGAGCAGGTGTTGTGCTACACTGCAAGGTAGTTAAAAACCAGTTCTGAAGGTGTTTCTCTCCCCAAAAGTTCAAAGTCTCCATCATATTAAAAACCTTCTTTGTCACATGTTGGGTATCTACAAATGGTAGTTGATAGGTTCTCTATCAACTGCATACAGTCCTCCAGACTACACCAAAGTGCATTGTGCAGAACAGTAGGTGACTTCAAATGCACCATGCTTCATGTGAAGTGCCCTAATGAGATGTGCTGTATAAATCCATTCATTAAAAAGGACCAAGTTAAGTCGAGCACCAACAAATACTGATTGCAAGAGTATCATCTTTTATATTACATCATATAGTTATACAATACACGACTAGGACATTTGATGATGCAGTGTATCCAAGACCATGATGCAATTCTGGGAAACCTTTGATGACGGGTTTGAGGTTTCTCACAATATATTTATGTTATTTATTTTCAAAACTGCAGTCCCTCCTGTAGGGTTGACAGCAGCAGGGGGCAGTGTTGTGGAGTTAAATGTCAAGTGCCTCATTAACATGTGTTTCCCTCCCTGCACTAATTGCTCTGTCACTGTGGAAGATAAGGCAGCATACCAGTAAGCAACTCCTGCTCCACTAAACCAGTCTGTCACTGAAGGCCCAAAATATACTGTGATTTACCCAGAATCATGATACAATGAGTACTATGGAGAGAAATGTTTGAAGTATGGTCTCTATCATCCATCTCTAAACCAGCATCTCTCCTCCCTCTCCCTCACTCTTATTGTTAATTCATGACAGATTCCATACTACAGCAGACAGGAAAGGAGAATCTTGCTGATTTGCATAAATCAGTATATTTTCAAGTTGACTTTCACAGATTTACAAACATCTAGCTATTTAACCATACTCTATATTCAGTAATGCTTTATTTCACAGCCCGCTATGTTACCAGGATGGACAAAAAAATATTTAGGCCCCAAATTCATAAAATGATGGAACAGAAGCTACAAAGTGAGTCACTTAAATTTTTTGCGTGCCTTTGAAAGATGCTACACGGCCTTGTCTTAAACTGACAAGACAACTGAGTGTGATAGTATGTGTTCCCCTCAGGCGGAAGTGCGGGGAGAAAGGTGAAGTGGTGGAAATGTTGGAGGACGTGATAGTTTGCAGACTCACTGCCGAGAGGATTGACGAACTGAGAAAGTTGATCAAAGAAACACAGGAGAAGCACTAAATTAAGCTTACCTTTCGACAGCATGAAAACAGTTGTATCATGAAGTGCATTACTGAGATTTGTTTGAACACATTGATATGAGATATTATGTCTTGTAACTGCAGAAAGCTGAAGAGAGAGGCTGAGCTGATCCAAGCAGGCCATCTAGACTTCAAACTAGAAGAGGTATCATCTGCCGAGCTGAAAAGGTGGTCAGTTCAGTTGTTTATTTATACAGGAAAATATATATATATATATTTATTTATTTTATTTTACAATTTTGAGAACAAAACAGAACAGAACAACAGGCTCAAACAAAGACAAAAACATACATATCAACTTTTCAGCATGCATAGTGATAGCAGCCACGTAAAGTGTCAATGTGCTTGCAAGAAATGTGCGTGGGATCCCATGCAAGGGGTCCATAAAGAGTCAGCCAGGCGAGTCATCAGTCACCTCTAACCTCGTCCAAATAAGCCAGAAACGGATCCCAGACCTCAGAGAATTTCTTGAGTGAATTGATCCTCAAAAACCGGAGTCTCTCCATATGTATAACTGAAATCATCAGAACTTGGGAAGTGAAACCATCTTGACTGAGTTTATACGACCAATCATGGACAAAGGGAGGATTTTCCAGTTTTCTATACATTGAGTGTCAAAACAAATTCACCAAAGTTTAACTTAAGTATTAATTTAGGATCTCTGGGTATGGTCAGGCCAAGATAAGTGAGACGGTCTTTAGCCAATTTGAATGGGAGGTTTTCCAAGAAGCCGGGGGTGAAGACATCAGAGAGGCATAAAGTCACTCTTTGTCCAATTAATTGTATATCCGGACAGCTTACCGAAGGAAGTGATTCATTCTAAAAGAGGAGGGATCGACCTCTCCGAGTCATGTAGGTATAATATTACGTCGTCAGCGTACAAACTAATACGCGTCTCAATGCCTCCGACCTTCAGGCCTGCAATATTTGGTTGACAACGTATTTTTAAGGCAAGGGGCTCGAGCGCGACGGCGAAGAGGGCCGGCGAGAGAGGGCAACCCTGCTGAACCGAGCGAAGCAATGGAAAACTGGTTGACTTGAACATGTTGGACTAGCATATATGAGCTCTACCCAGGAAATGAATGAATCCCCAAACCCAAATCTGTGCAGTGACTCGAACATATAAGGCCACTCAACCTGATCGAACGCCTTCTGAGCATCGAGTGATAAAATCGCCGCACCGCTGGTCTTACTATGATCTGCGTACATGGTGTTTAGGAGGCATCTGACATTAAAGAAAGAAAACCTATTCGGGATAAACCCTGTCTGGTCAGGATGAATAATGGATGACAAATGTTTATTTAGCTGGGTAGCCAGCGTTTTAGTGATTACCTTTCTGTCAAAATTCTGGAGCACTATGGGTCTGTAGCTCGCCAGGTCCACTTCCTCCTTCCCCTTTTTAAAATGAGGGAGATATTAGCTTCATACAATGTTTTAGGCAAGACTTTGTCTTTCTTAGAGCTAAATATCATTCTGAGGAGGAGTGGGGCGAGGATGTTGCAGAATTTTTTGTAGAATTCAGCACCTAATCCGTCCGGTCCGGCTGCTTTGCCTGATGGGAATGACTTAATGGCAGAAGTTATTTCTTCCAGTGTAAAATCCACTTTTTGTAAAATCAGCGTCTAAGTCCTCTCTGGCAGCGTCACTAAGTTTGGGTGTTTCAAGAGGGTCAAAAAAGTCGTTCAAATCGGGCTGAGCGGCATCACATTTAAACGAATAGAGTTCACTGTAAAACTCTCTAAATCGATCATTTATCTCCTTGGGATCAGTCAGCAGGGCGCCATTATTTGATTTAATAAAAAGGATTGAACTGGAGGCCTGGGCGCCCTTGAGCTGCCATGCCAGGAGCCCTTCTGGCTTATCTCCCAGTTCAAATTGTTTTTGTCTCAAATTGTTTTTGTCACAATCCACCACTCTGCTATCCGCTTTGCCACAAGTGCCCCCTTTTCGACTCACCACTGTGACCTGTATGAACTTCTGGACTGGCCCTCCCTTCACACCAGGAGGCTTCAACACTGGCTTCAACTAGTGTACAAGTCAGTGGTGGCTGGTGAGCTTGGAGACAGGGGAGGAAGCTAGTGCGGCGACCAAAGGTCGCCGGCGAAAAAAAATTGGGCTTTTTTTTTTCACGCGCGCGCGTGCGCGCATGTGTGTGTGTGTATTTGCCATGTTTCCCATGCTGTCAAGCCTCTTAGCTTTCCACCCAGTGAGGTGCATTGCATTAGCACCCAGTGAGAGGACTACAGGACGGAACAGCACCTGGCACCTGAGGCGGTCCCAGGGAAAATATGACGTGTGCTCTGCTGCTGATACTCTCACCCACAAGCAGTTTTTGCCCAAAACGCCCAAATCTCATTTTAAATTAGCATTAGGATTAGACTGTTGTGATGTCATTATTCAGTTTTAACCATCAATAATTGTTCCTTTTCTCATTATTTCATTTCTCAGAGTAAATACTGTATATTTATTTCGAGATTTTTGTCAATTATTTGTGCTGTTATGGTTATAATTAGCCTAGTTACTCACTTCTACACTATCTTAGATTGTGTTACTTATGGATGGCATGGAATTATAGTGAAAATAGATTATCCCCCCTTTTTGCTGGGGACCCCACTTTGAAAACCACTGGCTTAGGCTAGAACTGTTGCGAGAAGGTTTCAGGATTTATCTCTATGCATTAGGCTGTGATTACTATTTATATAAATCTATTTATTCACATAGATTCATGATATATTATGGTATACAGCCTACCTGTGACATCACTGTTTTGATTCATCCTATGATGTCTCACACTCAGGTGTGCTTTCACAAGACAGGTGTTGTCCATTCAATCAGCTAACCTGTCTTTATAATGGCTGTCTTGCACTGTTTGTATGATACTTGACAAAGTCTATGGCCGAAACTGTTGTCAAATAGCGTTAAATTACACTTAATTGCATCTGGAACGAGAGTGTGTCCTCCTGTGCACAGTGCTGCACTACTCATTTAGTTATCAACTTTGGAGCGTTATTTACCCCCCCTTCCCGACATCCTAGGTTGACATGCTTCATCCCAATCGATTCCTTATTTCTTCTACTTTCATATGATATAAAGATCACCACTCAAGCTTTAAAATTGAGCCTGCTGTCAGCTATCGATTTACAGGCCAAATTCAGTTAAAAAATATGTGAATTTAAGCTTCGCGGGTTTTAGTATAAGAAATTACAGGATGAAACTTCAATACGACAAAAATAGCGCTGCTCGGTGAACCATTTCCACGCCGAATTTAATAGAAGGTTCGGATAACTTGAAATCAATTGACTTACTTGAATATCCGTGCTGTCTGTAGGGGAAACGCTGCAGTCGAGACGTTGCAAATATTCCAGTTTTCTGACATTGCAAAAAGCCCGTATCGCGCAGCTCAAGTCTCCCCGCAACTCGAAACTCGTTTTGGTGGTAATCCAATATCAACGACTGTCTGGCTTGTGAACACTTACTGATTGATAAAAAAGTAAATAAAAATAAGAGGGAAATATGATATGCTGCTACTGAATCAGTAAATCCTTCCTGTCAGGTCAAGCAGTGGATTTCACCTCCTTGATTCAGCGTGAGAGACCACAGACCAGGCAGTGGAACAACGTTGCCGATTTTCAGACGTATTCAGCATTGGACAATACAGAATGTCAATCAATGTCAAGCAATCTATCTATCAAACAACAACCAATTAGGGTTTCACCTGGTTTCACGGGCTAAGGGAGAGCTCCCTCCTACAGTAACTGTAGCTCAATCTGATTCGTTGGAAAACACATCACTCTCACTGTTTTCTGTGAATTGCAAGTCTTTTTCAACCAATCTTATTTTTTCATTAGATAAATTACCAAATAAATCAAGCCCACAGGGCGGGTGTTTTTTTAATCCCTCCCCCATGCTGGGACCAGGGCCAGAGTGACTCGTCTGCATGGAGCTATATAATGAATGAAAAAAATGAGCGTCTGCACATAAGAAAAAACACATTTGATTGATATTTTATTATAAAAAAAAATATGAAAAATGAAAAATATAAAAATAAAAATAAAAAATATTTTTTTTTAATATATTTTTTTTTTATATAAAATCCCCAATCTAATAGAGGAGGACCATCCTCCTATGCCTCACTGGAAAAACCTCCTCTGGTACAAGTCCATTCTCGGCATGTGTCCACAGTACCTCTCATCCCTCCTGCATGTTTCCAACAGCAATTACCGTCTAAGATCCACCAACTTCATCATGCTCTCCATCCCAAAAGCCCGTACTGTCTTTGGCTGCAACTCCTTCCGCTTTGCCGCAGCAAATGACTGGAACACACTTCAAAACACACTCAAACTCACAGCTCTCATATCTCTCAACATGTTCAAACACACCCTGAAACAGGTCGTAGTCGACCGCTGCACCTGCCGTTAAGGCCTCTCCCTCCCTCTCTCCCCCTATAGTCCCATTATTAATTCCCAGCAACCCCCCTCCTTCTGCATCTTTGTTGATTGAATGTTGTTGTTTGCTTCCTGATTTTACTTCTGTCTTGTCGTTATTTACTATACGTATTTTATATGTGTTGCCAGGGCCGCTGCTGGCCATTTGGGTGCCCTAAGCGTAATTGTTTTGTGGTGCCCCCCCCCCCCCCGCAAAACTTTCAATAACTGTCAAACGAAAGACCGCAAAATCATTAATTATGAACGATACTAGTGTATCTCACATTACATTACATGTGGCAAACAAACAATTGTTAGAATTACTGTACTGTACATGTCATGCAAGCAGGGGCGGACTGGGATCATAATTCAGGCTGGGCATTAGATACCAAGCAGGCCAGGCCGATACGGGCCGACGTGCGTGCCGGCGCCCGAAGGGCAGCGGCGAAGAATTTGGGCTGTTTGAAGCCCAATTTGGGCCGTTTGAAGCCCAATTTGGGCCATTTGAAGCCAGATTTGGGCTGTTTGAAGCCCAATTTGGGTCGTTTGAAGCCCAATTTGGGCCATTTGAAGCCAGATTTGGGCTGTTTGAAGCCCAATTTGGGTCGTTTGAAGCCAGATTTGGGCCAGTTGAAGCCAGATTTGGGCCGGTTGAAGCCAGATTTGGGCCGAGTCCAATTTTACAATGAGATGCACCCACTTTAACCCTGAATAAAGTAATATAACCACTAGTAAACCAGTAGGCGGCGCCTAGCCTGCTGTTCAGTGAGTGGCCTGACTGAGGGCACCAAAAAAAAAAATTTTTTTTTTTTTGGTGCCCTCAGTCACATGATGCCCTACGCAGTCTGCGTACTCTGCGTATAGGGTGCGGCGGCCCTGTGTGTTGCCTTGTGCTGACCTGATGTACTGTTTGTATTGTTTTTTACCCTTGCTGCGGCCCCTTGGCCAGGTCACCATTGTAAATGAGAATTTGTTCTCAACGGTTTTTACCTGGTTAAATAAAGGTAAAAAAAATAAAAATAAAATTTAAAAGTTGATCTGACCACCCAGGATGCAATTATATTCATATTTTAGCTTCACTATCTTATTATAATCTTCAGAGGATTTTGAAACCTGGTATGCTGCTTCGAGGGCAGGAAGAGCATTTTCAACCTCCAATAATCTCTTCTCTCTCTGCCTCTTGGCAGCAGATTCATATGAAATTATATCCCCGCGAATTATAACCTTTAATGTTTCCCTTAACACGTTCACTGCCATTGACGAGATATCTCGGCTTACAGAATCCAACGGTTGACTGCCAAAGACGAGATATCTCGGCTTAAATTTTTTTTTTTTTTTTTTGACGGTGGGACGTGGATCCAACCCTTTTACGTCTTTTATACAAATATTGGAGGTATTGAATGTGTATAATCTATTTTACCGACCCACTGAGTGGCGACATGTCTCTCCAGAGTAGGAAGAGGCGAGCCAAAACTGCAGGGAAAAGCGCGAGGAAGCCGTTCTCATACTGTAAAATGGATGGCGAAAACGCTTTCGCTTTCGCACTGACGCACAGCGGTGGCAACGGTGGGGGGTTCCAAGAATAGACTGGGTGCACACTTTGAAACACGCAGCATAAATAAGCGCAGAATCGCAAGAGCTTCATCAGAGCTCTCAACCGAAATGCCAAGAAACGAGCGAGCCCCATCCAGCGAGCCCCATCCAGACTGCCAGGCAGCAGCCAGGCAGCAGCAACTCGTTTGTGACCCGCTGCAGAGCCAAGGAGGGCGGAGGAGAACGCCCACGGAGGGAGGAGTTTGAAGCAGAGAGGGGTTTCCTGCTGTTATGGAGGAAATTACTGTTCAAAACTATTGTTTAGATGTCTGACGTCTTACTGATGCCAAAAATGAATGGTTAAAGTGACTGTTCTATCGAATTTCACAAAAAGCCGTTTATCTCAGAATAAATTTTCTGACGCTGAAACCATGCTGTATTCAACTGCTAATGCTTACATAACTACTAACTCTACAAACTAACTCTTTTAGACAGAGAAAGCACACATTCTATTAGTTCTTTTGAGATATTGTGTGTTCACAAAATCCTAACAGAAACGAATCCTCGGCTCTTGAAAGATGAGCCAGAATCCTCAAAAAAAAACCTTGGCAGAAGCTAACTACAGTATTGAAAAACGGCTGGCAGTGAATGTGTTAATATGGAGTCTGATACTTCACGTTTATCATTGAATTCTAGAAAATCTTTTAGCTTGGTGATAATATATTCTATGAATGTTCCTTCAGCGAGTAATAAAGGGTTGAAACGCCAGGAATATGTTTGTTTGGGAAGAGAGAGATTTAGGGTCATAATCAAGGGGCTATGGTCAGACATCAATATTAGAGGTCGACCGATTAATCGGCCGGCCGATTAATTGTGGCCGATTATTGGCATTTTTAATTAATCGGCATCACCTCTGCCTTGCTCACAAGGCCGATTTTTTATTACAATTATTATTATTTATTATTATTATTATTATTATTATTATTGTTATTGTTATTATTTAGCGGGGGTTCCTATCTGGAAGAAACTAACATTGTAGTGTTAAACTCCACGGAGAAAGGCCGGTTTACAAGTATTTACAGTGTGGCTGCTCACCCCTCCCCTTTCACCCCTCCCCCTTCCTTGGCTTTGGGAGAGCTGGCGGTGTCTGTTCAAAGAAGTGTCAAGTCCTCACTTACTCTGATACATGCTTGCTAGATCTTAAACTAAGAAAACTACGGTAAGATTCACACTCCTAGCTTTCAAAGCTCAACATATACTCTCACTCACTCTTATAAGTTTACTGTCTGTAACGTTAACATTGATTGCGCCCGCAATTTGCGGAGGGACGCATGTCATTAGAAACTGAAACAACCAGACGCAAGCCAGTTCAACGTCAAGCGACGAGTCATTCCAACGTTTACAGCAGGTTACATTAATGTGGCTTAGAGATTCAACAAGGGGGAGTCCCACAGGCCGTCAGTGTAAATAAGAATTTGTTCTTAATGACTCGCCTGTCTAAATAAAGGTTAAATAAAAATAAAAAAACAGCTAGCGTTAACGCTACTTGTCAACAGTGTTTTGCTGAAGGAACAGCTTCCTAGTAGTAGGCTAAATAGCTCCGTGTGTGTGTGCACGCTCGCGTGTGTGTTTACTGTTTAATTAGATAGCGTAGCATTCCTCCTACAGTCTACCCGAGCCTGTCAAACGTTCATACAAACGTAACATACGAAAACATGTCTTGGGACAGTTGTTATTTAATGCGTGAAAAAGTTTTGAGCTCATGCAACCTGCTGTAAATAATGTTGGATTGACTCGTGGCAGACGGACGATTGCGTCTACGTTATGTTGTCATTATCAACCCGAGCGTTTCACAGTAGGCTACATGCATCCCCCCTGGCTGCAATCATAGCATTACAGACAGTAAACGTATAAGAGTTAGTGAGAGTATATAGGCTATTGAGCTTTGAAAGCTAGGAATGTGAGTCTTCTCATGCACCCATAAGCCTACTGTAACGGTTTCCTCACTCACCTCACCATCATCTTTTGCAAACACACTTCTCCCATCAAATGACAGCAAATCTAAACAGTTACATTATTATTATTATTATTGTTAATGTATAGAACAGTGCATGAATGAGTTCTCTGACATACTGCTCTCTCACTATAGCCTACCAGCCACTACTGAAATATATACCGCATAACCCAATGTATTTTTCTATTTAATAAAAAGAATAATCAGAAACATGTTACTGTACTGGCTAAGATAACATCTTATATTAGATGTAGGCCTACAGTATAATGTTATATTCGATTTTCAATGTGCATGAATGGATAATGGAAATTTAGGCTACTAGATTTCTTTAAAAAAAAATACCAACAAGAATATTGCAGGAGATTTTGGCACATTTTTTGGGGGCACTACCCACACGTTTAGCTGTGTGTTTCTCATTCCACGAATGCACAATCCTTACAAGTTGTACCCTGTTGTAAAGGTGACTAATCAGGCTTTCCAACTATATAAAATACAATACCAATTGGTATTATTAAAGCGGAGAAATAATCGAGCGAATTAACGTTTCCGAACTTTTTTTGAGGAGTTTATTTTAATCGTATTTTATCGAATGAAAAAAATATAATAATCGGCATTATATATCGGCCATCGGCCGCCCTGCTCTCTAAAGATCGGCATCGGCATCGGCCATTGAAAAAGCAATATCGGTCGACCTCTAATCAATATGTTGTGGTATTTCGTATTGGCGATGTGGGAGATTAATTGAGAGTCAAATAGAAAATAATCTATTCTGCTGTAGGACTTGTGGACATACAGGAAAATATTAAAAGTGACATTACAAGTGTTACAAATTCAATCTCATTGTCTTCAGCAGGTTCCTGTTCTGCAGCACATAGAACAAAACAGTTTCACTGCATCTAATCAGTCAATCAGACTCATTTATGCACAGCACAATCACCTAACAATCATACAGTCATACATACAGCAGCATACTGTAGTCGTCGGATGCAGCCTGCCATCCATTCAGGACCTACACACTGCCAGGATGCTAAAGCGGACTCAGGAAATTGTGTCCGACCCTACACATCCAGGACATAAACTCTTCAAGGTCCTCCCCCATGGCAGAAGACTGATGTCTTGCAGTACCAGAACCTCCCGTCACAGGGACAGCTTCTACCCAACTGCTATCTTCCTCTTCAATGAACTGGGCTCAGCAAAGCCCTGATAAACCCCATGGAGGTATGCACATCCATGCAGAACTGTACTAGTATACACTTTGCTTCAAAACCTGTAGTTTGCCATCTTGATTTTTGGAGCCAGAAGTGACGTATCTGTAGCCATATTCTGAGGAAAGGGGGTTTCCCAGAGCCGCAGCGCCACCTGCTATTGGTTCGTGATCGGGGAACTGCGCGATTACTGGACAGGCAACCTGTCAATCATGTCCAATACCTACATAGTCCTTTTTATCATCTATTTTACTATAAACGTGTGAGTTATTTAAAAAAAGTCCCCGTCATTAATGTGAAATTAGCTATAGAGACCACAACTGTTTTATGAACCAGGCTGTAAACATGTTTATATCTACTGTAAAGTCAGGAATTTTAACATGTGGGTGAATGGATAATGACTCTTTCGGATCCAGCCTAAAGTGGCCATCCCAGGAACTGCAGTTTGGTAACACTTTATAATAACATTCTCACTCACTCACTCACTCACTACATCGACTCAGGCCGGGATGGCCGCCGTCGGGCACGATGTCGGACCTTCCACACGTCTCGTGCTTCCATCAGGGAGCGTAGCTCCCCAGTTGTTACAGCTCTGCAGTCCTCTTTTAGGGTGTTGACCATGGTCTTAATTGGTCTTCCTGGGTTCATCCTTCCATGAGTTGGTTCCCACAGAATGACTTGGCTAGCAGGCAGCTCAGGGTGTCTGGCGCAGTGGCCAGCTAGCTGTAGTCGCCTGTCTCTTATTTTACTAGTGAGGGATGGTAAGTCATCATAGAGTTGCTTATTTGTGATGTGCTGTGACCAGCAGATGTTAAATGCCATTCGCAGCATCCGCGTGTAGCATCCGTCTATAGATCTTGATGTGGCCTTGGAAAGGGTCCATGTCTCGCACCCATAGAGCAGTATGGTCTCTATGGTAGCGACAAAGATCCTTTTCTTGAGCCCCCGGGATAAATTTGAGGTCCAGATCTTAATAACATCTTAATAACATTCAGTCGTAAGTCATTTATAAGCCTTTAGTTAATGAAGTAACCATTTACAAAACATGATGTGTAGATGATTAATAAATGTTATGTTAACATAATAAAAATGTGTTGTAAGTCATCTATAAACCTTTAGTAAATGAAGTGTTCCTCACCTGTAAATGATGTGTAAATAATTTACAATTCATTTACAAGGCTTTCTGCATCCCCTAATCTAAAGTGTAAACCAGGGATGGGCAACTTTGATGATAGAGAGGGCCACACAAAAATTCCTTGCTACCAGAGGGCCAGATTGTGACCGTGCACTTCCACCAGTAGCCTACTGTAACACCATCACTCCCAATTATAGTTACTAATTTGGTGAAAAGGACTGGTAATCAAAGTTTATTATACCAACATTTATATTTTTCATATTCAAATTTAGTAATTCTTCCATTCAGATGACACCAAAACTTTGCTCTAGCTTTAAAACAGCCCGCTACAGCAATTTGATGGGGTACATCACCCAAATATGTCATATGAATCAGATTAGTAATGTAAGGTGACCAGACGTCCCCGGTTTTCGGGGACAGTCTCCTTTTTTGCGGTGAGCTGTCCCAGAAAATGTCCCCAATTTTCTACTCCTCGTCCGCGGCCGACATTAGTCTTTCAGATACTCCAGCGGGTTCATTTTTAAAGATACAGTAGAGTCATAACCCTGCTGTTCGGATCAGGAAAAAGAGGGTTTATTGGAGTCAATGGCTCATAAAAGGGATATGCAAAATAAGTGATCTTTATTTGGATGGGGGGTTCATGTCTTTTTCTGAAATTGAGCAAAAATATAACTTGGAAAGGAAAAGTAATTTTTGGAGGTACTTACAAATAAGAGATTGTATCGTCAAGGGTAACTTCATGTTGGGTAATAATACTGTGATGATGTTTTTGGAATTACCTAGTATAGCACACAGGGCATCTATATTTTACAAATCTTTAAACGTATCGCAAACAGATATTTGTAATAATCTGAGAATCATCTGGCAGAGGGACTTGGGGTGTGATATCAGTGAGGAAGAATGGTTAAAGATATTAGCGAATACGGGGAAATATATAAAGCAGGCGAGGGGGAAATTTACTCAATATAAGTTAATACACAGGTTTTATTTTACACCCTCTAAGCTTCACAGGATGGGTTTGATGGCCAATAATTTATGTTGGAAATGTCAGGCAGAGACGGGAACGTTTCTACATGCAATATGGGAGTGCAAACTGGTTTACCCGTTTTGGGAAAAGTAATAGAATACATAGGGAAATGGTTGGGTTCGGAGGTGCCTGTGTCACCAAGGTTATGCCTGTTGGGGGACCAAACAGAAGTGCCAAATATATCGAAGTACGACTTTGCAGTGATAAATGTAGGCATGGTCACGGCTGCCAGAATGATTCTCAGATTATGGAAAAGTACATTCTCTCCAGATTTAAAAAAGAGGGTAGAATTCATGTTAGAAATAGTATCATATGAACACATGTTGGCAAGAGTCAATGATAGAAATGAGGATTTCAAAATTGCATGGGACCGCTTCTTTGCTCATAGCACGACTGGGACACTGTGATTACTTTATTATATTATATTGCTTTAATTATTTTATTTATTTTTTGTTGTGAATATATCACGAAACCAAGTATGTTCATTTATTACAGGGCTGGAAATGTATAAGTGAAAGTAAAAATGTTTGTTTATGTTTATGCTGTCTATGTGTGTAAATAAATAAAAACTTTATTTACAAAAAAAAAAAAAGATACAGTAGAGTGAAGATGATAATATCATATCATGAAACTTTACAACCACAAACTAGAAACCTAGGGCATAAAGGGGGATGTATAGGTATCCTGACAATAAGTGGGTTTCTGAGCAATTTCCAGAACATGAGTGCTCGCCACCCAATCGCCAAAAAAATTCAATTCTTACAGAAATCTCCAAATGTCAAAAGTTTTTTTTATAGCAAATCACAGCATGAATTTTTTCTATGGTGTTCCTCAAGGTCTTGATGTCTTAATGTGGTATTTTGGAGGGATATAATTCGGGCTGCACCATAGATTATTACAGTAGTCTACAAGTTACCATCGCCAAAGTACATGAAAACGGAATTGTCCCCCTTTTTTATTTCAGAAATCTGGTCACCCTATAGTAATGTTGCATGTTCAATGTGCATCCTGGATATAGTTTGTTACAATAGTGTTAGCTAAAATGCTAATGTTAAACAGTATGTGGATGGACAATGCTAACGCCATTAGCGCCATGTACTGGGCTGTACAGTAAAATAAAAACGCAGATTTTGGTGGTCTAACCTATCCTAACCAAAAGTGTCCGCCTTGTAAAAAATTTAAATAAAAATTTGGAAATTGGCACAGGGGCCACACTGAGTGAGGTCGGGGGCCGCATGCGGCCCACGGGCCGCCAATTGCCCAACCATAGTGTAAACCATGACACATAAATGTGTTACATACAAGGGGGTAGCTCTGTTTGTCAAAATTGAAGCCAATGCGGAAGTGTCCTCTTTGCCTGCAGGGGGCGACCCATTGGTTTGTGGACTTCTGTTTTGAAGCCTCAAGTGTTTATGGTCTCAATTGCTAGTTTCAGACTATATTGTCATTGCAGACTATGTTTTGGGGCGTGATTGACAGGTCGCTTGGCCACTGATCACACAGCTCGCCGATTATGGACCAATAGCAGGTCATGCTCTGTGGGAAAGTATCCCCTGGACTTGTGTTGAGATCCAAGATGGCAATGGCCAAAATGCCATACGAGGCGTCAAAAAACAGAAGTCCACAGACCAATGTGGCCCCCTGCAGGCCATTCGAAAGAATGCAGGTGTAAGTGCACTTCCACATTGGCTTCAATTTTGACAGAGCTACCCCCTTGTATGTAACACATAATGAATGGTTTACACTTTAGATTAGGGGATGTAGAAAGCCTTGTAAATTAATTGTAAATGATTTACACATAATTTATAACAGGTGAGGAACACTTCATTTACTAAAAGTTTATAGATGACTTACAACGCATTTGTGATATGTTAACATACCATTTATTAATCATCTACAAATGTATATTGATGTTTTGTAAGTGATTAGTTCATCATTAACTAAAGGCTTATAAATTACTTACGACTGAACGTTATATAAAGTGTTACCTGCAGTTTTTGTAGTTGCGCTTTGGCCTCAACCCGACCAAGCGGAACTGTACCCTTGTGTTACATGTGCAGTGAGAAATGGTGGTGAAGTAATGGCCATTAATAGCCTTTACTTTCCATATCACCTGGCTGTCGTCTGGCACCATTCATTTCTGAGTCATGTTGCAGATCAGGTTCTCCTTGAGACTGTTCTTGTCACTACTCATTCTGGGGACAAGTAATTCATACTTCCTCCTCCATTGTTTTTTTCCCCTCCATCTTGTCACATACCACTGTTCTGCAGCTCTGTGTGCAGTGAGGACCAGGACAGGCTCAGAAGATCTGGAAGAAAGCAATTATGCTGGTGTGGTGTGCTGTATTCTAAATTAGTGTGAATGCCCTATTTCATTGACCATTTACTTTTTTTGGTCGTACGTTTTGCGGGCCTGTCCCCAGAGTTAACCTAGAGGCTTTCTGTTTGTTTTTGAACTCTGTTTCTGAGGGAGGGCCACCGCTCAACCCAGCCAAGTATCGGCCAAGGTGCTGGAAAAATAACTAGAGTTACAAATATAAAAGGAATTTCCGCACACTTGAATCTGTACAGATTTCACATTTATTAAGCGAGCTTTCGGTCGACTAGACCTTCATCATTTTTGAACTCTGTTAAAAGATTTAATTATTGAGTTGATTATTGTGTTTGTATTGAAACTTTTTTAGATGCATCACAATTCCTGTCTAAACTATGTATTTATAAATTATGTTCATTATACAGTATTATTGACTTCTCTGGCTGTATGTCTATGTTGTCTAATTTGTATGCAATACTTATTTGCCCCACTATCTTCCTTTGCTATTGCAGGGATACAAACAAATATTTGTGGGTGGAGAAATAGTGTAATAGCAGTGCAATGAGGAAGTAAAAATTGACAATGACAGTGGCAATGACAATCAATGTGCTGTTAATGTATTACTCATGAAGAGGCTCATTGTTAGATAATGTCTGTTCATACTTCTTTATGCTGAATGTATGAGTTGTATTGGGTTTCTGGAAAGTAATCATTCATTGCCATGCAATCTTGATTAATCTTGAGTCCTAGTGAGTGTGGGAGCTCTCACCTGCATCATGTTTCTTCTCCAGGACGGTGTCTCCATGGCCTCCCCTGCCTTCCTGCTTTCTCTTTTTGTAAGTATTCATCCTACAGCCACCTTCCTGAACATCTTTCTCTGTCTTGCACAATTTCTACTTTTTTTATGCCTCTGCCGGCGATAGCTAGGCCGGAGGTAGTGAGGTCTCCAGACCATAGTTCAAGCAGAAGGCCACTCACGCGTAATCCGATCTCAACGTGGTCAAAAATCCTAGTATGACGTCTGCTATGACGTCAAACATGACGTCAGTTAATCCTCATATATATAGCAAGGGTTCTACGTCACCTCTCTCTCTCTGGCCGATCATAGCAGCAGCAGCCATCTCCCTTGAAGCCGGCCTCCGAAGCGTTGTTTTGCCCCACCCACCTCCCCAGTCCACCACCAACGAGTCTTGACTCCCGATCCCCCACGGGGGGGGGATCTCCTAGCCCATGCAGGCGCCCTCCTCTGCCTCAAGAGCAGCGCCACTGGCCAATGGAGTCAAGCGCCAAAGCATTTGCCATGCACGCCGATTGCTAAATAAAGTTTGTCTAATCCTACCAACTGGCCTCTCCTGATTGAATTATGGTTTCGGGTTGTCCATACGTACATACGTCCATCTGTCCGATGTTCGTTAACGCGATATCTGAGGAACACTTTGACGGAATTTAATCAAATGTCCCTCAAATGTCGACTTGGACTCAAGGATGAACTGATTAGATTTTGGTGATCAAAGGTCAAAGTTCAAGGTCACTGCGACCTCACGAATGCCATTTCCAAGCTTGTTAACACGTTATCTCAGGAACGCCTTGACGGAATTTCTTCGAATTTGCCTCAAACGTCGACTTGGACTCAAGAATGAACTGATTAGATTTTGGTGCTCAAAGGTCACTGTGACCTCTCGGACGCCATTTTCAAGCTAGTTAATGCGATAGCTCAGAAATGCCTTGATGGAATTTCTTCGAATTTGCCTCAAACGTCCACTTGGACTCAAGAATGAACTGCTTAGATTTTGGTGGTCAAAGTTCAAGGTCACTGTGACCTCACGACCACTCGTTTCATGCTCGTTAATGCGATATCTCTGGAACACCTTGACGGAATTTCACCACATTTAGCTCAAATGTCCACTTGGACTCAAGAAAGAAGTGATTACATTTTGGTGGTCAAAGGTCAAGGTCACTGTGACCTCACGAATGCCATTTTCAAGCTCGGTAACGCCATACCTCAGTAACACCTTGACGGAATTTCTTCACATTTTGCTCAAACGTCAAAGTCTGGACAGATATGGATGTCGACTGCTCACTTGTTGGCGGAGGCATAATATCTGCGGTGCGGTCGTTCTAGTTTCTTCTTGACATAATGCACAAAATAAACATTTCAGAGCATCGTTGAAACAAAATCTGGGAATTAGTCATATGTATTTCAATCAAGTAACTTGATACTACCAGTTGAGTTACATAAGTGGACACTAACTCTGGTCTAGTCTCAACACCAAACCCATGAGAGTATGCTGATACACTATGAGGCCATTTACACCTGGCACTAACATGCATTTTCTGTAATTGCAATTGGAAAGTGCTTGACCACATTAGCCTGTTTGCATTTACACCTGGCGTTAGCATGCCTTTTGGATGATCTGATTGTAATCTGATCACCAAAAATGGGTGTGCTCTCAATCCGCATACAGTTGCTGTATGCGGATTGAGAGGACACATTGCATTTACACTTGTGTTCAATGAGGTCACAATGCGTCCCTGACCACCTCCAGAGGTGGTTTGGCCGATCCATCTTCAGTGTGTCTTGGGGGCATTTACACCTGTACTTTCAAGTGGTCAGGCACTATCCGATTGCAATCTGATCACTGAAAATGCATGTTAGTGCCAGGTGTAAATGGCTTCTTTGTAACTGCATCCTGCAGATCTCTCTCTGGGTCTGGGACACTGCTCGCTCCAAACTGGTTTTGGAATCCTGGCCCGTGATTGATTGCGCCGGAATCCTGGGGCCACCAATCAGTAACGACTTTAGCGATCAGCCAAATCAGCCACTCCCACCTAACCTGACTCTGTTGACTTTTGAAAATGAACCACCCTCTCATTGGTGCTACAACCTGTCAGTCATTCAATTGTTCCCCCCCTCAAAACAGCAATGGGGGCTGCGAAGTGGCACATACTCATTTATGTAGCATGCGGAGTGCAATTCAACATAATATTTGAGTCTGGGGAGAGACCATTTGGAGAGACTTTGGTCTAACAGGCGGTTTCTTCCTCTGTGTGACTGTGCAGGATGGGGGCACCAGAGGGTGCCGTTGTGCCATTGAAGCTGACCGCAAGATGAAGAAATGACCACAGTCTCCCCAGTTTAAGTGAATGGCATAGTTCTATGAAACTTAACTTATTTTCTATTAGTTGCACATGAATGCTTGCTTAAAGTGTGTGTTGCATAAACGTTTGCTTAAAGTGTAGACTAAAACCATGATGCCATGGTTTTCTCTGTATGTATGTGTGTGTGTGTGTGTGTGTGTGTGTGTGTGTGTGTGTGTGTGTGTGCAGAAAGGTTTAAGAGCAATTGAAAACATTGCGTGTAGTGAGTGGGTGGGGGAATCACAGAAAAACAAGTGTTGAATCTTGTAGTTTCTCAAAATCAAAAAGGGAGCAAGTGGGCAATGTTTAAATTTTTATCCTGGAAGTGATGTCATAGGCATTGTGGCATCAGTGATGTCATAAATTCATTCATTTTATGACATCAGTAAGCTTAGGGCAATCTGTTAAAATTTTTGTCCCACTGATGATGGCATAGGAGGCATTGTGACATCACTGATGTCATCAGTGATGTCATAAAAGCAAAATCATCGGGCGAGCTGCAGGGCAGGCGAGGCCACACTAGCTCGGCTGCGCAGCGGGCGTGCCTAGAATTCGAGCACACATAACGCTAGTTTGACAAAAAATCAACAGACTTGCTTACCAGTGAACAAATTCCTTTATTTGGAAAATGAATCATATGAATCATATATGCCACATATTCTGGCAACATCTTTCAATTTCTGGTCATTTTGGCTGAAAAGCCATGAACATTTAATTCTGTTATGCCGCTAAAGTGTACACAAAAACATGGTTTTGTGTACATGAAAGCAAACATTTTAGAAGTTTGTAAGATTGTGTTTGGGCCTGAAACTTTTCAACAATTACAATCTAATTAATAAACATTTAGTGTGTAAGATGTGTTCGCCAAAAATTAAATATGTAAATTAATTAATTACTGGAACCTCTCACTAGGGTGCATGCAATGGGACTATGATGTATGGGACACAGGATTAAAATATGCAAGTATAACTCAAAAATGCTCCAGATGAACCTGAACAATGCAACAGTATGAGAACAGCTAAGGCAGTTTGGCGAAGTCTTAGTGCACAGCAAAATGTATCTACATATGTCTATGTAGGGTTTTAATGGTTTTGGGTTGGTGAAAAGTTGTCACGATCTACAAAGTTAGTGTCCTATTCATGACAAGACATCACAAGTAAAAGTCACATTTCTCTGGTTTCTAGCTATGGAAGAAAGTTGTGTCCCCCAGATATTTAATAGACTTCATAAGATCATTGGAAAAACAAGTGTTAAAGGATAGATTTACCCTTTTAAAAACAAAGAAAAAGGAAAAATAAAAAAAAGTAGTTCAAGAAAGCTCAGCAGGCCAAAAGCAGAACAATCAAGAGAAAAAGGAATCTTCTTGGATATTAGGAGCAAAGATTTAATTATTAAGTATAGTACATGTGTACTGAAACAGTTTACAATGTACACCTTCAATCAAATAAACAAGGGCCAAAATGCCCTTGTTTATTTGATTTAAGATGTACATGGTCCTTGTTTATTTGATTGAAGGTGTACATTGTTTGTAAACTGTTCCAGCACACATGTAATATACTTCCTACTTAAATCTTTGCTCCTAATATACAAGAAGCTCCTTTTTTCACTTTTAAAAACAGAAAAGTGTCAGTTTTATAAAACGTCCATATAAATGAAATATGTGGCTTTTATAAAAACCTCAAAAAATGTGGGCTGAAAAAAAAATTCGGAGAAAATAAATTATTTAAGCGTGTCCAAATGATGTGACTGAGGAAACAAAGGTTCTCCATGCCACTTTTCAGAGGGTTTTTAGTCCCAAAAACTTGCACGGACATGATTGCTAACAAATAAGCTTCCAATATCTCAAACAGACGCACTGAGGAAAGTGCCTTTGGGTGAACTGGAATCCCTGCTTGTGCCAAATCAGATTATTATTATTATTATTATTATAATATATATATTTTTTCAGAACATGGCCACTTTTATGCAACACTCATCAAATCTCTCGAGGCAACAGTCTCAAAATTCAAACATATGCTTTCGGCTGGAACACTGATTACTGCCTGGGAGAAAGAGAAAACTGTACAATCTATGCAATGTCAGAAAACACTCATGCAAGAAAAAGAACAGAGACGTGTGTAAGACTTCTATAGGAGAGATCGCTTATTTTTGGCAAGCACAGCCTTTTCTTTTATACAAACACATTTAGTCAGAAAAATGTGTTCATGTTGGTAACACTTCCAGCTCTACTGCGCCTCCTCTTGTGATAGTGCAGCAGGTCAGTTGCCTCATAAACCACAGTATAATATGCTATAGTTCCTTCTTTTGTTTCCATGTCTGATCTGCATATGTTTTAAACATAAATAAAATGTCCTCCGTCATTTCACAGTACAGAAGCTTTCAGTTTTGTTTACAGTAGTATGCAAATCACTGTACTGAAACTCACTTATATTACTTCCTACAGAAAAATATAACGTTCGAGTAACATTCACTCCGAAGACCTATTAAATACTCTAAAACTTAAATGAGGACGTGAAAACAATAAATTAGTACAGCTAAATCCTAAATCACAAATACTAAAAACATAACTAAGTGGCCGTTCACACAGAGAAGCACTAGGTGGCGTAGGTGCAAAGACGACGATATCCATGAGTGAGCAGGCGTGTCTTTCTTTTGAAATAGTAACAGTTGAGTTTCCCCTAGGGGCGTGCCTCTGTGTGAACGGCCCCTGAATACAACATGTATAATGTCAACATACAATTGCCTTCATAACCTCGGTCAGGGAAAACCCAAATCATGTCCTGCCATTTCTATAAGAAAGTTTATAGGCTCTAGGACATCATACAACACTGCCACAGTGAGTGTGCACTTCCTGTTGCCATCAGCCAGGCTCGGCAGCTTCACATGCAGCTCTACTTCCATTCAAGAGGAGAGAAGGCACATTGTTTCAGCAGCATTATCTGCCACTGTGCTCTACCCAAAGAGGCATTTCTCTACAAAGTGGCCAGATTGAATTAATTTCACAACTCTATTAACTATAATCTTACTATAAGAATGAGAAGTGTATTCTATAGTTGGAGATAAATCTACAAAGAAATGCCTCCACCTCCTCTCAAACGCTCCTCATTCTCCTCTCTGTCGCCCAACAAAGCGATGTAGTTTGTCGCAATTGTCCAGCCTCATAGACTCTGCCTTCTGCTTTAACCTTTCATCCCGGTACAGTTGTCCAAGGTTTGCCAAATCTGACTCTGAAAAGGAGAAAAGAATGATAGAGAATTACATATCACGAATATCTGTGATAAGACATTTACAATGTACGTTGTTCAACTGAATGTGACCTGAAACTGCTTACGTGACATGGATTACTTCTAGTCGCATCATTAAGTTATAAACTAGAACGACCGCACTGCGGATATATGCCTCCACCAACAAGTGAGCAGTCGACATCCATGTCTGTCTAGACTTTGACGTTTGACCCAAATGTGAAGAAATTCCATCAAGGTGTTACTGAGATATGGCGTTACCAAGCTTGAAGATGGCGTTCATGAGGTCACAGTAACCTTATCCTTTGACCACCAAAATGTAATCAGACGTTTATGTTTTCTTGTGTTCAGACATAGGTTTATAGATGTTTTTTATTTACCTTGACAGTTTCGACGAGTCACTCTCGTCTTCTTCAGAAGCAGTCACACTGACAGCTGGGTATGACGTGTCAACCAGTTGCTTTTCAGCAACTGGTGGTGTGCCCAGCTGAGCTGCCAGGTCGGCCACGCCCACTATGACGTGTTGTGGCCGGACCGACAGACCTAACAGCCCCGCCGAGCCCAGCTGTCAGTGCGACTGCTTCTGAAGAAGACGAGAGTGACTCCTCGAAACTGTCAAGGTAAATAAAAAACATCTATAAACCTATGTCTGAACACAAGAAAACATAAACGTCCAATTATAAATTAAGACATGATGAACATCATTGAACTATCAAAATGTAATCAGTTCATCCTTGAGTCCAAGTGGACATTTGATGCAAATTAGATGAAATTCCGTCAAGGCGTTCCTGAGATATCACGTTAACGAGCATGAAACGAGCGGTCGTGATGTCACAGTGACCTTTAACTTTGACCACCAAAATCGAATCAGTTCATCCTTGAGTCCAAGTTGACGTTTGAGGCAAATTTTATGAAATCCCGTCAAAGCGTTCCTCAGGTATCGCGTTAACGAACATCGGATGGACGGAAAACCCGAATCCATAATGCCTCCGGAGTTCGGCCTGCAGTTGTGTTGTTTTTTTTGCTTGGGGTTGTACACCCAATTGCTTATGGCATTAAACTGATGTCTGAAAACGAAACAATAAAACAATTATATACAAAAAATCTAATCAGTTCATCCTTGAGTCCAAGTGGACATTTGAGGCAAATTCGAAGAAATTCCGTCAAGGCATTCCTGAGATATTGCGTTAACGAACATCGGACGGACGGAAAACCCGAATCCCTAATGCCTCCGGCCTGGCTATCGCCAGCGGAGGCATAAAAATGCTTGTCAGTAAAAGTTATCCATTATTCAAACAAGAGCAGAGCTTTAGCCAAGTCTGCGATACCTCTTTATAACCATAATACATGCATGTTGTCACATGCTGCAAAGTGAGCAGACTTACTTTGCTGTTTCTCCTTCCAGCAGCTGTTCTGCAGGTGTTCAATATAGTCGCTTTCAATGGTTTTCTCCAGCTCCTCCAGCTCAGCTCCATGGTACTCCTTCTGAAAACCTTTATCCACATAGTATGGTACACCCATCTGCTGCGTTTCCCTGGACACCACCAGCCCCATGGCCCTGAAAACCAAACACATAGTTCACATTTACTGACTGGAACTACGGTGCCATCATGCCATGGGGGATCACAATTCTACTGACTGGAACTACTAACTGGAACTATGGTGCCATCATGCTATGCTATGGGGGATCACAGTTTTACTGACTGGAACTATGGTGCCATCATGCCATGGGGGATCACAGTTTTACTGACTGGAACTACGGTGCCATCGTGCCATGGGGGATCACAGTTTTACTGACGAACAACGATGCCATCGTGCCATGGGGATCACAGTTTTACTGACTGGAACTATGGTGCCATCATGCCATGGGGGATCACAGTTTTACTGACGAACAATGATGCCATCGTGCCATGGGGATCACAGTTTCACTGACTGGAACTATGATGCCATCATGCCATGGGGATCACAGTTTTACTGACTGGAACTACGGTGCCATCATGCTATGCTATGGGGGATCACAGTTTTACTGACTGGAACTACGGTGCCATCATGCCATGGGGATCACAGTTTTACTGACTGGAACTATGATGCCATCATGCCATGGGGATCACAGTTTTACTGACTGGAACTACGGTGCCATCATGCTATGCTATGGGGGATCACAGTTTTACTGACTGGAACTACGGTGCCATCATGCCATGGGGATCACAGTTTTACTGACTGAACTACTGACTGGAACTATGGTGCCATCATGTCATGGGGGATCAGTTTTACTGACTGGAACTATGGTGCCATCATGCTATGGGGATCACAGTTTTACTGACTGGAACTACGGTGCCATCATGCCATGGGGATCACAGTTTTACTGACTGGAACTATGGTGCCATCATGCCATGGGGGATCACAGTTTTAAGGATCACGGGAGTGCAATGCTATAGGCTGATGGTGGGACAGACTCACGGCTTGTAGAAGAGACTGTATGGGGGGTTAGTGGCCATCATCTGAGTGAACACTGATATGAGGATTAGCACCAGCACAGGAAGCAGCTGCAGGAAGGCTGTGAAAGAGTTCTGTGGGAAGATAAAATCACAACAGAATAGAGTACCAGAGATTTTCATCCGCCATTTATTTTCCCATATACATTTCGTAAAATGCTTATAAAAATAGTTTTACTTGTTCAAACCAAATGGTTTAGATATATTTAGAAACAGGAGAGACTACATAACATTTAACTCAGACTAAAATGTAAAAAAAAAAATGCGGATTTAAAGAAAATCTTTTTTCAATTGAGTTTTTTTAAGTTTTGGTCCGAGTGAAATGTTCTATGGTCTCTCCCGATTCTAAATATAGCTGGTCCGTTTGGTTTGACGAAGTGAAACTATTTTTATAAGCATTTCATGAAATGTCTATGGGAAAATGAATGGCGGATAAAAATCTCTGGTACAGTGCTGAAGCAGGAAGTAGGCGGTCACTTTGCCTCTCTATTCACCTTATGTTGCCACGCCCACTTTTTCTATTCCGTGTAAGACGCAATTGTATTTGTTCTTCCGGTTCAGCGTTAGCCGGCCGGTAAACATCGATAAACTGTAAACTATGGATGACGTTTGGCAACATTCAGCAGCTACACTGCAGTCAACTTCAGACATGCTCATAGCGTTACTGCTGCGAGGAGCCGATGGCTGTACCCGGTCGGCATTTAACGTTAGTTACAAAAGCACATCAACAGTGTTTTCTCACTGCCAGTAGCCTACAGTAGGGGTTACTAGCTAGTAGTGATGCGCGGGTCACCCAGAACCCGCCGGGTCCCGTGGGCTGGCCTGCCCCGCAGGCGGTCTGGTTTGGCAAATTATGAAAATATCGCGGGTGCGGGCGGAGCAGGCTCAGAACGTGATAAAGCAAAATTATTAAATAATTTAGAGCAGTGAAACATGCAGAGTAACCATTTATTAAGACGTGAACTCTTTCTCACACACGTAGGCCTACACATCAGACTCTGAAGCCCTCTCTATAGCCTACATGGAGTAAAGAAACACTTCAATAAGGTAGCCTATGTATGTGCTCTCAAAACAAACATTTTGGAAGGATTATTATTATTCACTGTAATTATTATTTGAAGTGTCCATAAAACTAATGCCACCACAGATTTTCTGTTGTGGACTCAACTGTGATCGATTTGTCAACTTTACTGCAACATGAGTAGGTTACGTGACCAATTGAGAGCACATGAGGTAATTAAAAGAAATCAGACAGCGAGTCTGAAGCTGTATCTGCAAGCCGTCTGCACCTGCTGCAAACGTGACCAATTGGGAGCGCATGAGGTAATTTAAAGAAATGGGGAAGAATAAGAACTGTTTCTGTAGCCTACCTCTACCTGGCTGCTACCTCCATTTGAAGACCTTGGATTAATTGAAGAAAGACCAATAATTGCGGAGTTTGTAACGAAGCAGAAATAAATCAACGTCATGAAAGAAGCCGCACAACGCATCCAGAGCAGTACAACTGTTGTCGCGCGTGTGAGTGTGTGTGTGTAAGAGAGAGAGGGGGGAGAGGGACAGAGTTATTAGCCACTTTGCACACCTTGGAAGCTCTGCTGCGCTCCTCCTGAGTCGGGAGACATATTACATTAAATTGGCCGTTGCGGGCTGCTGGGTTGGGCTGGGTTCGGAATTTTCAGATATTTTAACGGGCTGGGCGGGGCGGGCTGGCTCCAATGACGGGTTGGGTCTTAAAAAACCCTGACCCGCGCATCACTACTAGCTAGTTATTTACATTACATTACATTACGTCATTTGGCAGACGCTTTTATCCAAAGCGACTTACAATAAAACATTTCGTCAACAATAGAGAAATCAACTATGCAACATAATCTATGACAGCTACAACTCTTGAAGGAATAGAGTGGTAAAGTTTTTTTTTGAGAGAGAGAAAGATGTTAGTTCAAGAAGGGGCCAGGTGGAGCCTGAAAAGGTATTTTAAGTCTTTGCCGAAAGATTGGCAGTGAAGCGGCCATCCTGACCATAGGGGGGAGCTCAGTCCACCATTGCGGTGCCAGGGACGAGAAGCGTCGCGATCGGGATGAGTTACTTTTGAGCCCCCGTAGCGAAGGGGGGGTGAGGCGTCCTGCACTGGTGGAGGAGTGGAGGGAGCGGTGAGAGGTTTGGAACCTGACCATAGATTGTAGGTACAGAGGAGCTGTCTGGTGTACTGCCCTGTAGGCCAGTATGAGTGTCTTGAATTTGATGCGTGCCGAGATGGGAAGCCAGTGAAGGTCCCGGAAGAGGGGAGTGACATGAGAGAATTCGGGTTGGTTGAATACCAGACGGGCTGCAGCGTTCTGAATGAGCTGAAGCGGTCGGATGTCAGAGGCAGGTAGGCCGGCCAGAAGCACGTTGCAATAGTCCAGGCGGGAGATGATAAGTGACTGGATCAGGAGTTGCGTCGCTTCCCTCGTGAGAAAGGGATGGATTTTGCGGATGTTGTACAGGGAGAACCTACAGGAGCGTGCTGTCGCAGCAATGTTGGCTGAGCAAGACAGCTGGTTGTCAAGGATTACCCCAAGGTTCTTAGCTGTTTGGGAGGGAAGTACAGTGGTATTGTCAATGGAGATGGAGAGATCTGCGAGAGGGCAGTCTTTCCCTGGGAGGAAGAGTAGCTCTGTCTTACCAAGATTGAGCTTGAGGTGGTGGGCAGACATCCAGTCACTGATGTTTTTGAGGCATGCAGAGATGCGAGCCTAGATTTGGGTGTGTTTTTGGGTGCGTAGCAGTGATAAAAATGCACTGAGATGAGATCACATGGCCAAGAGATCTGATATAAAGAAGGAAAAGTAAGGGGCCCAGGACTGAGCCCTGGGGGACACCGGTGATAAGAGGGCAGGATCTGGAGAGGGACCCTCTCCATAAGACCCGGTATGAGCGGTTAGAGAGATAGGAAGCAAACCAGGAGTGTTCAGAACCTGAGATGCCGAGGTCAGACAGAATGGAGAGAAAGATTTGGTGGTTGACTGTATCGAAAGCAGCAGACAGGTCAAGGAGGACAAGGACAGAGGAGAGGGATGAGGCCTTAGCAGTGTGAAGGGCCTCTGTGACTGCAAGAAGAGCTGTCTCAGTGGAGTGAGAAGCCTTGAAACCGGACTGCAGAGGGTCCAGGAGGTCATTCTGGGAGAGATAGAGATAAAGTTGGCCGGACGCTGCTCGTTCGAGGGTTTTGGAAAGGAATGAGAGAAGATAGACAGGTCTGTAGTTCTGAATAGCAGTAGGGTCAAGGGAGGGTTTCTTAAGCAGAGGCTTGACTCTAGCAGTCTTTAGAGCAGCCGGAACAAGACCTGAGGACAGAGAGGAGTTGATGAGACTAGTGAGGAAGGGAGATATGTCAGGTGAGATGGTTTGTAGGAGAGAGGAAGGGATAGGATCGAGGGGGCAGCAAGTGGCTCGGTTAGAGCTTATGAGTTTAAGTACTTCACCAGGAGAGAGAGGAGAGAAGGAAGTAAATCCGGGGGCGGGGGGCAGAGAAGCAGGATTGGAGTTGGGAGTGTTATTGAGGGTACCTGGAGGATGGAAGGAGGAGCTGATTTCATCCACCTTCTTAGTAAAGAAGGTTACAAAATCATGAGCAGAGAGGGAGGAGGGAGGGGGAGGTTACACAGCCAGCGCTCCTCGCTGCTCGTAAATTTTTTCCAAATAGACGTTATTCTGATAAACTGGTCACATATTTGGAATGTTACGTTCTCATCCGAAAAAATATTAAAACTATAACAGTTTGTTTTTTTGCTTGAAAACAGCTTTTTGGCAAGTCTAAAAATGATAAAGGTAGGAGTAATCTACTTCCGGGTCTAAAACGGAAATACGATTACAAAATGACGTTATGCGGAAGCGTCCTTATATGGGCAAATGATAAGGTGAATAGAAAAACACACTATGCAGGCTACATCGGTAGAATGTGGTACCTTTGTCTCCTTAACTCTATAAAGGCACTACAGTTACGGGGAAAGTATATGAGTGACATGAAATTAATCAAAATGAGAAACAATCAACAACCTTCTTTAAAATACACCCCTCAAACTACCTCATTTCATGTTTTGCAGTAGTTCTCGTGGTAACGCCAAATATATAAAGCTTGCCTTATAATACTGCTACATCTACAAAAGGAAGATTACAGTGTGAAATTCTGCTTGTTTCACGGGGATTTGTCTTGGTGGTTAGTGAGTCACTGACCTGACTGTGGTTTTCCTCCACCTCCTCCTCGCGCCTCTCATAAGCCCGCCGACGGCGAGGCTGGTAGAACTGAGAGTAGGAGGCTCCTCGGTTGGTGTACACGTGGATATTGCCTGAAGGGAGACATTATACAGTTCTATAACTTCTCCTCGTCTCGCCAGTGAGATACATACGTACATAACTAATACCAAGCCGCCATTCAACCAAACACTCATGACTCACGACCGCTTACCTGTGGGAAACCTTCCTCCAAAGAAAATGTTGAAGAGCTCTTCGGGGGAAATGTCAGCCTCAAAGTCTCTGTTGAAGCTTCGGTAGTGTCCATGGCGAGCGTGGGCTGAGTGTTGAGGTGCGTTGCCAGCTGAAGATTGATCTCCATACTGATCGTACTGCTGCCTCTTCTCGGGGTTGCTCAGCACTGCGTATGCATTACCTATTGCTGTTGAGCGAAGAGGGGAAGATTTAGGTAAAATTTAGGTATCAAGATCAGTTGCATCAGGGAATCGACACAAGCATCTGATACAGCTGCACTGAGTCAAACAGCTGTCGAAACGCAAAAGCTGATCAAAAACGGGTTGTAAACAAGAATCTGTCAAACTCAACATGACAGCAATGTAAGGCCGTGGCCACACTGACCCGTCAGAAAATGGACAAAATTCTAAAACGGATAGATGTATGTCCATTGCATGTACAAGTAACCTACTTGTACAGTAGGTGGCAGTAAGCACCTTGAAGGTGTCAGCGACCTGCTTATAAACCGAGAGAAGAAGAAAGCTGGCGTTAGCTAGCTGTTAGCTCTGTGCACTGAATGACCAGATTGATGTAATGGTCGGCCAGTTCGAGTCATGCTGTTTCCATGAAGCCCACCAGCTTTGATATCTGTTGGCTAGTTGTTGATATTTATAACGGTAAAATAACATTACGTTATATCGATGCGGAAAACCCGCTCAGCCATTTCCGCTCTGAGAACGCCTCCTCGACTCTGATTGGCTAAACGGACGGTGACTATCCATCCATCCAGAAAAAGTTCAGCCCTCTTGCACTTTTCTGTCCATCAAAACGTATTCAAATTTGCTGGATACGTACGCTTCATCAGTGGTCCACCGACAGACGGACAGCTGTGTTGGAAATGAATGGAAGTGAACAGAGAAATGAACACAGACGGACAGACACCGCAGATCAGAGTGTCCACCCCCTAAGTTGATAATAACGTAATTGCTCCACTCTGAGAAGCCACTCTTTTTGCTTCTCGCCCTTCTCCACATGTTAATACCCATGCTCTGTGTGACAAAGGTGGAGGCTTATTTTTGCATCCCTCCCAACTACTATTTTGTTACACGCACAAGCTGAATTTGTGCCTTTTTGTGTTGGAAATAGTCACATTATGTTACTGTATATGTCCTGTGCTCCAGGACAGTTCAGTCAATACTTGTGAGCATGACCCATAAGATTCAAATTAGGTTTAAATTCTGCTAGAATATGAACTTCATATTGCTGTACCTTTGAACGCATCAGTGGCTCCTGGAGCAAAGTTCTTGTCAGGGTGGAACTTCAGCGCCAACTTCCTGTACGCCTTCTTCAAATCTTCATCACTGGCATTTTTGGAAATGCCAAGGATCTCATAAAAGTCCTTGCAATTCTTTATCCTGCAAGATCACAGCAAAAAGTATGTCAAAACACAAGAATGAACTGTAAGGTTACCAGCATGTCAATGCGTTGGGGACCCCCAACACTGAGTACCCATTACAGTTAAGTAACCTGGTTTTGGGTTGGCACAATGTAATACCTTGGTTAGAATAACCTGGTTAAAGTCACACTGATTATGAGCAACCCAGTTAAGAAGCCTGGTTTACCCCATACTAAACAGGTTAATGTGGCATGGAAACATCTTAGTCCCATCTTAGTCCTTTCAAAAGAAAAACCAAAGAGAAAGAGAGCAGCTGGTGGTAGAAGCCAACGTTTTCATATTTATTTGCTGGCAAACCGTTCTAGCTTTTAACAGGACAGCGCAGGTGGACAGGAATACTGATTATTCATGGCAACAGGGATATTGAATGTCAGGGTATCAAAGGCACATGTGAACAGCTTAGCCTGAGTATGGCCAATCGCCAGGTTACTCCATGCATGTAAACATACCGGTAACCACTGTTAATTGGTGAGGAACATTGGCAATCATCAGTCTTGTTGTATGTGTAAAAAGCAAACATGTCAGAATAAGCATGTTACTGTGCACCTGAGAACGCCCTGGCGCTGCTCCTCTGTGTAGCTCTTCTTTTCCTCACCACCGGCACTACTCCCTCCATCGTTATTTCCAAGATCCTCGTCTCGCCAGCCTGATGGCGGGGGTACGTGGTTTGCCTCTGGACAGGCAGTGCTTCCATTCCTTATTATGGCATCTATCAGCACTAGAGGAAAACAGGATCTGAGGTCAACTGAGAATTCAGGTGTGAGGGCTAACCAGTGGGGCTAACTCACTGGGGGGAGGGGGGCATCTGAGGGGGGTTGGGGGCTCAAATCAGGAGGATTATACCAGAAACATGCAAGACCTGCACACATTTCTGTGATTATAGCTGAGAATGATGTGTGTGTGTGTGTGTGTGTGTGTGTGTGTGTGTGTGTGTGTGTGTGTCGCTGATGAGTCGCTCATCCCGATCGCGACTCTTCTCGTCCCTGGCACCTCAATGGTGGAATGAGCTTCCACCTTCAGTCAGGACGGCTGAATCACTGCCGATCTTTCGGAAAAGATTAAAGCAGCTACGAGCAACTTTTTCGATTGTTATTAAACAGTATAAATTTAATATCAATGCATCACATCTTACCTCTAATAGTCGACGAGACCAACGCAGAGTAGTCTCGCTTGAACCCCGAGTGAATCGGCCAGTGTTAGTCTGTCTGCAGCCAGGGCAGATCAGGAAGTGAAATGAAACGGTTTGCAGCAGCCACTTCGGCCATAACCACAAAATAACTTCCAAAAAACCTGTTAGAATATAACGAGAGATGTTCCCGAGAGTATGCGTGGCGTTCACAATGTTTATGCTATGTTGCTAGGCAGCGGAACGGCGTAGACAGGCAGCTGCGTTTCACTTCCGGGTTTCACTTCCGGGTTACCCGGTCCGGTCTCTCTAGAGAGCCCCCTGTTGACGCGAGTTTAGACAGACTCAGACTTAATAATCACCTAAGGGAGCAATCTCAGATACACACGGCTTTGGTCTCAGCTACTATTATAGGTAAGATGTGATGCATCAATATTGTAATTATACTGTTTAATAACAATCGAAAAAGTTGCTCGTAGCTGCTTTAAAGACACACCTTTTCATGCTCCATCTGGGCCCTTCTTGAACTAACTTCTTTCTCTCTCTTAAAAAATAAAAATAAAAATAAAAATAAAAATAAAAATACTAATTACTAACTTAACTTTACCACTATTCCTTCAGATGTTGTAGTTGTCATAGACTGTTGCATAGTTGATCGCTCTATTGCTGACAAAAATGCGTTATTGTAAGTCGCTTTGGATAAAAGCGTCTGCCAAATGAGGTAATGTAATGTAAATGTGTGTGTGTGTGTTATATATATATATATATATATATATATATATATATATATATATATATATATATATATATATAATACACGCACATTAAGTATAATAATTAATTTCGATTAATTATCCATTAGTGGGACTCTGTGTCTATTTTATTATACCAACGTACAGTATGGATTACCACAACTGCGCCCCGGGCCTTATGGCCTGATCATAATATAAAAATCGGGCTGTTGCAACAGCATTGAGTTTGATTTACCAGTGAAGATCGATACTGATCTTTTTTCGATATGGACAGCAGAACTGTTCCTGGTTACAATTTGTGATTGCTGTCAAAACAAAGGCAAACTTATCAGGCCTTGGGATAATGTCCAAGGGACTACCGTATGGAAAGCAACCATACAGAAACGCTCAGATTGTAACATAGCGCTGTCCAGTCTGCGGTGCTGTCTGTGAACTGCAGCGGAAGGTAGCCCAACACAACAAGCTTTGCAACACGTCCAGTACAAATCTAGCATTATTAACGATAACGTTACTGCAGCTAGAACAATTTCAAAATAGCTGCTCTGCACCAATGCATGCATCTGGAAAAACTGAAAACTGCTTAACGTTAGGTGGGTTCTGTCAAACAGACTACCATTGCACATTTTTCGTCAGCTAATGTTACCTCTGGCACGGGTGCTGGGGAAAATGTTCTGAGCTTCGTACAGCAGATGCAACGCCCTTTCTTTCCGTCCTGACCGCAAACACAGCTTTGCCTTCTCTATCAACCGGTCTGATTCCTCTTTGTCCATTTTAACACGGCGGTGTTATTTACTGAAATATGGATATCATACAGCCGCCTGTAGCTAGGTAGCCAGTTTAGCTTTGACAGTTTACGGCTGAGGAAAGACAGCTGCGTTTACCGTTAGCTTAGCTAGTAGTGCTAAGTGCTAACGTTACAGCTGTCACTCTTCTTCTTCGCTCATGTTTTATGGCGGTTGGCATCCTTAAATGTTGCATTACCGCCAACTACTGGATTGTAATAGCTTCACACTAGTGCAAAACTAATCGAGAGCCAAAGGCGGGCCCCCTTTCGGGTTAGGCATATGAACCAAGGGATTGCATTCTTTTTTCCAAGGACATTTGGTAAAATGCTTATACAAATATTTTTACTTTGTCAAAGCAAGTGATTCAGCTATATTTAGATATTTAGAATAACATTTCTCACACTCACACACACACTTCCCCTAACATTTTGTTTTTAACTTTTGGTCCAAGTGAAATTTTCTGGTCTTTCCTGCTTCCAAATATAGCTGAATCACTAATCACTTGCTTTGACAAAGTAAAACTATTTTTATAAAATGTCTAAGGAAAAAAGAATGGCGGATCCCTGGTTTGGATGCATAACCCGGAAGGGGGCGTGACTTTGGCTCTGTATTTATTTACAGCCAGTGCTCCCCTTCACGACATTGCCCATTTTATGACCCAGACCTTGTATATTTTTGGTCAGTGCAAGGTTGTACCCTACACTATACTAGTTGAGGCCTGGCCTGCTCGGAGCAGCTAGCAAGCTGAACAGACAATTTCCCTCATATCATATATATAGATAGAAGCCCCAAAGCCCCATTATAGACCATACACATATAGGACACCCCCTTCCCATCACATATATATAGATAGAAGCCCCAAAGCCCATTATATACCATACACATATAGGACACCCCCTTCCCCTCATATCACATATATATAGATAGAAGCCCAAAGCCCATTATATACCATACACATATAGGACACCCCCTTCCCCTCATATCACATATATATAGATAGAAGCCCAAAGCCCATTATAGACCATACACATATAGGACACCCCCTTCCCCTCATATCACATATATATAGATAGAAGCCCAAAGCCCATTATATACCATACACATATAGGACACCCCCTTCCCCTCATATCACATATATATAGATAGAAGCCCAAAGCCCATTATAGACCATACACATATAGGACACCCCCTTCCCCTCATATCACATATATATAGGTAGAAGCCCCAAAGCCCCATTATATACCATACACATATAGGACACCCCCTTCCCCTCATATCACATATATATAGATAGAAGCCCAAAGCCCATTATAGACCATACACATATAGGACACCCCCTTCCCCTCATATCACATATATATAGGTAGAAGCCCCAAAGCCCCATTATATACCATACACATATAGGACACCCCCTTCCCATCACATATATATAGATAGAAGCCCCAAAGCCCATTATATACCATACACATATAGGACACCCCCTTCCCCTCATATCACATATATATAGATAGAAGCCCAAAGCCCATTATATACCATACACATATAGGACACCCCCTTCCCCTCATATCACATATATATAGATAGAAGCCCAAAGCCCATTATATACCATACACATATAGGACACCCCCTTCCCCTCATATCACACATAGATAGAAGCCCAAAGCCCATTATATACCATACACATATAGGACACCCCCTTCCCCTCATATCACATATATATAGATAGAAGCCCAAAGCCCATTATATACCATACACATATAGGGCACCCCCTTCCCCTCATATTATATATATATAGATAGAAGCCCCAAAGCCCCATTATATACCATACACATATAGGACACCCCCTTCCCCTCATATTATATATATATAGATAGAAGCCCCAAAGCCCCGGAGACCATACACATATAGGACACCCCCTTCCCCTCATATCATATACATAGCAGTCCCTAGCTCAGAGGAGCACAGTAGCCTGCCAACACACGATCCTCCAGATAGGATGCATGCAGAATAAACAAAATAAGGCATATATTTGGGCCCCCCTTACACAGGAACCCCTGGTATACGCACTTTTGAGTTCCACGTAGCCTTTATTTATTTTTATTTATTTTTATTTGTTTATTTGGATGGGACAGTGCAAAATTAATGAACACAGAAACCACAGAACAGATAGTAAAACCTGGAACATAGTAAAAGTGTAAAAATTGCCGGATTTAGCACGAGGCTAATTTCCATCCGTTGTCCCATAAAACATAAAACACAAAAAACAGAGCGTAAAACGTAGAACAGAATAAAAACATACATAAAACATAGGTAGCAGCAGTACACTCTAAAACTACGTAAAACATAAGTAACAACAAAACACTCTAAAATACATGGCAGCAATTACACTTAGAAAAATAAAAATACATAATAATAATACACACAAAAAGAGAAGAAAAACATACTACCTGTGGACACATAACTGGTTTGTTTTGAGCCATTTTTTAAGTCCACCTTTAAAAGCGGCAAGGGTGGGGCTGTCCCTTATGGAGACGGGGAGACTATTCCATGTTTGGCTGCCTTTTATCGATAGGGCATTTTGACCAAACGTGGTCATTCTGCGATGGACCTTATTGAACACAGCTTGGTATAAGTTAAATAAAACCCCTTTAGATACAACGTGGTTACTGTGGAAGGATTTGAACCTGCGACAGTACTATAGTAGTCATATTAATAGATGTATCAAGGAATTGGTAAATACAGAAAAAGCAGTCAATTGTTTGGGAAGGATAACTTAAATGTAATGGATTATGGATTGCGCATTACCTGTTTGACATTGTAATTAGGTACATAATCCATTAGATAATATGATTACTTTAACTATTTTTTGTCTAAACCAACAATTGATTCCAATTTACATACAATGTTTTAAGTAACTTCATTTATCGTAGTATCCTCTGTAATCATGACTCACCGTTACTTTACTATTAGAATACCTGTGGTGCAATTTCAGTACTGAGTGTGAATGTCTACCAGGTAAAATATGATAATAATAATAAAAAACATTATGGCTTGTCAATCTACGATTTATCTCAAATGGAACACTCTTATTTGTCATCTTCTATAGTATATAATGTCCAGAGGAAGTAATACTTCTTCTGGACATTAAATACCGTGTACAATACAATAACAGTTGAAATTGACTGTTTTGATTTAGTAACTCAATGGGAGTGATCCATTTCAGTAATCTCCTCCATATTAGCACCCTGGCATTGCTACTCCTCAAAATACATGCTAACTGGTTAACACGCTTAAAGTCTCCTGCCAAGTGTCCACTCCATAATACCACATGGAAAAAAGTGCACGGGTTAATAGATCAGAAACTGCACTTTCAATGCACTGCATTGCATTAACAAAATATGAATTACAAAATATGAATTGTCTGTTTTTTTTATTATGTACAGTATATATGTCTGTAAGGATTGGTAATCCAGATGTTCAGGGTTAAGCTGTACTTGTGCTTGTCTTCACTGCAGGGTCGCCGAGCTACATCAGCTCCGCCTGGCTCTTCAGCAGCGGCCGGCTCCAGAGACGGGGCCGTCGAGACAGTGACAGTGAAGCCATGGATGCTGCTCCACACAGCAGTGTGCTCTTTCACCCTCCAGAGCTCCCCACAGACGCACTGATGGAGGTACAGACAGACACTGATGATTCAGCTAGACCAGCCATTCCCAAACCTGTGGGCCCCCAAATCATTTGCAAAAACATTACGATCTTAGTGAGAACAAAAAATATATTATTATTATTATTATGTATGAGAATGCATTTCTCCATTGTTGAATGATACCGTTATTTAATTTGTAATCAATTATTCGTTAATTAGCCTATTACAGACAGCCCCTCACTTTTAGTTTCTGATTTCTGTGTGGTGCTGATGGACAGCTCCTTTTATCGTTAAAGTAAAAAGTGCTCTGAGAAAGCATTATTTGGCCTCCGTACTGTTTACAGTCAGATGTGGGCTGTGAGTCAGGAAAGGTTGGGAACCGCTGAGCTAGGCGATATGGATCTTGCTGGTTGACTTGAATCCTGCTTCCACAGGAATGGTTTCACTCTGTCACTCTGTCATATCTGTCTCTTCACCACAGCAGGCACACACAGATGCTCTGAGTGATCTGCGTTTCGCCTTGGCTTTTGTCCACTGCGTCATGGAAGTGGCTTCCTGTAGAGACCCTGGGCCGGACGCCAGCGACAGTCCCGATGTGTCTTTCCTAGGGCAGAGCCTGGTGGCAGATCAGATCAGCCTTCTAAGCCGAGAGTGGAGGTGAGCACGGGCACGGGGCTTTTCAACACATAGCTCACTTTTCTAGCGGTCTCCCCACCAATTTTCTTGAGAATGATATTTTTCTGTTTTCTCTTGTGCACTTTCCAGCTTTGCGGAACAGTTAGTGTTGTATATGAAGGCCGAAGAGTTTCTGTCATCAGCATTGCACACTGCAAAAGAGAATATCAAACAAGGCAGACTCTTTCCGTCTGCCACAGTTAAGCAAGGTGAGAACAGTGACCTTTGGTTTTCCAAATGATCCAATTTAGTTTTTTGTTTTTCCACATTGAAAGCTGCACTAGGCAGAATGTTTATGTAAAAAAAAAACTAAATCATAGGTTTTCAAAGTTGGAGGCAGGCCTCCCCAGGGGGGATCAAAACAGTTTCAGGGGAGGCTCAGTGAGTGGAAGTAAAAAAAATTAGTTATAGCCTAAATGTGTATTATTTGGTTAAAGATTCAGTACTTTTGGGGATTTTTACTGTTTTCCCTACAAATAAATGCCTTCAGGCACACATTTATTCTTATTATTTTTGATGTATTTGGTATAGTGTGAAGTATGTCAAACACCAATATCAGGCTATCTTGGCTCAGTTGTTGAGTGTCTATGTCAGGCATGTCCAAAGACTGGCCCACAAAGCGACCCTCGGCTTGTCTCTCAAGATATACTGTATGTGGCCCTCCTCCAGACAGTATTGGTGAATCAAGCAAGTTCACCTAACGATGACAGCACTATCATACAGTTTGTAGACAAGCACCAAGTAAGAACTACGCAGGTGGAACTAATGTTTTCAGATGGTAAACAAAATTACAAAAGTACAATTGTATTGTATGTGATTTTTTTAAATAACCAATATGATGCACGAAGCAGCTGCCCCCCCGGTATTTTCACATTATCTAATCTGACCCCCGTTCAAAGTTTGGACACCCCTGTGCATCGGCTCACCTGGTAGCACACGTACGACGGAGGCTCGGTCCTTCGCACGGCCGACGCGGGTTCGAATCCGACCCCGAGGTCCTTTGCCGCATGTCATGCCCTCTCTCTCCCCACCTTTCCCGAAAACCCCTGCCCTAAATCACAAAGTCAGGCTACAACAGAGAAGGTTATAATGATATTAGCAGTAGCATTATTGGAGGGTGTTGACAAGATACATTTAGAAGACAAGTGTGTCACTAATGGCTTCATGTATCTCCTGTGCAGTGATCAGGAAGCTGAATGAGCTGTACAAGAGCTGCGTGACGTGCTGTCGCTCCCTCAACGCTCGGCTGCAGGACTTCCTGCTGGACAAACAGAAGCTGATGGACCGCTTCAGTGGCATCGCCGCAGAGAAGCTCATCTATAGCCACACTGTGCACATGGTGAGCTCACACTGACAGTCACTCCACATCCAATCTGACTTTCCACTTAGTTTCTGTCCACACCGTTTACCTCTGTATGTTGTGTCTTTTGTATGAATAATGGCTTAGAGCTGTTAGAGCTGATACAATGTCTACAGCAGGCGGCAAGGTCGGGTTTGGACGGATGAAGCCTATGCGGAAGTGATAAAAGCTGTAGTTCCTCAAATGGGCACTTGAGGCTGGCTCCAACAGGGAGTCGTTCTCCGTTCATCCGACCCCATGTTAAAAATGCCCAACTTTACAACAGGATTAAACATGTTTACTCACCTGGTTCAAAAAACAATTTTAGTCTATATAGCTCATTTCACCTCCCATGACAACTGTACAGGGCGTTAATTTTTATATAACTCGCCCATTTATAGTAAAATAGATGATAGACTGTTTTGGGCGTGATTGACAGGTTACGTGTCCAGTGATCGCTCAACTTGACGATCACGGACCAATAACAGGCGGAGCTGCGGCTCTGTGGGAAACCCCGGGGGCCAAATGTATAAGCCATGTGTACACACCAAAAGTGTGCTGCACCACTTTCCACACAGGTTTCCCAATTGATCAAAATCCACGGGCCGTGAGAATGTGCATACTGGTACACATCTCTCACACCATGCATACTGCACGCAGTCTTCGGAGTCCGACTAGTGTGATGTGGCAAATAAGGATAATGATAGTGTGAATTTGGGAGACATTTTATTTAGAGCTACACAGATTTCTACACCTACATATACTGTAAACAGAGTTTTATGCATTTGGCCCCTGGTCTTGCACCATCTCATGCGAGCTGCATATGAACCCCAAGATGGCGACGGCCACACTCCCATAGTCTGGGCTTCAAAACAGGAGTCCAAAAAGCAATGGTTAACGTCATGGTGACCCCGTCCATATTTTGTATATGGTCTATGGCATACATGGGCAACATACGGCCCGCGGGCCGTATGCGGCCCGCGGGCGCCCCCTGTGTGGCCCGCGATAGAAATGCAAAAAAAAAAATGGAATATCTTTCAATAATATTTATGACTAAAAGGCTAAAAGTAATCTCATGTGTAAGAAATGACTGTTCTACATTGAAGTAGAAATTTAAATAATTAGCTTGTTGGTTTTGGATTTTTTTAGCTTCAAGAGTGCATTTTTGTTCTTGTGTGACCCTCAACACAGGCTTTGAGAATCCCGGGCCACTTACTGATACTTATGCTTAAATTAACCCACTCATATTCTAGTTTAGGGGACATTGTGGGGCTGGACCTGGGCTCTCTGACTGCGGTGTCAGAGAAGAGAACGTTATCCAGGCTACGCTCCATCATGAGCAATGAATGACTCGCATCCACTCCACGGCGTGCTAGTCAAACACAGGAGTACATTCAGTGAGAGACTGATTCCACCTAGATGCAACACGGAGAGGCACAGGAAATCATTCCTGCCTGTGGCCATTGGTCTATTTAATGCCTCTCTTAAAAGAGCACCTCGGAGACGCTCAGTCTCCCTGAGACTGAGCCAGCCGATAGGCTAACTGGAAAAGTGCCTGGCTGAGCCACGTGTAACGTATAGGGCAAGCCGAATAATATAACTTCAGTGTGCAATAAAGATAGGCTAACTGGAAAAGTGCATGGCTGAGCCACGTGTAACGTATGGGGCAGGCCGAATAATATAAGTTCAGTGTGCAATAATGACAATTGGCACGTAAGGTATACTTACTCTACGTATTGCTTACTTAGACGTACTCCACTATTTTGCTCCTATTGCATTTAATACTGTTTACTGTTTATACTGTTTATTCCATGCTATGTTGTGTTCTTTCTTATTCTCATTCTGCTTATTTTACTATCGCATTACTACTGTGTATTTTATTTTATTTTATTTTATGCTATCTGTGTTATGTGAACGAGCAACTGTAACTTGTCCCAATTTCCCCCCGGGGATCATTAAAGTCTTTCTGATTCTGATTCTGATTCTGATTATTTCAAGGTCAAGGTCAAGGTAAACTTTATTATCCCATAGGGAAATTCAGGTGGTCAAAGGTGCAAGCATGAAAACATATAGAATAATAATAAACCATAGATCACATGAGGACATCGAAGGTGCAAAAATAAAGCATATAAAAGCATAAAAACATTAAATCACAAGACCTAGAAATGTGGTTACATTCTTCCCTCTTCTGTGTATCATATTGTTGGAAGATGTTGGAAGGCCAACAGAGAAGCACTGGCACATTCAACTCTCTCCACAGTTTGGATCTTTGCAATACAATTGAGTATGTCTCTCACTTCTGTAGGTGCTGGGGGGTTTCCTAAATAGGACTGGTCGAATGGCTCCATCTCTGGCAATCCATCCCTTGACGATAGGACTCCATAACAGGGGTTTGGGGCATGTGACTGTGAAACCATATCAGTGTCTGATACATTGCTCTTGCTGTCTACCAGCATGTCATGCACTCACTGGCTGTGACACAACAAGTAGTTTGTACAGAATAGGAAAGACAACAGCATTCACCAAACTCAAGACCCATCTCAGTGAGCTCAAAGATCTGGCCCATTTTGGACTCTGCCAGCTTGGAAGAGTCTTTGCCAGTCGCAAGAGAATTTGCACTTCTGCTTTACGGAAAAAAAGAAAAAGGAAAATGGACTGATGTGCACAAACTTGTTTGAACTGAGGTTCATAATTGCATCAACAACATATGCAGCCTCTGCAAATTTGCCACCAAGAGAGGATGCATTTGCACAACATGTGCAAAGAGCAATGTATCAGACAGCGATATGGTGTCACAGTCACATGCTCAAACCAATGTTATGGAGTCCTATCGGCAAGGGATGGATTGTCAGAGATGGAGCCATTAAACCAGGGGCGTCGCTAGACCCTGGCTTCCGGGGCTAGAGCCCCGGATGTTTTTTTCCTAGCCCCGGATGTTTTTTTCCTTTTTTTTTTTTTTTTTTTTTTTTTTTTTTAACACGTTGACTGCCACTGACGTATATATACGTCAAAAAAAATCCAGCGGTTCACTGCCATTGACGTATTAATACGTCGATTTTTTTTTTTGACGGTGCTACGTGGATCAATGCCCCCCGCGTCTCCTATGGAGATATTGGAAGTATTGAATGTGTATAATCTATTTTACCGACCAGCTAGGTGGCGACGGTGCCCTCCCGACAGAGAGAAAGTCAACCAAAAGCAGCCGCCTCCCGCGGCTGCTTCCTCCATTCTCAAGGAAATGGCTTGCCGATTTTACAGTCATCAGTCACCAGACTCGCCAGCAGCAGCACACGGGGGATTGCAAATTTGCATAAGCCTAGAGTCGCACGGGGCTTCATCGGGGCTCTCAAACCCAAGAGACGAGTGAGACCTATCCACACTCGCTGCCAGGGAGGGAGGCTGCTCAAACTCGCTGCCAGGGAGGGAGGCTGCTCGAACTCGCTGCAGCAGCAGCAGCAGCAGACCACTCGCTTGTGACAAACGCAGGCTGAAAGCCACTAGACACGCCCACGGAGGGAGGAGTTGAAGGAGAGGGCGTTCGGAACTATATTGTTTGGATGTCTGATCTCTCACTGATGCCAAAAATAAATGGTTAAAGTGACTGTTCTGCCTGTTTGATTGAATTTCACAAAACTGCGATTATCTCAGCTTTCACTCTCAGACAGCTGAAACCATGCTGTACTCAACGGCTAATATCTACATAACTACTAACTCTACAAACTAACTCTTTTAGACAGAGAAAGCACACATTCTATTAGTACCGTAAATTCCGGACTATAAGGCGCACCGGTCTATAAGCCGCACCTTCAAAGGTGACTATTTTTTTCTTCTATAAGCCGCACCGGTCTATAAGCCGCGGGTGTTTTGATGTTTAATTACCATAAGGCTTCGTGCACAGAGGGGATTGTCGGGAAAGAGATGGCTGTTTGGGGAAGCTCCCATTTATTAACATTTCAACAAAACAAAAATCAGGTCACTAATCCCCAGACAAAATCACACATTGTGGTATTTTTTGTTTTTTTTACAGTGCACACAGTGTCCGCGGTGTGGTGAAAAGAGGGCAAGAGAGGAAATTAAAACAGAAGTGGATTTATAGTTAGAAAGAGTGCTAAAGAAGAGAGAATTCCGTTTTTTATTTTTTTATTTTAGTTACTCACAGTACTATTGACCAGTCCAACTCAAAAGATATTCGGCAGTTTCACTTTGAGCTCTTGTTCCGCCGCTGGGCACACAGTGTCCGCGGTGTGGTGAAAAGAGGGCAAGAGAGGAAATTAAAACAGAAGTGGATTTATAGTTAGAAAGAGTGCTAAAGATAGTCCGGTCTGGTTATGACGAGTCTCGCTGGGTACAGTACGCCAAAGCGATATCCATTGACTCGATGATGCTGTTGTATGTTGCGCGTTTCTGTTGCACCAACGCGGAGAGGTCCTGCCGGACGAAAAAGCGCGTACCCTCCCAGGTGAGGGGCTTCTTCCCCGCAGCCTGGAGGATGAGTTGACGGTCGGGCCAGCGGAGTAGGCAGATGAAGATGGCCCTCGGTGGCAGGCCGGGGTCTGGACGTGGCCGAGGCGCCCGGTGTGCCCTGTCCACCTCTGGTGGTTTCTCGCCTTCCTTCAGGTCCAGGATGTAACACAGGATTTTGCCACGAAAGCGTCCATGTCACCAATCTCAGCTCCTCTTTTACATTGATCAGGCGAATGTTATTTCTTTTACTCCTGCTGATTAAGTCATCAACCTGCGTGTGCAGGGTTTCGATTTTGCATTTTATCCATTTTCGGACTCACTGTGTTGTTTTTGTCCTCCAGTGCGCGGATGCGCTTTTCCGCATTATAAACTCTGTTCACGGTTGCCTTAGTTTCTTTAGTGAGTGAGTGGATGGACTTCTGCACGTTTTCAAACTTGTTTTCAAGCTGCTCAAAACCTCTGAGCGATGTCGGACTTAATCGATAGTGTTTCACGGAGTAAAAGTTTAGCCCAAGCGTGTATCTCCAGCCTCCAGCAGGTGAGTCATTTCCTCATTCATGGCGTGATTGCTTCGTCTTTTTCTTTCTGCTTACCTGTGTTGTGTTATGTTATGTTATGTTATGTTGTTAAAAGAGGGCAAGAGAGGAAATTAAAACAGAAGTGGATTTATAGTTAGAAAGAGTGCTAAAAAAGAGAGATTTTTTTTTTTTTTTGGAAAAAATCCATAGATAAGACGCACCGTTATATAAGCCGCAGGGGGCAAAAAAGGCCAAAAAACGGGAAAAAAGCCGCGGCTTATAGTCCGGAATTTACGGTACTTTTCTGAACTTTGTGTTCACAAACTCCAAGCAGAAAAGAATCCTCGGCTCTTTTAAAATGAGCCAGAATCCTCAAAAAACGGCCTGGCAGAAGCTACCTACAGCAAAAAAAAAACGGCTGGCAGTCAATGTGTTAATTTTTTTTTTTTTTTTTTTTTTTCAATAAACAAAGTCTGGCATTAATAAATCAGACTAAACATTTACAAAATTGGAACAGACAATCAAATAAACAACAAAATAAAATAAATAAAGCAAAATCATTAAGTCAGAGTTCTAAACAGTTTTCTAAAAAAAAAAACAGAAAATATCAGTAGGCTATGCAGGACCAAATTATCAGTTACTATTGTCATAGTGTGTCATTACATAATGTTTCTGCTTCACTCCTCACCACCTCCTCTCCACACGAGCTCATCATCTCACTATGAAATTATTCAAACAAATGACATGCGCCAACATGCACAGCATCACAGTAGCTACAACTATGAAATTATCTTATGTTATTTAGTTGTTTAGTTGTGAAGATATTTTCTGAGATAAATGGGCCTTGATGCTCAAGGCCCATTTATCTCAGAAAATATCTTCACACAGAATATTATTAACCATACAACCTACAATGCTAGCATCAGCATGAAGCCACAGCCATCCACTCCAATGTCTATAGAAGCTAACGTTAGCATGACTGTCACAATAACAATGCCTTCATTTCACAGTTACATTAAACAAAACCACACATCACTGCTTCATTAAACCATTACAACAAACAATACGTTGTTCCCAATTCCAGCTAGGCGCTTTTGATTAGATAGAACCGTAGGTTGAAGAGCGACCGGCCGGTGAGCACACCTTACGTCAAGTAGCGTAGATATAACATCACTACGTCCGCTCTAAGTTTCAAAATAAAAGTACCATATGATACAAAAACGGCACCATCAGAATTTAGGTTTACAGGAAGCGTGTACCTTAATAAAATACCTTCACAGGAGTTACTGGGGGGGTTCGTACCATTGAGATATAATATTTAATAAAATAAAATATGTAAATTTGCTAAGTGGACTCCCGCCAGAACCCTATCAAGGACCTCTGGTGGTCCCTGGACCTCGAGACCCACTAATCTTGTTCTTCTGTATCCATCTCAAATGACTCACAACATGGGTATTTACGGATTGGAAAAACCAAAATTTTTTGAGTGAGAGGGAGGGGAGCCCCCTTCCCCCTTTTCCCCCCTCCCCGTCGGGGTACCTGGCTAAAGCCCCCAATGTCTTCAGGACCTAGAAACGCCCCTGCATTAAACCAGTCCTATTTAGGAAACCCCCAGCACCTACAGAAGTGAGAGACATTACTTACTTGTATTGCAAAGATCCAAACTGTTGAGAGAGTGGAAAGTGCCAGTGCCTCTCTGTTGGCCTCCTCTGTACGGAGTTCTGCACCTGCTGTGCAGAATGTCAAAATGTGTCCCCAAACATCTGAGGAACCTGACATTTGACATTCTAGTATCTATATACTTGACCTCTCACTGAAACACATCTTATGTATGCGCAGCAACAATGAAAGATCCAAATACTTCGGAAAAAGTGTTACACAGAAGAGGATTTTTTTTTACATTGTGATAGCTTAATCTGACAAATGGACAATGATACTAAGGATATATTAACACGTTCACTGCAAATGACGTATTAATCCGTCAAAAAAAATCCAACGGTTGACTGCCAATGACGTATTAATACGTCAAAAAAATGATTTTTTTTTTTTGACCATGGGATGTGCATCTAACCCTTTTACATCTCTTATATCAATATTGGAGCCACCGAACATGTACAACCCATTCCACCGACCCACTAAGTGGCGACAGTGCTCTCCCAGACTAGAGGAAGGCAAGCAAAAAGCAATGTGAGGAAGCCATTCTCATGAAAATGGATTGGCGAAAACGCTTTCGTTTTCGCACTGATTGCTGGCGGTGCGGGATTGCAAATTTGCATAATAGATTACGGGTGGAACACACTTTGAAACACGCAGCATAAATAAGACCAGAATCGCAAAAGCTTCATCAAAGTTCTCAACCGAAACTACAAGAAACGAGCGAGCCCATGCACAGCGGCCGCCAGCAGACAGGCAGCAGCAGCAGAAGCAGTGAGCCTGGTGACGCGAGGTTACAGCAGCAACAGAAACGAGCTTGTGACACGCCCGCTGCAGCCAAGAAGAACACACACGGAGGGAGGAGTTTGAAGGAGAGGGGTGTTTCCTGCTGTTATGGAGGAAATTACTGTTCAAAACTATTGTTTAGATGTCTGACGTCTTACTGATGCCAAAAATGAATGGTTAAAGTGACTGTTCTATCGAATTTCACAAAAAGCCGTTTATCTCAGAATAATTTTTCAGACGCTGAAACCATGCTGTATTCAACTGCTAATGCTTACATAACTACTAACTCTACAAACTAACTCTTTTAGACAGAGAAAGCACACATTCTATTAGTTCTTTTGAGATATTGTGTGTTCACAAAATCTTAGCAGAAAAGAATCCTCGGGTCTTGAAAGATGAGCCAGAATCCTCAAAAAAACCCTCTGGCAGAACCTACCTACAGTAAAAAAAAAACGGCTGGCAGTGAATGTGTTAAACATGATTGTCTCCAGATAGACAGGCTGCCTACAGACTGAGCAATATTTAGACAGTTTGTTTGCATCAGTCTTTTGCAAGCCTTACAATTGCAGTCCATGGAGTATACGCTTGTGAATGTGCCCCAGACTCCCAAACACTGTCACAATAATCTGGTACGGTCATAATACGTTCAACAAAGGGCTGATACTGTATTTCATATTTGGATATTTGGACTGGCTGTGAAACAAGTGTCCATATGCCAGGTCAAATGAGCAGTATTTTGTTTTCTGGTCTGTTCTCCTGTTTCTGTTCATGAAATGAAATGAAGCACTGAGATTTGGGGCTACCATAAAACAAATGTATTATGATTGATTACTATTATACTTGTATTATTCCATCATGTCAAGTCAAGACAGGAGATACTACTGATTTATAGTTTGGATTAATCTTCCAGTTTCAATAAAACTTCCAATATTTACACCTTGTATTTCTATGTTTTAGAGGCTTGTAATTTAGATCAACTTTATTTTATTGGGTTCCCCACATTCTGACTATTTGGTGATGTAGTTCAGCCACCTGGTATTTCCCTCTCCAAATATGATGATCATCAGAGTGAGCATTCTTAACTTATAGGCCACAGCACCCATCTGACCTCAAACATACCGTCCCAACTCCACCATCCCCTTCATCTCCAAAACTCTTGAGAGGGTGGTTGCCGCCCAACTCCAGTCCCACCTCGACTCAAACAAACTCCACGAACCATTTCAATATGGTTTCCGCCTTAATCACAGCACTGAAACAGCCCTGGTAAAAAATAACTAACGACTTCCTCCGTGCAGCTGACTCTGGACTCCTCACCATCCTCATCCTCCTTGACCTCTCCACTGCTTTCGATACCATCTCCCACCCACTACTTGTGGAGCACCTGGCGAACATTGGAATCACTGGTGTTGCACTTTCCTGGTTTGCATCCTACCTCCCGACAGACAACAGTTTGTCCAACTAGGGAGCCACTCGTCCGGGTGTTCTGCCATTTGACCCAGGGGTCAGTATTGGGTCCACTCCTATTCATCACCTACCTCCTCCCCCTGGGTAAAATCCTCCGACACTATGGTGTCCAGTTTCACTGCTATGCCGATGATACCCAGGTCTATATCTCCACCAAACCCACCACCGCTCTTCCTCCCACCTCACATCAGGAGCTGGATGAGCAGTAACTTCCTGAAGTTAAATGCCAGTAAAATCGAGGCCTTGCCCATCGGCTCCAAAAACATCCTGTCCAAAGCTCAAAACACCACTGCCCCAAACATCATCATTGACAGCTTCCCTGTTCCCTTCTCCACCCAAGTCAAGAGCCTCAGCGTCATTCTGGACAGCACCCTCTCCTTTGCACCCCACATAAAAAACATCACCCGGTCTGCTTTCTTCCACATCCGCAACATCTCCAGACTCCGCCCATCCCTGTGCCAACACAGCACCAAAGTCCTCGTCCTCATCCACGTTACATCCCAGATTGATTACTGCAGCTCTCTTCTCTCTGGCCTACCCACCAAATTGCTCAACAGACTCCAAATGCCTGGATCATCACCCGCACTACATCAGATGACCACCTCACCCCTGTCCTCATTCAACTCCACTGGCTTCCCATTCACTACCGGATTGACTTCAAAAACCTTCTGCTCACTTACAAAGCCCTACACAACCTAGCACCCACCCATCTCTCTGACCTCCTCCAGGAATACACCCCTTCCCGCTCCCTATGCTGTTCCTCAGCTGGCCTCCTGACCGTCCCCCCCCCTCGCCTCAGTACCATGGGTGCTAGGGCCTTCAGCTGCTCTGCACCCAGACTCTGGAACTCCTTGCCATCACACATCCAACAGTCTGACTCCATCACCACATTCAAATCCCACCTCAAAACCCACCTGTTCAAATTGGCCTACTACCTTTAATCATATACAGTACAGTACTCAATCTGTTATTCGCCTGCCGTGTGTATCTCCTGTCTTTTCTTATATCTACGCTTGTCGTATTTTAATGATGCTGGTGTTTGCAATGCTTGTTTTTATGTATGATCTTTTAGAATGTCATGTCTCTTTTATGCACTGTACAATGACCTTGGGTGTTTTGAAAGGTGTCACCAAATAAAATTATTATTATTATTATTATATTATTATTAGTATTATGGCACCTATCCCCCCATTCGGAATTTCTGTTTCAGAGAAAAGGTAGGCCTATGTCTAAAGAAATCTCATTTGCAATAGAACGGTACCAGATATCTCCATACAACTACTGGTCAGTGTTCAATAGCACCCTAGACAATTCAGTAGTGGTATATTTTTAGGGATTTCTGTTTTTCTGATAAATGAGAGAAAAGTGATGGAGTCCTATGTTCCTATCACCACAAAGTACAATTTCCGCCTAAACTAAAGCTATGTTTACAGGACTATAATTCATTCTCTTTTTAGGTAAATCATTTTCTGACAATTTGGTGATGTAGGGCAGCCACCTGGTTCATACCTCAGCAAATCTGATGAGGAAAAGAGTGAGCATTCTCAAGTTATTGGCTTTTTTGTCACCTTTCCCCTATTCGGACTGGCCTAATTTGGCTCTTTTTCAGGGATTGGGGTAGTTCTAAAGAACAGCCAAAAAAACATTTTTTCCCCCAATTTCTTTTTTGACAACAATCAATTTCATTAATGGGAGACCCTAAAGATAAGAAAAATCATTGTTGTCATTTGTTCTACCTCGGGTAGGGGTATCTCAAAATCTGAGGGCCCTTTCTGCTAGACTATATACTAGCTGGTTCAAAACGGACACACACGGACACACACACACACGCACACACCTGCCAACATTAGGCTGTGAAAAAGAGGACCCCTTCATCAGTGATGTCACTTTAGCAATTGTGATGTCATCAGTGATGGCACTTTAGCAATTGTGATGTCATCAGTGATGTCACTCGAGCAATTGTGATGTCATCAGTGATTCCATTCTAGCAATTGTGATGTCATCAGTGATGTCATAAATCAATTGTGATGTCATCAGTGATGTCATAAATCATTCCTGGCTGAGGCTATATAAGTGGTGAAGCACGGCCAGAAAGCCATTAACAGAAGAAGAAGAAGGTGGAAGACGGCCACTGCTCGCATACGATAATTTCCCTCCAAAAACGATAATTTTGACCCTCAGGTACGATAACTCAACATTTCCCACCTGGCAACACTGGGTTTGAACCATTGACTTGAACCTCAGTGCGGAGCAACTACCAGAGAGATACAGACCCTTCTTTAAGACTTCAGAAGATGTCAGCATTTAATCGAGTCTGGTTTGTGTTTAAACAAGCACGGACTACGCAGGAGGATACAGCGACAGGTGAGCCGTTTGAAAAATATGTATTGGAACAAAACACTCAAACCATTGTGGACAGCTCACAGCTGAGCTAGTTAGCTAACGAGAGGTAAACCCACTGACGTGAAAATGGCTGCGCTAGCTAGCTGTTCTAGTTAAGTTCAACAGCAAGCAGCTAGCTAACTGTGTCCGTTGCATAACTGCTTCAATCAGCACAGCAGGTGTTCTACATCCCCACCGAGAATTGATTGCAGTGAGAATTGCATCCCCATTCCCCACCATATTTTGGTGCTGTTTTAACTTAAAAATGGCATTTCGGTTTGTAGGTTTGTACTTGCCGAGATTTGCAACCCCCTAGCTCATTGCATTAGCGAACACAAAGTGAACTGAAGTGAAATTAATAAATGGAGGCAGGGAAGTGCAGTTTTCGATTCAGGTAACGTTAACGTTATTCTGGCAGGGAGCCAGGGACAGTGCCGCGTGCACCTCCTCCATCACTCTGTGCTGTGCGCTATCTATCGTTGTCATTTGGTCATCTCATTCAAACGATCAATATGCAGAGCCAGATTAACACCCCCAGGGGCCCCGGGGCACTGAAGCTCCCAGGGGCCCCCCTACCCATCGTCCGGATGTTTGGATGTTTTTTCGCCATATTTAGAGGAATATCTCCTTTTAAATTAACATTAGTATTATACTGTTATGTTATTATTCCGTTTCTGAGATTCAGTTTCTCACTCACTCATAGGCGATTGTAGGCTTTGCAAAGAGGTAGCACCAGCAGGATAAAGATATTAGTCTGACTGGGGGGTTTGTAGGGGGGGCTGTGCCCCCCCTGGACAAAGAAATTTTGTACATTTTAAAGTAAAATGCATGAATCTGATGCACTCTGAGAGCAAAAGGAAGAGGCTAAGAGGCTAATCTTCACATTAATATCCTCTTCACTGTGCTGTGGCTTTACAATGATGAAAAAATAATTGACATTACATTTCCAATACAAAACAGCAGAGGGTGCCGCAGCACCACAAGCACCCCCACTTCCTGCGCCCCTGGTCACCACTTGCCCACAGGCATCCAATGAGACTAAATCATCAGACTTAATCTTCTTGGAAACACCTTTTATTTTGTCCTGATTGGTCTTAGATTTGTGTCATAGTTCTGTGGAGCCCAACATGAGCCTGACAAAAAAAAAAAAAAAAAATTTGGAGGGCCCCTTCACCCCGAGGGCCCCGGGGCACCTGCCCCGGTTGCCCTATGGTTAATCCGGCCTTGTCAATATGTTACATAATCCAGGGGTGTAGTGCAGGGTAAATAAACGCAAGTAACCCCCAGTTTACCCACCTCTATGAAATGAGGCAGAGCTTACTCACCTATTTTCAGATCATCACCTGAATCGAGGGCAAACAGGTGGGTAAACTCACCGCTGATAGTTACTTTATTTACCACTCTCCACCCCTGCTTAACATAATGTAGGCTACTGCATATTGGCATAGCCTGTGCTGGATCAGTAGGCCTAATGATTCGGTTTTGGGGTGTGTGATAACCTGGGTAAACTCAGCCTTCAACGTGACGTCACAGGCTATGCCTGTAGCACATAGAGGTCAAGTGGCGGCTGGGTTTACCCAGGCTACGTGTGTGATGCTGATTTATTAGTGTGTACATTGATTAAGATTGATATGTTTGGGCTTCTCTTGTATCATTCATACCGACATGCATTTTACATTTTTGACAAAGGCAAGTTGATTGACTTTGCAGTGGCCTTATTTATTGAGTTATATAGAGACAGTCGGTTTGTGTGGCGCACGAGTGGGGTAACCCCCGCCCCCCCCCCATATATCTCAAGGGGGTGATTCACCAAAGTTAAGTTCACGAGTGGGGTAACCCCCGCCCCCCCCCATATATCTCAAGGGGGTGATTCACCAAAGTTAAGTTGTGGCTCTACACTACAGGATTGGGGATTCAAAAGCAGGTACATAGATGTCTGTTCAGAATCGCGGGGGTTAAATCCCCAATCCTGTCTACCTGGGCTGGGCTAGCAGCTAAATGCTAACTATGCTGAATGGGGAGAACGGGGGATTTACCCCACCCTGACCATGCCCCCAGCCAGCTACCCCAGCGTCTATGGAGACACAGATTGTCTCTATAGTCTAACTAACAGGCTATGTTTTTCATATGCATGCACTGTGCAATTTGAGCTCTGGCGTGGCTGTTGTATAAATAGTTAACTACCCGGTACTCATTATTAGTAACTCAGCAACTGTAATTGAGATAATTTTATTTTCATTCAATAAATTTAATCTCCATCTCTAACACACTCTCAGCACCTACAAGCTGGTTGGCAGAAGAAGACGATGAAAAACACAAACAGTCCTGTTGTTCACAGTGCGCTTTAGCAACTTTATGCACTAATTACTTTTTTCCTAGTGCCGCCACTCCTCATGCCTAAACCTAACCAATCACTCCTCCCCGTCCCACCAGCCCATCCAATCTAGCAATTAGCGGCTTTTACAGTCAGCTATTGTGTGTACGTGTACGTGTATTGTGCATGTTTGATGTTTCTTTCCATAATGTTGCAGATTCAACCCCGATCCTGCTGATAATTGAAGAACTTATGTAATGCAAGTAACATAGTGTTGGATTTAGTAACTGTAATGTGATTACTGGAATTAGGAACAGTCGAGCTGCAGCCGTGTCCCCTGATTGCTATTTTTGGCGTTCCTGGTATTATTTTAAATTTGCGCACCAAACACCTAGACATAAATGCCTTTTCCTGACTCCTCGCACAAAGGAGAATCTTACTATCTTGGAAATCACCTGGTCCCCCATCAGCAGCTTCATGGTTAGAGGACATGATGAGTTTCGTAAAACTAGAAAAAATGTAGTTCTCACTAAAAGGTGCTGTTGGAATGTTGGTGCTGTTGGAATGAAATGTACTGGTAGATGGGACCCCTTTCTTTCATTATGTAAATAGTCTTCAGAGGCTTCCAGCCAAGCAGCATGTGTAACTTGCCTTCCTTTTTGGTTATGGTCTGTGTGTGGGGTACCTGGGCAGGGGGATTATAAAGTGCTCCATTCAATGTTAAATGGTTGTTAGATGCCATACAACACATGATTTCAACCTGCTCATAGTGTACCCCTTGCTCTCAAGTGTTGTAAGTGTATATGCGTGTGTATGTATAAAAAAATACGAAAAAAGTAATACCTTACAGTTACACTACTCGTTACAGACAAATGTAATGTGATTACAGTAATGCCTTACTTTGTAATGCGTTACCCCCAACACTGCTAAAATGGCTGGGATCTTCCACTGGAACCATGTCCTCCAGTGAGGATGCAGATGTAAAGGTTGGGGGCGTGGCCTCCTCTGAAACTATTCTATTCTTTAACGATGTCTGGTGGAATTCTTAAAAAAAGAAGAAGACCGCCACTGAATCGTGTATGAATTGTCTGTGTATAATGGGGCTTGTCCTTTCTAGATATCAACGGCATGGAGCCAGACGCTGTGGCTTCCACCGGACCGGTCCGGAACATCAGCCTGGCCAACGCGGTCCAGGCCGAGTGGCTGAAGAAGCGACAGACCCCTGCTAAGTGCCGGGAGTGTGGCCGGGCCGAGTGTGAGGAGGTGAGCGGGCGTTTCATCATGTCTCGTACCAACAAGCTCATCACCAAAGCGCGCACACACACACACACACACACACACACACACACACACACACACACACACACACACACACACACACACACACACACACACACACACACACACACACACACACACACACACACACACACACACACACACACACACACACACACACACACACACACACAGAGGGCCCTATTCTCCCCCTGGCCTTAAATTTGCGTTTATGGCTGGGCGCAGCGCAATTAGTTAACCATTTAACCATGCCTTTTAAGCGTAGAATTATTCACAAGTGTGGCCATTGGTGATCTCCAAAACCTCATCACATTCTTCCCTTCCAAGCTCCCGTCCACGGAGCGACTCCAGTCCGGTCAGAAAAGCCCTAAAGCCCCCGCAACCAAAGTGCTCTGAGCTCCCCCCCTCCCTCTCTGACCACTTTCATCCCAGTCTGTTTCGATATGCTCCTCAAACAAATCTAACAGCAGTTTAAATGCAGCAAGCATGTAAATACACTACACTATAGCAAGAACAAAGTGAGAATAATGTTCTAAACGCATCGGCTAGCAAAATAGCCTATCCCTGGATGTCATGATGAAATTAGATTGGTGAAAGTTTGGACAGAATGATTGCATCATTTTCTCTCGCAGCACTGCCTTTTTTTCTCCCCCTCTGCACGGCAGACAGGTATGATGATCCAACAGCCTCTGAATGACGGGCTCAAAACTACGGTATAACAACTTTTTTTTCATCTGTCATTGTGCCTGCCTACATATAAATGAGTGGCCTTTCCCCCAAAATAGTGATGGTTCTGTCATTCTGTGGTGTAGCCTACATTTCAAATCTGATGCTTGCAGTGCGCTACAGGGGCAGAAATTGACGCGCGGGAGAGAGGGAGTGAGAGAGAGGGGGGAGAGAGAGTGAGATAGCGGCAGAGAGAGTGATTGAATAACGCCGTGGGTGCATCCCCGGCGCACTGAATAAGGCCTGGTTTTGAAAAGCGTTAACCGCAACATTAACGCCTGATGTCGGCCATTGAAATGTGCCTGTTGCGTAACCAGTCCATTGTGCAACATGTCTGCCCTTGCTATTGTGCGTTACCTAACCAGGAGATGACATGGCCGTGGTCACGTCAGTAGCCACGACTCTGTTCGGGGACGGGACCATCAACTGGGGGCGCATCGCCAGCCTAATGGCCTTCGGGGCGGTGGTGTGTCAGTGCCTGAAGGAGAAGCGCGTGGACCTGGTGGCCACATATCTGCTGAGAAAACAGCTGGACTGGCTGGTCGAAAAAACCAATCCCTGGGTGAGTTGACTTGTGACGAATTATTAGATGACAGGATGTCCGGCCATTGAAATGTGCCTGTTGCGTAACCAGTCCATTGTGCAACTTGTCTGCCCTTGCTATTGTGCGTTACCGCTAAGGCTTTCTTCTAACATTGTTTGTGTCCGTTTGTCTTCTTTTAGGATGTTGTTGGGGTTGGGGAGACGCTCCTGAACTGTGCTGTTATCGAGGAAATGCTGGCTCTGTTATCTGAGCAAGATATGACACATACAATGATGTATGTGTGCCTTTTCTTTCTTTTCTTTTCATGTGTCCGAGAACTGGCAATAGCTATAGCTAGCAATTTCAGGAATAACTGCTGGAATTTAGCAGGGAAGTTATTAGCTAGTTTAGTAGCTAGGTAGCTAGGACTCAAAGCCATATGCCAAATTCAAATCCTTCTGGATCCATTCATTTCTAACATGTTTTTAAATGTGTGAAATGATCAATAATTTGCATGTTTTGTTTTCTACTGGATTTGTTCTGTTTCTACTGGTTCTGTTTTGTTGAATTGTGCTTTAATTTGTACCAAATCTCTAATTGATAAGAAAAATGAATAAAAAAAAGTTATTGAAAAAAAAGAGGATGACACATTCATGCTGGAGGCAGCCCCCCACTTTGAGTTACCTTTTCACCAGTTTGTTTCCCCAAAGAAGAGTTTAAACAGTACAAGATGGAAACGATGGCATAAATGATCACAAAATCACCTTTTTCACACAGACAGTTCTACTTAGACCAGTGGTTCTCAAAGTGGAGTCCGGGGACCCCAGAGGTTCCAGGGGGTCCCCAGCAAAAAGGGGAATATTTTATTTTGCACTATAATTCCATCTATAACTAACACAATGACAGAATGTATGATTATTTTGGTCTTGGGTTTCATACACTTTCTGTAATAAAACATCTAAAAGCAAAAATCTTATCAGATAGGGCACCCTGTGACAAAATCTTATCAAATGGGGGTCCCTGTGTCAGTTTAGGGGTCCTTGACTTGAACAAGTTTGAGAACCACTGACTTGGACTAGTTCTTGTTGTTCTTCTGTTCTATTGACAGGACATGTGGACATGAGACCCCCCCCCCCACACACACGCACACACACACACAAACACACACAGGTTGACAACTATGGTGATTGGTTTCTGTTGAACTATAATGTTACAGTATGCTTTATTATCTGTATTGTAACGTGTTTGGGTAATCCAAGTATTACCTGTAATGTGATGTGCAACATAAGTGTCTCAACGGTAGCTAGGAACTGATGTGTGTGGGTGTGTTCCTGGGGGAAACGGGGTATATAGGACCAGCGGCCGCTGTGCCGCAGAGAGTCAAGATATGGAGTGAGCGAGACCGGTTGTTATGTGTAGAGCTAGCGGTGTGAAGCTAGCAGCTAGGAGCTAACGAAGCCTGTGAATAAAGACCCTGTACCAACTACAACTCTCCGTTCCTTGGCGTACCACAGATACGCTACATTGGTGTCAGAAGTGGGATAATGTGAGTAGGAAAAAGGTAAATGAAGGTAATGGAAAAAGAATGATGTGAAGATGAGTGTAAAGAGAAAAGAGGGAATGTAAATGTTGGGGCTTGTGATAATTGAAATGTGGGTTGAATTTAAGGAATGGGAAAAGAGGGAAGAAATGAAAAGAAATGCAAATGGTGGTGGTGGAACGGAAATTGAAAGTGTGCTGAAAAATAAGAGGCAAATTGGGGGAATACAAAATGTTGTGGGGTGGTGTGTTTTGGTACAGGGGGATATGTGTGGGTTGTGGGTGTTAACGTGGGCGTTAACCTTATTGTTGGGTGAGGAGTATGTAACGTGTTTGGGTAATCCAAGTATTACCTGTAATGTGATGTGCAACATAAGTGTCTCAACGGTAGCTAGGAACTGATGTGTGTGGGTGTGTTCCTGGGGGAAACGGGGTATATAGGACCAGCGGCCGCTGTGCCGCAGAGAGTCAAGATATGGAGTGAGCGAGACCGGTTGTTATGTGTAGAGCTAGCGGTGTGAAGCTAGCAGCTAGGAGCTAACGAAGCCTGTGAATAAAGACCCTGTACCAACTACAACTCTCCGTTCCTTGGCGTACCACAGATACGCTACAGTATGTTTAAAATGGTATTTTCTCACTTGTAGTACAGTACTTGTACTATGTGCTTTGGCAACACTGTAAGTCACTATGTTCATGCCAATAAATGGAGTTAGCTTGATAACTGAGGTTCAGGAACACAAGATCACACCATGTCCGCATCATATCTCACCGCCACCTACTCTAATCCATCACCCATTCACCTGCGCTCCTCCAATCCAATCACCGAGCCACACCGGCTTTCTATCAGCTCAATCACCTGTAGCCTTTATATACTCACTGGCATACCACTTCTCTCCCGTTTGTCATGTATTCACGACTGCTTGTTCAAGACGCACTCGTTCGTTCCGACCCATTTCAACTCAAGCGAACAGTTCATTAAAATAGTTAAAAAAGAAAAGTCAGCTGGCACGCGCCGTTGTATGTCCCTCGCCCGGCGTCAAATCTTCGCCATCCAGTTCCAGCCAGACACCGCCCTCTACACCGCTGCCGTCATCGGAGATCCTCAGGCGACACGACAGCCGTGTCCTCCACGCGCGCCCCGCGCCGACACGTTCCAGCCCAGCTCGAGCCACAGCAATGCCGAGGCCACTCCATGGCCAACCACCATCTCCGACTGGACCGTCGCTCACCTCCAGGCTCCAGCTGACCCTCCTTGGCGCACACCCATCGCCTTCACGGCCAGGTGTACCTCTTCTGTTTTTCATTCAAGTTTAGCTTTCCTGAAACTCTTCCTATACTATCTGACGTGACTTACAGTATATTGACATCGCATCTCACGCGATTACCATTGACTTCAGCAACTCCAAACCATGCATTTACTGAATCAACACTACTACCTGTATGAGGGGTGAACAGTGCCAATGTTTACCTCACTAACGGTACGTGCACATCTACAATGGCAAATTCGCTTTTCCGCTGTGTCGCAGCGTTTTGTGGGCGTGGAAACCAGCTTCCAGCTTGGAGCTGTAGCCTGTAGAAACGTTCTCAGGTCGAGCTACACAGGAGGGTGGGGGGAGGAAATGTGTAGGAAGAGCTGTCATTGGGTAGCTTCAACGAAAGGTCCCGCCCTAGTCCCGCCCCGCGAGCGTGAAGCCGCTCGGAGACAAGCCGCCTCTAGTCTGCGACAGTGAAACGCTGTGGGCGGTTCCAGCGGCAGGGGGCGCGAGGCAAATTGACCAATCAGACACGGAAATAGAGCAAGACAGCCTATCAAGATGCAGCGTCAAAGCGGCTTTTTCAGCAGGCAAGCCGCCGAGCGCTTCATGATGTGCACGTACCGTAAGCAACAGCCTCTCATCCCACTTGCTGCTGCTGCCACTACTACGAAGCGACGTCATGTCACTACCGATTACAGCTACTACGACTGCTACCACTAGCCGCTCCGACTACTACCACCATTACTACGGCTACTACTAGACGTGGCTACTTACTAGGCTACTACTGCTAGATGCCGTTGCTGCTGTAGTGCCGACAACAGTCTGGTGCCGCGCACCACAACAACAGTCCGGTGCCATGCATCACAACAGTCACTACGGCCGCTACTACTAATACAGTACTGCTACAGTACTGCTACTACTGCTACTAAGTACTCCCTAAGAAAACAAGACCGTTAAAGGGACAGTTCACCCCAAAACAATATTAGCTCTCAGTGCACACGCTTCCCCCCCTCCCCTCCCATCCTCTGCCTTCAGCTTTGGCACCGGGGCCCCGCCAGCACACGGACCCGGGTCTGCCCAGCTCGCTTCGGATCACGCCGCTGCTGCCCCCGTCGGGCCCAGGCATCGTTCCCGCCTCCCCTCCCATCCCAGCAGGCTCACGCCACCACGGCCACAGCCTCCCCTCCCCCCCCCTCCCTTCCCTTCAGGCTCACGGCACTGTGGCCACAGCCAGCAGACTCACGCCACCACGGCCACAGCCTCCCCTTCCCTCCCCCCTCCCTTCCCTTCAGGCTCAGGGCACCGTGGCCACAGCCACCAGACTCACGCCACCACGGCCACAGCCTCCCCTTCCCTCCCCCCTCCCTTCCCTTCAGGCTCAGGGCACCGTGGCCACAGCCACCAGACTCACGCCACCACGGCCACAGCCTCCCCTTCCCTCCCCCCCCTCCCTTCCCTTCAGGCTCACGCCACTGTGGCCACAGCCAGCAGGCTAATGTCACCTCGGTCGCAGCCTCCCCTTCCCTCCCCCCTCCCTTCCCTTCAGGCTCACGCCACTGTGGCCACAGCCAGCAGGCTAATGTCACCTCGGTCGCAGCCTCCCCTTCCCCCTCCCTTCCCTTCAGGCTCACGCCACTGTGGCCACAGCCAGCAGGCTAATGTCACCTCGGTCGCAGCCTCCTCCTTTCCGCCCTCCAGCCGCAGCACGGCGGGGGCGCACCCATAGACTCCTGCGCACACGCATCCTCTTCTCCCCTCCCCTCGCAGTCTCTTCCTTCAGCGCCAGCGGCCTGTTTGTCCCCCCCTCAGTTGCCAGCGAAGCCGCCCACCTCAGCAAGGGCGGCCTACCGCAACATTCCTACTTTTCTACCCCCCCTCGATGCCCTCCCACCCCCTCCCCCAACCTCCCCCTTCCCTCCCCCTCCCCTTCCCCACCAAAATGTAGTTTACAATGCATTGTCTACCTTTCTTGCCTCTCTCTGTCCACCACCCGCTCTCACGGGTCCCCACGCACACGCATCCCACCCCTCCCTCCCCGCTCAGCCTCTTCCTTCTGCCTCCGCGGCTTGCCCCTTCCCTCCGTGGCCTCCGCGGCCCCTCTTTCCGCCACGGCCTCCGCGGCCACTGGCGTCATCCCCTTTCCTCCTGTTCTCCCCCTACCGGATACCCTCCCCCCCCCCCCCTCCCCTTCCCCATCACCCCTATGTTGTTTTTCCCTTGTCTGCCCCTCCCCTCCCCAGTTCTCCACTCCCCTCGAAGTCTCTTCCTTCAGTGCCAGCGGCCCGTCTCCCCCCCCCCTCCAGTTGCCAGCGCAGCCACCCGCCTCGGCAGCCCACCGCAACATTCCCACTATTCTACCCCCTCTCGATGCCCTCCCACCCCCTCCCCCAACCCCCCCCCCCCCCCCCTACCCCTTCCCCAGCAACCCAATGTTGGTTTTACTTGTTTGCTCCCCCCCCCCCCTTCTCAGTTCCATCCCGGGTTGCAGAGCCACGGGAGCTCCGTCCAGAGCCGCAGTCTTCATCCTGGGTTGCAGAGCCACGGGAGCTCCGTCCAGAGCCGCAGTCTTCATCCTGGGTTGCAGAGCCACGGGAGCTCCGCCCAGAGCCGCAGTCTTCATCCTGGGTTGCAGAGCTACAGGAGCTCCGCCCAGAGACACAGTCCTCATCCTGGGTTGCAGAGCTACGGGAGCTCCGCCCAGGGACACAGTCCTCATCCTGGGTTGCAGAGCCACGGGAGCTCCGCCCAGAGACACAGTCCTCATCCTGGGTTGCAGAGCCACGGGAGCTCCGCCCAGAGACACAGTCCTCATCCTGGGTTGCAGAGCTACGGGAGCTCCGCCCAGAGACACAGTCCTCATCCTGGGTTGCAGAGCTACGGGAGCTCCGCCCAGAGACGCAGTCTTCATCCTGGGTTGCAGAGCCACGGGAGCTCCGCCCAGAGCCGCAGTCTTCATCCTGGGTTGCAGAGCTACAGGAGCTCCGCCCAGAGACACAGTCCTCATCCTGGGTTGCAGAGCTACGGGAGCTCCGCCCAGGGACACAGTCCTCATCCTGGGTTGCAGAGCCACGGGAGCTCCGCCCAGAGACACAGTCCTCATCCTGGGTTGCAGAGCCACGGGAGCTCCGCCCAGAGACACAGTCCTCATCCTGGGTTGCAGAGCTACGGGAGCTCCGCCCAGAGACACAGTCCTCATCCTGGGTTGCAGAGCTACGGGAGCTCCGCCCAGAGACGCAGTCTTCATCCTGGGTCGCAGAGCCACGGGAGCTCCGCCCAGAGACGCAGTCTTCATCCTGGGTCGCAGAGCTACGGGAGCTCCGCCCAGAGACACAGTCTTCATCCTGGGTCGCAGAGCCACGGGAGCTCCGCCCAGAGCCGCAGTCTTCATCCTGGGTTGCAGAGCTACGGGAGCTCCGCCCAGAGACACAGTCCTCATCCTGGGTTGCAGAGCCACGGGAGCTCCGCCCAGAGACGCAGTCCTCATCCTGGGTTGCAGAGCCACGGGAGCTCCGCCCAGAGACGCAGTCTTCATCCTGGGTTGCAGAGCCACGGGAGCTCCGCCCAGAGACGCAAGGGCCTCTCAGAACACACGGTCCAAACCTTGGGCCGCTGGAGAAAAGAAAAGCAAAAGGAGAAAAGAAGAGAAGAAAAGATAGGAGAGAGAGAAGAAGAAAAGGAAAAAAGAGAGAATAGGGGCTGCAGCGCGTCCGGCTGCCGGTTCCTCCACACATGCTCTTTCTGCCGCGGCGCCCACTCCAGGGTCGCTTGCCCCCATGGCCCCACCACCCACGCCAAATGACTCCGTCACTTTTCAGGCTTCCCTCCCGGCTGAGAAGTTCAACCGCACTTCGCTTTACATCACCAACCACCCCCTCACCATGCTCCTGAAAGGACTCCGTAAAAAAAAAAAAAAAAAAAAAAAACGAAGGTCCTCCCAAGCATACCACAGCTACATCCGCGACGACCCCGACGACATCCGACGAGCCCATCTCCTGCCGTGTCGAAGCTCTTTTGGGGGTGGGTGGAGATCGTACGTTATCCTGGGACACCGAGCCCAGCGGGCTCCCACCCAGGATGCGATCTTCATCCACGACGACCTCGACGACATCTGACGAGCCATCTCCTGCCGTGTTGAAGCTCGCTGGGGGTGGATCGAGATCGTCCGTTACTTCGGGACACCGAGCCCAGCGGGCTCCCTCCCAGGATGCGATCTTCATCCACGACGACCTCGATGACATCTGACGAGCCATCTCCTGCTGTGTTGAAGCTCGCTGAGGGTGGACGGAGATCGTCGTTTATCCCGGGACACCGAGCCCAGCGGGCTCCCTCCCGGGATGCGATCTTCATCCACGACGACCTCGACGACATCTGACGAGCCAGCTCCCGCTGTGTTGAGGCTCTTTTGGGGGTAGGTGGAGATCGTACGTTATCCTGGGACACCGAGCCCAGCGGGCTCCCACCCAGGATGCGGTCTCCATCCCGGGCGCAGGACCTAGCAGGCTACGCCCGGGTGCAGGACCTAGCAGGCTACACCCAGAGACGTACCCCCACTCAGTCTCAACCCCCGGGTTCCTGGTTCCTGACACGGCCGTGCCGCGTACTAGATGAGACTCCAAGCAATCCTGGTTCCGGACACGGCCGTGCCGTGTACTAGAAGAGTCTCCAAGCAATCGCACCACACTCACTTATCAATAAACATATATTCATTCTAACCATGGTGTGATCTGTGTTAGTGAAATGGAGTTAGCTTGATAACTGAGGTTCAGGAACACAAGATCACACCATGTCCGCATCATATCTCACCGCCACCTACTCTAATCCATCACCCATTCACCTGCGCTCCTCCAATCCAATCACCGAGCCACACCGGCTTTCTATCAGCTCAATCACCTGTAGCCTTTATATACTCACTGGCATACCACTTCTCTCCCGTTTGTCATGTATTCACGACCCCCCCCTCCACACCCCTTAGTTCACATCTCGCTACGGGCAGCACGAGCGGAGTTGCAGGTTTCTCCCCGTGCTGCGCGGGTTTTCCCCGGGCACTCCGGTTTCCTCCCGCAGACTGTTAAAGATATGTTTTGCACATGCCTAATCTGCTTCTCTGTCCTTTGAACACAGGAACCAGGGGGGGTAGGTGGAGATCGTACGTTATCCTGGGACACCGAGCCCAGCGGGCTCCCACCCAGGATGCGGTCTCCATCCCGGGCGCAGGACCTAGCAGGCTACGCCCGGGTGCAGGACCTAGCAGGCTACACCCAGAGACGTACCCCCACTCAGTCTCAACCCCCGGGTTCCTGGTTCCTGACACGGCCGTGCCGCGTACTAGATGAGACTCCAAGCAATCCTGGTTCCGGACACGGCCGTGCCGTGTACTAGAAGAGTCTCCAAGCAATCGCACCACACTCACTTATCAATAAACATATATTCATTCTAACCATGGTGTGATCTGTGTTAGTGAATGGCTCTTTGAATTGAATTGAGAGGGAGAGATAGCGAGAGAGAAGAAATAGAGAGAGAGGAGAAAGAGAGGGAGGTACTGTATGGGAGAAGCCTGCAGGGATCTACCACATTGAGCCATCTCATTTAGGGCTAAATTAATTGAGCAGCAACGCCATGTGGCGGTAATCAGACACCACAGAAAAGGGTGAGAATGCATGGAATTCACACAACACAATTGTTTTCTTTCTCCTTGAAGTAACTCCTGTATTTACAACACACATTTGGAACAAGTTACTTATTTTTTTGAAAGCAGCTCTGTTATTTAGCCCCTTATCACTGTTACAACAAGCCACAAGCACAGACAGTTTGTTAATGAAAGTAAAGCATATTTATTAATGGACACTTTTATTCTAATTGAGGGGCGTTCACCTTTTTTTTTTATAGTTTTCTATCACGTAGCATACTGTTAAATACTAGTTCTTTTTCATAATAATACATGGAAAGTAAAGATGTACATTTTAGAAAAGTTACTTTTGTATGCCATAGGTACGTTTTATTTTTTTTCTGTTACGAAAAATCAGTCTTGTGTCAGCTTAAGTATTGAATTAGTGCATCGTCTAATACAGGAGTAGATAGATCTGGTAAACAAAATATATTTGATGGGGAAAAAATGACAAAAATATATATATTTCGAAAATAAATTATGGTCGAAATGGGTGTTATATGTACTATCCTTGCGGCCAGATTTTGTGGAGGTGACTTGAACAATTAGTTTTTGTTTAGTTTTATTAACGAAACCTGTTCCCCCCCCCCCCCCCTTCTCTTGGTCTGCTATCTTCCTTCTTTGGCTCCTCTTATATTTGATTTATTGAAACCTCTCCCAACTCTATGTACTGTAGACACATCCACCTTTCTCAGCCTGTACAAAATTCTAGAAGTCTGTGATATAAAAAATTTAAATATAGAAGGATTTGGTGAAAGAAAGAGAAAATTGTTTATGTCTATAGTGACATAATTCAAATGTGTCAAAATTCTATACTGTATCAATGCAAGTCTTTGTAATTGATTGATTGATTGATTATTTTATTTGGTCTCCCTTAGGAGAAACTTGTTGTGGACGACAAGCTCAAGCTGCAACATACAAATAACAATAGCAGTGATACATGCAAAAGACACCAGCCCAACACCATGGGCATCAACACATCTACTATAACATAAAATTTATCATGACAGTTATCATGACATGTGACATCATCCCCACACACATTTAGCATCCACCCACATTCCCACCCTGGATGTGCCACTCACCCACACATGCACAGTTGCGCACGCTCTCTCTCACACACACACACACACACACACACACACACACACAGGTCGCAAGTACAAAAAGTATCTGTAGTAGGCTACATGGTCCTCAGGTCCGTCTGTCCTCTCCTAGCTGCTTATTAATAAGGTTAATTGATTGAGGGACAAACAAGTTTTTATAACGATTGTGTTTGCACAAAGGGACCCTGTACCTCCTTCCTGACTGTAAGAGCTCAAACTGGGAGTGCAGTACATGCGAGGGGTCATCTAGGATGTTGTTGGCCTGCCGAGTAGCAGACTGGACATATATGTCCTGGAGACCAGGGGGTGGGGGCTGCCCCATTACCTTACCTTCAATTCCTGTTATCCCTCAATAAAGAATTAAAAAAAAACAATTAGTCCATTACCTGTTATTGCAGGCAGAAAGGGGTCACCTGTCTTTTTATCAGGAAAAGGTATACTCAGCATCTGCGGAGTGACCCAGATTAAGGACCTGCAAAGTTTCATCATTTCATTAGATCAGTCAACAACATACAGGGATTTTGCTTAGAGCAGTGGTTCCCAAACTTTTTAAAGTCATGTACCCCCTGGAGTATTCAACCTCCTGTCGTGTACCCCCTAGACCTCCACAGACGGGCAACTCTCATATGATGTTAAATATGAAGACATGACAGTGTTTTTAACAATTTTGCTGTTTAATCAGCCTCATAAAAAGACCTCTTAACAAATTACATGTACATTTCCTCAAGCACAATATGAATGACTTCTCTGGAAAAGTTATACATAAAATATGAAAAAAATATCCTCATAACAGACATGCATAATACCTAAAGCACAAACTTCTCTGGAAAAGTCTCAAATAAAATATGGAAAAAATGGTCCTCTCATAACAACTGACATGCACAATACCTCAAGCACAGTATGAATGACTTCTACAGAAAAGTTATAAAATATGGAAAAAGGTTTTCTCTTCATTCAGCCTTGTAAAAAGCCCTCTCATAACACAGGGATGCAAACAAATTCGCCTTTTTTTTTAAAAAAAGGCTATGTGTGGTAGCTCCGCCTGCGCTCCATGCCATTCGTGCGCACCTGTGTAATCAGCAGTAGGCTACCAACACTGTTTCGGTGAGTTGAGAAGGGGGGTCAAGAACCCCAGCCTATATATTTTGGGGGGCCGCGTCTCAAAAACGTTGAGGTTGAGGTTCTCAACCTTTTTCATATCAAGGACCCCTAATTTATTCCACATTAGGGCCACAAACCCTTTTTTTTTTACCCCTCTCTTTATTGTTAGATAGCCTATTTTTCCCGGAATTCCATGACTATCTGGATTACAGTTAGATAAGTCAAACTATTACCAAAATAGTCATACTTCAACATTCTCTAACACGTAAATTAAATAATTGGGAAGTTAACAATTTATCAATTTGCTGGGGACCATTAGCCTAGCAGTGGTTCTCAAACCTTTTCACATCAAAGACCCCTAAACTGAACCTAAACATATTTTACCACGGACCCCCATTTGATATGATGTTATGCCCGGTTATCCCAGGGACCCGTCTGATAAAATTTTAGCTTTTATGATGACCCTCACACTCTCCTGGCCCTGAGCTGTAGGAGCTTGGGGTCGTTGGCTGATTGGGTGCACCTGGACCTGCTGCACTCATTGGGCATAAGAAGACCTTCAGACCATTCGTTCTCTCTCCCTCCTCATGATGTGCCTTCTGTTCTGTTTGTTTAATGTAGTTTGTGTTGTCTATTTCCCTTAGTTTTAGTTAATAAATTAAAATGTTTATGTTTATGTTGTTACCTTTACTTGGGTGTACTATGACTCCCCTCATTTGTTACTTCCTTGAGCCGTGTTCTGAGGGGAGTCATACATCAAAGTGAAAGTTAAAACAATAATTTATTAAATAAAACTAAGGGAAAATAACTACAACTCAAACTACATTAACCAAATGAACAGAACATAAGGTGCATTGGTGAGGAGGGAGAGCCCAATGAGTGCACCCAATCAGTGTACCAACACCAGGCTCCTGCAAGACAGGGCCAGGAGAGTGGGAGGGTTGTCACACTTTAGGAAATTACATATTTACATTTTACAGAAATTATATGAAACCCATGACCAAAATAGTCATACATTCTGTCGTGTTATGGTAGGAATTCTAGTAAAAATGATTGCAGTTTTTTTTGCTGGGGACTCCCTGGAACCCCCTCAATGACCTCCTCAGACCACCCACTGTGTTAGGGGTGTTAGGGGTGTTAGGGGGCGGCTGTAGCTCAGCTGTAGGGGCGGCTGTAGCTCAGGAGGTAGAGCGGGTCGTCCCCTAATCACTTTGGATAAAAGAGGTCGGTGGTTCGATTCCCGGCTCCTCCAGTCTGCGTGTCGAAGTGTCCTTGGGCAAGATACTGAACCCCAAATTGCTCCCGTTGGTGTGCCAGCACCCTGCGTGGTAGCCTGCCGCCATCGGTGTGTGAATGGGTGAATGTAACTACTGACTGTAAAGCGCTTTGGATAAAAGCGCTATATAAATGCAGGCCATTTACCATTTACCATTTAGGGGTGCACCGTTGCGCTAATTGCCTCTAAAATTTGCCAAAACACTTTTCAGGGGTGTGGAATTAATCTGGTGCAAAGAAAAACAGAAAAAATACGCCCATGGGGGCATTACAACAATATTTATGTTTTTATTATTATGCTCACAGAGCCATTGTGACATCATCAGCATCCCTTCCCTGCTTTGCACTGATGATGTCGCCGATGATGTAATTGATGGCACTCGAGTGACATCCCTGATGACATCACAATTGCTTGAGTGACATCACTGATGATGGCATCACTGATTACATCACAATTGCTCAGTGACATCACCCTATCAGCTAAACTTATCTTTCTAAATATTGTCCTTCCTCCGATGGGCAGGCCAGGAGAAGTGGGCAGCTTTCATGTGTACAGCGCCCGGGGACCATCTTAAAACGTTGTCACTGGTCAGATGATGATCTTCTGCATGCAGCACGATCTGATTAGTTGTTCCTGGAACGTGATGAAACTTGTTTGTCCAGGACTCAGATTACAACCACCCAATCAGCAGCAGCCCTCACGATTGTGATGTAATTTACATGGGACTTGCAGCATGGAGGAACCGCCCATTTCAAACAGCACAGCCCCTTAAAAAAAGTTTTATTGAATTTAGCATGGCTGTCCTGCTGCTGAAAAGGTAAGATTTGTTTCAATTTTACAAACTATGTTATGGGGAATTTTGTGTATTTAAACCTCGCTGGGTTCTATAATGGGAAAGAAATATGTGTGAAAATACTAGAGGATACTAGATGGGACTTGGCACAGTTTGCTCGTGGCTAATGGTTAATGCTAATGCCTAATGCTCAAAAGGTGAGATTTGCTTAAATCAAACTATTTGGGTGGGGGAATTATTAATGAATTAATCATTAATGTAATCTTGGTGGGTTATATTTAATGGGGAAGAGGCTTGGTGAAATCAGATCATGCGTGGGGACACACCTTCAACACCCACAGCATCCCAGGCAGGAATCAAACCCAGGACCTTCTAGCTGTGAGACGACGGCGTAGACTGCACTACCATGCCCCCGAGCTGGTTAGGAACGTACAAGCAGGTCCTGGCCCCGGATGGTGGTGGTCAAGATGATGGACAAGGTGGTTGAATGTGAGATTTATGTAGGGACAAACAAGGTGAAAGCATCTTCCTGCCAAGAATTCCTCACCATGACAGACATGATGAGCTTCCCTTCACCTTTGTCAGACGGCAGTTCCCAATCAGATTGTCTTTCTCAGTTACCATCAACAAAGGTCAAGGCCAGGCAAGAGAATGACTGAGTTGGCATCTACAGTACCTACCTTAGCCAGTGTTTGCTCATGGCCAGCTCTACACAATGTTCTCCAGGGCAAAGCGAGCCAGCAGCATGACTATAAAGAGCTGCTGTAATCCTGTACTCACCCTCATGAAAAAGTACTACTGCAGCATCACTCACTACTATACAATATACAGAAACCTACTGTTCCACTACTTGATTGCTATTGAGATGTGTAGTGATTAAGGGAATATACACTAGGTTCTTTAACTCTCTGGTTCACAAGCACACAGACGGAGGCAGTTTCAGGATCAAAATAATCAGTTTATTTTTCCATAAGCAGTTGAAAAATGGCTTACAAGGCAGTGAAGGCAGTCTTTGTAAAAGTTTAAAGAGTAATTTAAAAGGCAGCAGTCTCTCTTAAATGGCAGTGCAAAAAGTGTCTTTATCCAGTTAAGATTCACTAAACGATGGGGAATTAAAAAAACCAGTCTCTTAGGTCAATAATGGATCTTCCCAGTAATGAGTCTTTCTCCTTACGGTCTGTGTTGGAAACCAGCTTCCCCAGCACTTTCCTCCTGCTTCTTTTCCTCCAGGACATGAGCCGATTTGAAGACTTTTCCAGTCTGTGCCTCTCTGCTGCAGCTCTCCTTGCCTTCTGCCATTTTCTCTCCTCTCCCTCTGTCTCCATGCTCCATTTCACTCCAGCCAGCCATCAGGAACAGGTGAGTGATGCTGTATCAGGAACAGGTGAGTTCAAACAAGAATGAGCTTACACAAGCTTGATTTCAAATCCATTTATTACATTGAATATTGTCCTATTTACACTTAGAAAAATTAACTTTGCTTTGACGATTTTCAGAACAGACTTTTGGCTGCAGTCACACTCCATCATGTAACCTAAACCTATTTCAATCAGAGAGACACATTTCTAGAATGACAATGATTTATTAAATGATTAGATACATGAGCCTGTAGGCACATTAAATTATATTTGCCGATTAGACTCCGTCATGACGTCAGCTTGAATGACGTCATGATCAGCAGGGGTAGTGCAGGCAGGAGTATGATTGAATATCCCCCCGTGGAGTCTAGATCTGGTGGTGGTGAAGGTGGTCTTGGTCTTGCTGGAGAAGGCTTCTGAATCTGAAGACCTCGGAGAGGACCGGAGGAGAATGGGGTGGAGGAGGGATGCAGGAACACACTGAAAACCCAGCAGACCACACAAAGAGAAGAAGGTGGCTTTTAGCTTTGGCAGCTAGATGATGATAGCCTTAATGGAAAGATGTGTCTTACTCGGATTGGTTTAATCTAAATGTTACCGCCCACGAACAGTGAAGCTAGATAGAAGCGGGAAAAGGGTTGATTGATGACATGGTGGTATGAATGAGTGGGCTTGACAACTAAAGTGTTTCTCCTTAGGAGAGTCTTCTTTTCGAGTCCGTAGCAGTCTTAAATGTTGTTTTGCCAATATCGGGCGCAGGCCACAGCTGATGGGGTGGGTTCAGCCAGATCCTGTGGGCTACACTAGGGGGCATCGACACATTCTAGCAGGTGGGACATGTTTTGTACTGATCCGCAGCTGCATGTGTCCTCTGTCTGATATGTCCAGGCTTTCATCAGTGCTTTGCACCTCCCCTGCTCCACACGTAGTCTATTAAGGGTCTTCCAGGTTGGCCATGGGAGGTCGTGACCGCTAGCGAGGCATTCGATGGGTGTAATTCCTCTCTCCATCCATTCATGGGTTCGGTTGTATTGCTTCCATTCATCTTTCCAGATGTCGGCCCTTGCTGTTTGTTTGGATGTCTGGAGGAGCAGGACTGTCTGCAGGAAGCTGGCTCTTGATTTTAGTCTGGGTGGAGGTGCTGTATGGCCGTGCAAGGGGTGCCTGATGTCGAGCTCCTGTGCTCTCCGCTCATCTTGAGCAATGGTGGAGGGTCTGATGTGGGGGGGGCAATGCCAGCTAAGGCATAGAGGCACGGGACAGGTGTTGTCTTGATGCATCCCGTGATAATGCGGCAGGTGTCATTAAGGGCTGTGTCCACCAGTTTGGTGTGGTGGGATCGGCTCCAGCTTGAGCAGGCATACTCGGCTGTGGAGAAGCACAGTGCCATGGCAGTTGCACGGACTGTTAGTGGGTCAGCACCCCACTTTGAGTTGACCAGTTTGCGCAGGATGTTATTGCGGGTGTTGACCTTGGCTTTGGTGTTCTGTATGTGGAACTTGAAAGAGAGTGTCCTGTCGAGTGTGACTCCAAGATACACAGGATGCGGATGGTTGGAGAGTTTGTGGCCATCCCACGAGACGCTCAGTTCTTTTCCTGAGTCTCGGTTTCTCAGGTGGAAGCTGCACAGTTGGGTTTTTGATGGGTTGGGTTTCAGGAGGTTGTTATTGTAGTAGGTTGACATCTCTTGGAGGGCTCTTTCGAGGACGGGCTCGATCTTCTGGAAGTCCTCTTGTTGGGTGGTGATGCAGAGGTCATCTGCATAGATGAAACGGTGGCATTGTGGGGGAAGTGGTTGGTCGTTGGTATATATGTTGAAGAGGAGGGGGGCCAGTACGCTGCCTTGTGGTAGGCCGTTCTTTTGGGCTTTCCATTTGCTCCTCTGATCGTTCAGCTGGACGTAGAAGTGCCTGTTGTTGAGGAGGCATTTGATGACTTAGGAGAGTGAATAAATGGAGAGTGAATGAATGACAACTAACAGGTATCTTCTTATAGAATTTCTGCTAAGCTCCATAGAGAAATGCACAGAACAGCCACCTGTAAGTCACATGTGGGAATTTACAAACAAGACAACCTCATGAGACAAGATAAAAATAAATAGTTTATTCTTAGCAGCAATCGCCTCCAGTTTCCTGGTGGTGGTCCACTTGACCTCCTTACAGTATAGGCATCAGAAGCCTCGGCCTGGCATTACTTTCACACTGCAAATAAGTTGAACAAGAGAAGCTGACCTCCACTCACACACAGAGTCAACCTAACCACCCTACACACCCTCATATCTGATCATGTATGAAATATATTTGATGAAGTGAACACGAGCTAATAGGCTTAGATTAGCTTTAGCTAACTAACACACCATGACTTCACCATGACTAGACTTGATTGCGGTTTAGGAAAATGGCTTCTACTTCATCATCGCTGTCGCCGTTGGATTCGTTGTATTTGGGTGTTTTGGCCTCTTTCGCTGAAACTGCTCTGCTTGACATCTCTATTTAGTCTACAACATTCGAAACATTTAACTTTGCAGTTGTCACTGTGGTAATTTCCTTGTGTGCTGCTTCCCTCTAGCTTCCTTCCACACCTGCCCTCAATCTGGCCTTGTTAGCCCTGCCCAAGTAGTAGAGCCTCTACTTGATCATTACTTAAAGTGTAACTTACCCCCAAAACACTTTTTTTCAGCTTTTAACCAATATGACTTTGGGGGTGGTGTGTGAAGAATTGTGGTCAGAATTTCCACATTTGAGACCAAACTGTTACCATTGTACCATTTGTATCATTTTCAGCCACATAAGTGACCTCTATGGGTTCAACCGTGCTTTTTTTTGCCCTCAAAACTGCACAAAATGTGGTACAACCTGTCACGATGAACCAAAGACTATGGGATTTCAAGATAGTAACTCCCCTACTCCCCCTGTACCCTTTCCCGGCTCCTCACAACTCCAAGCCTATTCCCATGATGTCACAAGCATTTTCCTACCAATATGGCGCTACAATACACACATTGGCTGTTTGTGTCACTTGACCTGTTAATCACCTGTTAATTGATTAAAATCGCCTGTTATTTTCCTACCAAGATGGCCATGTGGTGATGTAACATAAATATTATCAATAAAAGCCACTATAATCATAAATAGATATAAAAGGAAGGAAATGGCATTGTGTTGCTGTAAATCATTCCCAACCTTGTTCATACTAAGGAGCCCTAATTTAGTTCACATTGGGGCCATGGACCCCCAATATGATGAGATTTGGTTTCTCAGATGCAAATTTTTTTTATATTTTTTTTATGTAGTCTAGATATGATTTTTGCAACCAACTTGCAGAGAGATGTGTGGCGCAGCAGTGAGTGTGTGTTGTTGGGACTATTTGTCAGTGAATGGATGCTGCTGCTGCTGCTGTATATTTAGACATGTTTCTGGTGTCCGCGGTGAGCCTCCTTAGTAAGGTCTGATTGACACACTCTCCTGGTTTGCTTCCTATCTCTCGAACCGCTCATACCAGGTCTTATGGAGAGGGTCCGTCTCCAGATCCTGCCCTCTTACCACTGGTGTCCCCCAGGGCTCAGTCCTGGGCCCCTTACTTTTTCTTCTCTATATCAGATCTCTTGCCTATGTGATCTCTTCTCATGGCTTCTCTTATCACTGCTATGCTGATGACACCCAACTTTTCCTTTCTTTCCCCCCCTCTGACACTCAAATCGAGGCTCGCATCTCTGCATGTCTCAACGACATTGGCGACTGGATGTCTGCCCACCACCTCAAGCTCAACCTTGGTAAGACAGAGCTATTCTTCCTCCCAGGGAAAGACTGTCCTCTCACAGATCTCTCCATCTCCATCGACAACACCACTGTACTGCCCTCCCAAACAGCTAAGAACCTTGGGGTGATCCTCGACAACCAGCTGTCTTGCTCTGCCAACATAGCTGCGACAGCACGCTCCTGTAGGTTCTCCCTCTACAACATCCGCAAAATCCGTCCCTTCCTCACAAGAGAAGCGACTCAACTCCTGGTCCAGTCACTTATCGTCCCTCGCCTGGACTACTGCAACGTGCTCCTGGCTGGCCTACCTGCCACCGACATCCGACCGCTTCAGCTCATTCAGAACGCTGCAGCCCGTCTGGTATTCAACCAACCCAAATTCTCTCATGTCACTCCCCTCTTCCGGGACCTCCACTGGCTTCCCATCTCAGCTCGCATCAAATTCAAGACACTGGTACTGGCCTACAGGGCAGTACACCAGTCAGCTCCCCTGTACCTGCAATCTATGGTCAGGTTCCAAACCTCTCACCGCTCCCTTCGCTCCTCCACCAGTGCAGGGCGCCTCGCTCCTCCTTCGCTACGGGCGCTCAAAAGTCGCTCATCCCGATCTCGACTCTTCTCCTCCCTGGCACCCCAATGGTGGAACGAGCTGCCACCTTCGGTCAGGACTGTTGAATCACTGCCGATCTTTCGGAAAAGACTAAAGACTCACCTTTTCAGGCTCCACCTGGGCCCTTCTTGATCTAACTTCTTTCTCTCTCTTCTTTCTCTCTCTTAAAAAAAAAAAAAAAAAAAAAAATCCTAAACTAAAACTCGTACCACTGTTCCTTCAGGATTTGTAGTTGTCATAGACTGTGCTCCATAGTTGATTGCTCTGTTGCTGACAAAAAGTGTGTTATTGTAAGTCGCTTTGGATAAAAGCGTCTGCCAAATGACGTAATGTAATGTAATGTAATGATTGCAACCCTGTTTGCCCCGCGCTTGCTCTTTGATGTGCGTCTCAGTCCGTCTCTTATTTTTTTCACTCTCGGAGTAACGTTGATAAGATAAGATAGCCTACTATTCATGTTAAACTGAACATGAGATGCAGTGATATTGTCGCACCAAAGCACAGACACACATAGCCTACAGACTTTTAAAAGTGAGCCTCCCCCACACAGTGACTTTCATCCTCGCAGTCATCTCCGCAAACAAATCTCATTGCAGTTTAGCAAACATAAGACAAGGTGACAATGCTGTTCTAAACACATCGGCTACTATAATATATTTCCCTGCATCTCATACTGAGATTAGATCGGTATTAAGTTTGGACGGACTGGAATGGATTCAGCTTCCCGCAGCACTGCATGACGGACAGGTAGGATGATTAATTACAGCTTCTGACTCACAGCAGTGCAATACGGTAACAACTTACTACGGTAACAAGTTTTTATTAATCGGTCATTATGCCTGCCTATCTCTACATATAACGTTACTCTTATGGGGCTGAGCACAGAGTAGTTTTGCATGCCAGGCGGCGCGGCATGTGGGGACGGGCGACAGCAGGGAGATTTCTCTGGTCTCGCGCTCGAGATAAGGAAAAAGCAGAGGGTGATGTGATGTGTGGGTGATGGTGCACTACACCTTTTGACAAGAATCACGAAAAAGGGAGAAACGAAAATTAAAAACTGACTGCATAGCATTCTAGAGGATAAGTTGGACAAGTTAATAACGTGCAGAAATCTCCCATTGTGATTACATTAGAGCGTGTACAGAGCGTGTTTGTCCTGGGTTTGAGTTCTGCCGTGGCCGCCGATAACCTCTCGTTAACGTTAGTTACATGGCCGTCAATGGCAGTTTAGTAGTTTGCACTGAATGACCACATTTATATAACTTTCAACCATTTTGAGCAACGCTATTTCCATACAGGCCACCAGCGTTGGCTAGTTGTTGATATTTATAAAGATTTTGTAGCTCTCATATAACTTTGTTTTGTGATGTGGTGGGGAAACTGCGGGGAAACTCTCATGGTGTCGATTTCCGGTAAAAAATGTCCAAGCTTCCTGTCTGCAGGCGCGCGGGAAGCTATCTCCCACGAGGGGGTCTGAAGCATATACTCGGACTTGCGCGTCGCGCCGCGCCGAGCACTTTGCGCGTGCACGTGTGAGGTGCGTGCGCGTGCACGTGCGAGGTGCGAGCACACGCAAAGTGCGCTGCGCGGCGCGGCCTTGTGCGAGCATGCTGCGTGAAGTTGGCACTTGTAGCCTAATGCACATTGTCTTAAAACTTGAATGGAATCAGGGGTGCCGATTTCTGTCTGTGCCAGTGCGTGCCCATGCTTGCGCATGCCCGTCGCCCAACCCATCCCCCGATAAAGCGATAAAGCTGTAGTGACGCAAACGCACCATAGGAGATTTAACAGCGACCTACACACACACACACACACACACACACACACACACTTCACACACCACTTCAGTTCGACAGAATAGACCTAATCAGCGGGATGTTTACATTTACTTCCGGGTACCCCTGAGGTCCACACATTATAATGGCGGTGGACGGCACAAACTGACGTGTTGAAGACAAAAACAGACAAAGAAGACAAAAATGGTTCGTCCGTGTTGTGTTGTTGTTTAATATCATTCATAACAACACTTTCACTAATGTTAGTGGAGACCAGACTAGCTAATTCACCTGTTGGACCAGACCAGAGTAGACTTGAAGCTAAATTAAATTAACGTGGCGTCAGTAGCTCTTTCTCGCCGAGAAGAGCCTGGTGACGCGAGGTTAGTAGCTCTGTCTGTAACGTTAACAAGTCTGCAAAAAAACAGCGAGTTTGACAGACAAACAAACGTTATTAGCTAGCTAACACTACATCAAACAAACACAGAAGAAAGGCTAGATACGTCGGACAAGCATGTTTACCAACCGTTTAACCATTTAAATTGAAAGTAGTCGGCCGAAAACAGCGAGAGGGTTTGACAGCATTTATTTGACAACACGCACATTTAAACCTGCCGCCTTCCCCAAGTGGTACCCGGAAGTAAATTTGTTTACATGGTGACGTCACGGTGATTTGGTCTATAGGAACAAGCGACCGAAGCATGCTGTAAACCACACTCATCTCAGCAACATAGAACATGAACAGCGTCAGCATCAGCGACCGACCCACACAGACACATTGATTGAGACATCAAAAGTTTTAACCAACATTATAACATACACCACTACACCTCACCTGGAACTGGAAGTCGTAGGCTACTCGTCACGGTTGCACTGGTGGTGGTGGAAAACGCACTAGGTTTTGTGATCAAAAATCTCCTCATTTTGTTTTGGCTACTTGTGTTGAGATGTGTCAGTCTGTCACTCTCTCTCTGATACCGCTCAATGCACAAGTGTGTTTACTCACTACGTCAGCAGGGTCACATAGAGTGCACTGACTCATGCAGCCAATCAGATTGGGCTATGTTTTGATCAACTCGTTTTGTAACCCGGGGCCGCCAGCGGGCCTCGGGTGGGTGGAGTTTGCTATCAAATCAATGTAAAGAGACTCGACCCCGCCCAGCCACAGCCTAGAGCCCAGAGCAGAGCACCCACGGGGAAATGAGGGGAGAGAGAGAGAGAGAGAGAGAGAGAGATGCCTGTGACAGTCACTGAAGTTTCGCCAAATGAGGGTGGGGCTGCTGGGGGGGGCTGCGTCAGGAAGGTGCAGGGGCTGAGGCCGCCACCAGGGGGGGCTGCAGCCCCGGCAGCTCCCCACTTCCAGCGCGGTTGCCTGTCTGGGTCTGAGCCGTCTGAGCACAGCCAAAGAGTATAGTGAGACAAGAGGGGACGTTCATTTCTTGGTTTTTCCCATTGTTTTTTTTTTCAAATCAAGCAGCATGCCGTTTTGTCACATATCTGGGGGGGTAAGTCCCCCTTTAAAATATGTGTAGTGTTGCTGTGTAGTGTTGTGACTACATATTCACATGAGGAAGTAGCAAAACCTCTACATGATTACTATTTAAATGTCTGTGTAGTGAAGCAGTAGTGTTTTAACAGCTTTTTCACTACTTACACCAAGTAGCAAAATTCACTGCTTGATTACTACGGTTTGGTTTGGAAACTTGTCTGCTGGGGACAGGAGACAGATAGAGTGGTGCACAGTGCATCCAAAATCATCAGACGCAATCTCCCACCCCTAGCAGAAATATACAAAACTAGGCTCAAAAAGAAGGCCCTGAACATTTTAAGGGACCCTTCTCACCCAGCAAACAACCTCTTTAATCTCCTGCCCTCTCAAACAAGATTCAGAAGTGTTAAAACCAACACTTTTCAGAATAGTACATACCATGAAGCTGTCCGCCTTCTAAACACCCTTAACCTTACACACTAACTGTACAATTCAGATAATGCACTTGTAGCATTTTCCAGGGGGCCTACATTGCACTTTAAACACTATAGTGTTGCTGCTCTAATGTGTGTGTGTGTGTGTGTGTGTGTATATATACACAGTGTTTCCCATACATAAAGGAATTTGTGGCGGGCCGCCACAAAAGGATTTTGACCGCCACAAAAAGATGTTGACCAAAAAAACAAAAACAAAAAAAAATGACAGTGAACCTGAACGCAACATGCAAGATACCCGCTGAATAAGTGTCCAATAAATGTTCATGTCATTCTGGCCAATACTTCTGTTATAGCATTTCAGTATGGAATATGGAATATCTTTCAATAATCTATGATTTAGCTGCTAAATTGTCAAATACCGCCATCTGCTCGCTACCCAGGCACTTATGTATGTACTTTACCTAACTAACTATCCGGTGTGCACAACATTGTCAGCCTAAACTCCGGCTGACACCCCAAAAACCTAATCCGCTACAGAAAAATGTATATTGTTTGTTTATTAACTGGCCCCTCGCCTTCTATCATTTCACGAAAGTGGCAAAGCAAGTTGAGTATCCCTGACCTATAGGGAGAAATTTAATTTGTCATTGTAAACCCACAGCACAGTAATGATGACATGTTCTTCATAGATCTAGCCTTTTAATTTTGCTCTTAAGCTTTCTCAAAGTACACCAAATTCATCCATTTTACTTTAAAATGTTTAAAAAAAATCTTGCGGGGGGGCATGCATATATATATATATATATATATATATATATATATATATATATATATATATATATATATATATATATATGTATATGTTGTGACAATTCAAGAGTTTAACCAAGCTATTCTGACTTTAATTTACATTATTATTATATATTTTCCAATCAGTGAGAAACTATGCAGCATCGATTTTGTTCATGCATGTTTTATTCAAGAGTAAAAAATGTGATTTGTCCCATAGGGCATGCTTACAATGTGTGTATCATTTAGGAAGTCAAATGCCAAAACCCATTTCCAGAGATAATAGGCATAAGAAAAAAGAAGTTGCAAGATAAAATCCATGATATTTGTTTTTTTGAAATATGCATGTAGACCATACAAGAACCAGAAAATGTGGAAGGAAAAATAATCATAAATTGTAACAATAATAAGAATATCAGCAATACATATTATCAGAATATGTTTCCTTTTAAAAGTGTGACACATTGATTTTCAATGTGTTCAATTAATTTACATCTGAAAACCATGCTATCATGCTTTGGCAGCCTGAATGTTGCTTTTCACTGAGATTATGTTCATTCACACTATTGAACATCTTCTGTACATCAATAGAACAGAAAAACACAAGGCTTCACACCTTAGACGGGCATCTCTGCATACAACAAAACCATATAAAAAATAAAAGCAGTGGTAATAAATAATAGAATGAAAAATAAAGGACAAAAACAATCAAAGAAAGCCATAAAATATATAAAACAAGACAAATCTAACTTTACAAATATAATAAAAAAGAAAAATAATTCAAGTTTACTATTTTGAAACACAATTATCACAATTATAATCTCACATAACAATTAGGAACTTAAGTGCATGCATTGATGCGTTCCATACCGTAGATGCTGTTAAAAATCACTGTTTTTGTTTTTGTCCATCCTTATAATTAACATACTCATGATTAAATAGGAAGATGGAATATAAAGTACCAAAAAAACCATGTATGAAAGGAAATTCTAGAAATTTATGTGATAGTGTGTAAGTCGATGCTTCACTGATACCAACAAGATGTCATATCATGTGACTCAGCCCTCTTTATCACTCATTGCTCTAGTAATGCATTGGGAACAATATTTCCTGATCAGAACCAGAGTGTTTCCTGTTTTAATTCCATTTCTCTTCCTATATCAGTTAGTAAGGCCTCCTCAGTGCAATGTAATCATTTTAGGTAGGTAGATTCTTCATCATAATATTCAGACACAGTGTGAATATGGGGATGGGCCATTTATTGAGCTTTCAGGCAGATAAAACAAATCTTCCCTCGTACAATATTAATGGGGAAATAGGGAGGGTATATTTGTCAGTGATTTCTTTCTCCATTGACTTCCATAGCAAAAGTGGATAAGAGTACGGTAAGTACTTAAGTAAGACGATGAATTAAGTTTCCTTGGGGTCTGTCTAAAGCACAGGCCTTGGATGCCTTCCATTAAGCAGCCACCTGTTTCACACTGTGCCCAAGTATCATGGAGACACTCCACCCTACAACCTTAAAAACCTTATAAAAACAAAGTTATATATTATAGGCTGAGGAGGCACAAGCATCATATGATATGAATTATTAAGCCATTTTTGAATCGGAGGCTACTTAGGGTGGATATTTTTTGAATGAGATATTTTGATTGTATGCATTCACAAATTTGTAGAATTTCCTTCTCACTTCAATAAGAGTAGATTTTAGGCATAAAATCCCACTCGGTGTGTCTTGAAATTATTTTATAGCACAATAAAATGTGACAAAACTCAAAGAGAGTGTTAATGTATATTTGAGTGACTGCACATACATGTATATTTATTATATATATAATTTTCTCTTAAGTGACAAGCAGGTGAGAAATAGTGTGTCAGGTAGTGTGTGACAGCAGGGGTCCATCACTCCTCCTTTCCTCTGGAAGTGGGTGTTAATGCTACCTTGTTGCCTGGCGTCTCAACAGCAGACGGGACAAGAAAAGCTGCTCAAGTGCAGCCTCTCCCCAAAATGAATGACGTGATTGTTGGACACGTGCCAAGTATAGCTCAATCAAATGCCGTGCTTCACAGAAGATGAGATGATGAAACGATGAATGGAGAAGGAAAAAAACTAGCTTGGAGGATGATACCGAATAAAAAGCCGTTTTTTTAGGGAACATTTTCTCGATGTGATATCTATGATGCTGAGGTGCCTAAGTGGAACCAATCATCCTCTCTCACTTCTCCTTCCCTCCCTTTCTTCCCGCATCACCTCCAAGGTATTTATTGGCAGGAGAAGAGCGGTAATGAGTGAGGGGAGGGGAGGGGAGGGGAGGGGAGGGGCAGTCGTGAAAAGTTGCGAGACACACCCAAGGTAGATTTCCATCTCACACTGCAGTGGTTTTGGGTGGCTAGGCCACAGCCGAGCACTCTATCCTCTTCCCCTTGCAGGACCAAGGCATCTTACCACAAGATCAATCAATCAAGTAACGTCCTCTGGTAAGATCGCATTGCAAGTTGTAAGAGGTGCACATTTTGCTTTTCAAATGTACGTTCTTACAAAGTGTTTTTGACTTGTACTTAATACTAGCAAAACATGGTAAACGATTATTTTCCTCATGAAGTGAATTTGTGGGCGACTCTTAATAAAATAGTAAAATTATTTGTGTGGCATGGATACTGCGATTATGTCTTCTGTCAGGCCCTATAATGAAGGAGCAGACATTTGATAGCACTCAGAACTGCACAAATCCCACCAATTCAGTGTGTAATTGAACTGAGGAAGGGACCAACAGGCAGACACAACTTTCAACCACACTCTTTGAGCCAAACAGCCACGCTTGCAGCCTGCTGGCCTCCCCTCATCCCTGCCCAAAGCTCCCCCCTCCCCCACCTGTGCGATGACAAACTGTCATGAAATAAATTACCTTTCCACCCATTTGAGATTTGCTGCAGATTTCATGTTCTGTCTGTGGGCCTGTATATTTCGGTCTTATGTTCTGAGGCCTGATTTCCCGATTTGGCAATGTCTTGCAGCACAGTGCAACAGCGGCACGGTTTGGAAGCTGAGACAGCACATCACTGGATGTTGCTGTTGTCATCAGTGCCGTTCGCTTCGGACATATTCATCTTTCCGATGGACTGACCCACGTGGTTCACCCCGTCCCTGCGAGGCGGCATGCGCTCGTTGATGCGGTCAAGGCCCTTGGCCTCCGCGAAGCTGGCGATCTTGTGCTTGGGGGAGAACCCACGGATAGCTGGAGAGAAAAATCAGCAGAGAAGAGAGAGGGGACACATACGGAGGATCAGTCTCATGTTGTAGTGTCAAATGAATTCAACCAAAATAATCTATCTCGTGCTGCACTCCCACTTTGTTTGAGTCTTTGTCTATGACAGTCATGGATACCTCTCACCAACACCTTTTATCTTGTTGTTAATTATTTGTTTAGACTCTAAGGGCCCTATCCTGGGCAGGCGATATCCCCTATTTGCGCTTGCGCACCTGTTTGCGCATGCCTTAAAGCAGCTACGAGCAAGATTTTCGATTGTTATTAAACAGTCTAAATTTAATATCGATGCATCACATCTTACCTCTAATAGTAGACGAGACCAACGCCGAGTAGTCTCGCTTGAACCCCGAGTGAATCGGCCAGTGTTGTCTTGACGATTAGTCTGTCTGCTGCCGGGGCAGATCAGGAAGTGAAATGAAACGGTTTGCGGCAGCCACTTCGGCCATAACCACAAAATAACAAAATTACTTACAAACAAACTGTTAGAATATAACGAGAGATGTTCGCGAGAGTAGCAAGCCCCTGCATGGCGTTCTCCGTGTTTATGGTCTGTTGCTAGGCAGAGAGAAACAGTTGAAGGGAGGCAGCTGCCGTAAACCGTTTCGTTTCACTTCTGGGTTTATCCGGCCGCCGGTAGACAGACACAGACTCTATAATCATCAAGAGAGCAATCTCCGATTCACACGGCTTTGGTCTCAGCTACTATTATAGGTAAGATGTGATGCATCAATATTATAATTATACTGTTTAATAACAATCGAAAATCTTGCTCGTAGCTGCTTTAAGGCAGGGAAGATACCGGTCTGCCTTGCGCATTTGTCCAGATGTTATGCCGAGTTTTGCACCCCCGCCCGGCAGCAGCTAAACGCATCCCCACCTCATGGGAGCATATTGTAATGATTTATACAGAAATGTAACTGTTGTATGTAAAAGTGATATAATTGTCTGGTAGACGTGACCTCCCTGAAGTTAAAACAGCCCCAAAATATGTTGGGGATGCAATTCTGCGCCCCAAAATGCCTGCGCAAACGGGATTTGGGCGGTCTTAACTACCAGAATTATTCACGGGTGTGGCCAGGCAATGCTGGGCATTACGTCAATCGAAACCAATCAGATTCCCGTATCGCAATGGCTATTTGCACAAGGCATGCAATATGCTGTAATTCTCTCCATGCGTAATAGAGTGTACTCACTCGTGCGAGGACAGAGAGAGCTTATTGACAGATCGTCTGTGGTGCCAACGACCCTCCGGGTTATGAAGGTAAATAGCCTATGTCCATTGTCCAACAAGTTTTCTCAATTAATTTCCCTCTTTGCAATGTGATAAAAGTTTCTCAGTGAGTTATAGTTGATTGCCTCACTGAATTATCTGCTAATACCCAATTTTAGCAGCATAATTTGATGTCCTGGCATGGCAAGGCTGTGCGTAATGACATATCCAAAAGGAATTTCACTTTGCACTGCCCTCCACTGCACGGTATTTGCACGTAAGAGGTCCTTTTCAAAGCTCTTAGCGCAAAGTAATTGCGCGCTGCTAAATTAAACGCTAAATTAGCGCGTTTGGGAAGATAGGGAGCTGGGTCCCTGGGTGCTGCACTGCGGTTGCTCCTAGTTCCTAGTTCTAGGAAGGTTCCTAGTAGAGGATGGGTCAAATGCAGAGGATGAATTTCCCCATGGGGATAAATAAAGGATAACTATAACTTAAAGAGTAGTCTGCGATTGTTTTGAGTAGCACTATTCAGAGTTTTGTGCTCTTTTCTTTCTTCTGTTTTACTTTAGTTTGTTTCTTCTTCTATTTAAGTGTCTTTCATGATAAAGCTGTATTATGTATTATTTTGATGCATCATCATCAGTCTATAAAGGTTACTTACTACCATGCATTCCAGAAGAAATGCATGGTTCAACAGGGACCAAATAAAAGATCTGACAGTCTCTTAATGGCTTTATCCGATTCAGATGAATCTACCGTAGATGCTTGGCTAGTTGGAAAACATAAGATCCTTCTTAAGTATCCAAGCAAACCCAAACACATACTCGTAAAAACAACCAGACAGAAGTCAACTAAGATAAATATAAATCCAGGTTCTCATCTAAAAGTAGTTCATCACATTTTTCTACCAGATGGAGGCCATAGTCCAAAACCATAAGATACTTCAAACTATCATGCATCTCTTAGGAGCACTTGACTTTGCAGTGATTTAATGTTTCATGAATATGTCTAGATCCTTTAGAGAACGATTCCTTACAAAAGCACCCACTATGTACAAGATGGCCTATATTACACATAACTATTATTATCATTCTGCACTCCAAGAAATAAAGCGTTTCAGTTCCAAATTAAATTGCTCTCTTCTAAACATTTTTCCACCATGGCACTGCAAAATAAAGTGCTGCCCATATCTGTATCAAACTCTCCTCTGAAACACTGCTTGATGTGGATATTATTGTATGAATGATTGTGTGCATGAAGTGTTATTGTCAGTGAGACTCAAATGGTGCACTAGCAGGAAACTGGACAGCTTGTTGACAGGAATGGGACAGGCAGGTTTACCTTCTCCGTCCTCGGGTTCTGGCTCGTTGGCTTCAATGGCCTCAATGGTGGCTGGGTGGGGGAGAGGAGGGGAGCAGGTTACTCCTGATAAAGCCATGCAGAGTACAGCCGCAGCAAAAGGCAGCTAGTATTAGGCCAGTGAGAGATGCATGTGCACCAGCAGTGCAGCCAGACTCAGAGGGGAGAGCATTAACATTCAATTAGTCTGCAGAATTAGTGTCAATCTGGGTTTAAACAGGGCGAGACTGGAAAATCTGGAAAACCCTACCATTCCATTAAGGTTCCATTAAGTCAAATAAATGCAGTGCTGCCTAAGTCATATCACACGGGAAAGCATTTACATCACACTGATTCCATCCTAACCTATATGCCATAAATCGGTGCAGCATCTTACATACTGTATAGTAGGAGGCTGGCCACAATGCTGGGTGATTTGCATTAGACTGAGAGAGAAAGAAAGATAGGAACAAGGGAAAGGGTGATGAGAAAAGAAAAGGAAGAGGCTGAGGTGGAGCCTGGTCCTCACCGCTCTGCAGAGTCTGTTTTCCTCCAGAGAGCACCCCGCTTGGCAGCATGCCAGTGGGTGTCAGGCCCTTCAGCGTCAACACATTTTCACTCTCCTCTCTGCAAGAGACACACATACAACCAACACACACAGGTCACCAAGCATCCCTGAACCCAAATCAACTAGGGAAACACACCCCCTGTTCCAGCCCCTGCCCTCAAGGAGACGCTACCGTTCAATTCCCACCAAAACCACCCGCTTCAAAGACAGTGTTTTCCCCACAGCCATACTGACTCTGAACTCCCTTTGACTCTCTCACATACACCTGTTCATACACACACACACACACACACACACACACACACACACACACACACACACACACACACACACACACACACACATTTGACACATTCACATACACCTGTTCACACACACTCTCACACAAACACACACACACACACCTGAGAACTGAGAACATCTTTGCCATCTTCCCAATGGCACGAATCTTGTTCCTGATCACCTCCTTACGTGCTGCAGCTGCATTGGCTGCAATGAAAAATACATTACAATATGAAATCTCAGCATTAGTCAACTAATATGAAAAAATAAATATATATATATATCCTCTATTTATCTATCTATCTATCTATCTATCTATCTATCTATCTATCTATCTATCTATCTATCTATCTATCATCAGTATATAAATGGGAGCTGGGGCTTGTTGTTTCTCTGTCCCACTGTGATTGTCCCACTGTGATGTCATAAATCCCACTGTGACATGATCTGGCATGTCATAAATCCCACTGTGACATCATCAGTGATGTCATAAATCCCACTGTGACATCATCAGTGATGTCATAAATCCCTCATAAATCCCACTGTGACATCATCAGTGATGTCATAAATCCCACTGTGACATCATCAGTGATGTCATAAATCTGACATCAGATGCTGCAGTGATGCTGGCCGCACGGCACCGAGCTGCGGGCAAGGTTGTATATATATATATGTATATATATATATATATATAAAACAAAAGAAGGTACCACCGCACACTGAAGTCAGGATTTAACTGAGATTTATTCAGCAAACGACGCGTTTCGCTGTAGCAGCTTTGCTGAATAAATCTCAGTTAAATCCTGACTTCAGTGTGCGGTGGTACCTTCTTTTGTTTTATGCCTTGTACCTGCAACCTACCAGCACCTGATCTTTCCACTGGCTGTGCGTGGGGACTCTCCTTTCTCTTCATATATATATATATATATATATATATATATATATATATATATGAAGAGTATATATGAAGAGTTCATTTGCAAAAACAGGTATCTCCGTTTGTATTTTATGTATACCGGTATATATACATATATATATATATATATATATACAAACCGCGTCACTGGGTGGCAACGACAATGGAACCCTATGGAGCCTGAGTTTGAGCGTCTGACTCTAGCCGACTGACAGTGTTTACAATTTAAAAACTGTGACAGTTCACACAACTTTAACACGACATGCATATATTATACATCAAACTCTTGAGCTAATTCTGCTCTCACTCAGAATGTCAAAATATAAGCGATGTGATGTATACTTTTTGAGATATTAACGTTTTTTGGCACAATACTAGTTAACTGCCGCAGGTTTTTTTTTTGGGGTGGCAGTGACGTCACGTTGATTCGTCCTATAACAGATCATTGATGTGGGCAGTTCTAGTTTTTTCCACACTTCTCACCATCAAAGATCTCATCTTCATCATTCATCATGAGTTCATCATCGGAGCAGATACTCAGCACATTCACCAACATTTCTGTGACTGGAGAATGGTTGAAGGAACATGAAAGGTGAAAGGAGGATAGTTGTCAAGCCATTAGCCATAAATGTAAAAGGTAAATATGCTCAATCATAAATGGCATATATTGTACTGATATTGTACTGGACACCGATATCAGAAGACTTTGTTCTAGAAACACTGAATACCTTTCTCTCCAACAAAGGGCAGAGACCAGGTGAAGACATCCATGAAGTTGGGCAGCCAGTAGGGATGGGGTGAGCAGTTGAACTGCCGGATGTTCATGACATTGTTTTCATACTTCAGTACAGCAGCTGTGGAGGGAGCAGGAGAAAGTCAAAAACCTATTCACCTTATTCTTTGCTGCATGACGTCATTTCGTAATCGTCTTTCCGGTTTTAAACACGGAAGTATAGTACGCCTACCGCAGTCATTTAGACTTGCCAAAAGCTGTTTTCAAGCTAAAAAAAACCCAAACCGTTTTAAAGTTTTAATATTGGTCGGGTGAGAACGTAACATATATGTGACCAGTTTATCAGAATAACGCCTATTGGAAATCTTTAACGAGCAGCGAGGACCGGGAGCGCTGACTGTGCTGACACAGACAACACAGACACCGGACACCGGCTGACACCGGTCGGACTAGCTATCTGTCAAACCCTACTGTAGTTAGGCTACTGGCAGTGAGAAAACACTGTCGACGTGCTTTTGTAACTAACATTAAATGCCGACCGGGTACAGCCATCGGCTCCTCGCAGCAGCAACGTTATGAACATGTAACTGAAGTTGGCCGCAGTGTCGCTTAATTCTGAATGTTGCCAAACGTCATTCATACTGACGTTTTATTTTGAAAATGGCCGCCAACTAGCGCTGAACCGGAAGAACAAATACGTTGCGTCAAACGCGGAAGAGAGAAAAAGTGGGCGTGGTGAATAAGGTGAATACTAACATACAATGAGCTTATTATGATCCAAGAATCAAAGAAGCAGGTACAGAGCTTCATAGCTAGCTGGGGTTTGACCACACTGAATCCACAAATACAATGTGACTTATTGCTTAAATACGTGTGATTTTAATACATACAAAAGTGACTGATTGATTGATTGCTTGATTGATTGAGTATAATCTTATTGTAACCAAAACCAAAAAGATCTCACTGTGCATCTGAAATGGCTGAATATACCGTTCCGCAAAATCAAAGCTGACAGTATGCACTTAATTCTCATAACCATACTGTCACTACACATCACAGGTAATGGGGATGGATTCAAAACAATTATGGACCACACTGAGGACCACCGTATTCAAACACAGTCAAAAGCAACTATTTGAACAGAATCTTATGTACAAGTTTTACAACCAACAGATTCATTTTAAACGCAGATTGTGCACACTTTTGTTATTGTAATACCTATTGGTTAGGGTTAGGGTTAGGGTTAGGGTAACCTATTGGTTACCCTACATGTACTGTAGGTGTCTGGTGCCCATATCCTCCAGTAGAAAGTCCAGGTTTCTTTCTACATTATTTTGTAGCTCTCACAAAAATAATTAATCTTCAGTCGTGTTCAGTTTGGTATTTTAGTATTATGTGTGTATGTGTGTATTATGTAGCTCCTTGAGTGTGTGCGCAGTATGTGTGAGATACAACCGAGCAGAGAATGAGACAGTGAGCCACTAGATGGCCCAACTGAGGCCAAGCATTGCTGACACTGTTACATCAAGAGAGATAAGCCACACGGAGAGTCAGCGATGCCGACAGTCCCTCCCACGCTCCCCTTCTACCATAGCCCATGGCAACCAAGACACAGATCTGAGAGCACAAACAAGCGGAGCCTCCCTGATGCATTCGCTTTCCCGTTTACAAGTGGAGTGCAGTTACATTAACACTTACACTGCGGCTTGTTCGGCTGAAACCAGTTTATTAGAGAAGACAAAGGAGCCCAGAGTTATGTTGTCTGTATCCTGTTGTGCATTCTGAAATGCCAAAAGCCCCACTACTGTTGTGCCGGTTTGTGATTATAGCCATTGGCTTACATGATTATTGCCATTCTTCCACAATGTCATCATCAAGCTGTTTTTGCATACAGTAAATGACTGCTTCTGTTTGTCACACAGTTTCCAATAAAACCTAGACACTGTTGTCTGTTAAAAGGTCGAGATGCAGCTGTTACAGAGATACTGGAATTGGTGCACATCTCCATTGTAAGTTACTTACAGTAGGTCACTAGTAGGGATGGGGCCGATCCGATCCAATATCGGTATCGGGTGCCGATATGGCACTAATTCACGGATCGGATCGGAATTGGGGATTTTTTTTTTTTTTGCAATTCCAGCGCGGGCGGCACATGTATAATAGTATCCTTCTTTGCCTTGTATATTTTCTTAATTTTGTCTGCTTTTTGCAAGGTATATTAAAAAAAAAAAAATCTTTAATTGGCCAAATCTTTGCCTATACTGTATATTCAAGAAAAATATTGGTATCGGCATAATATCGGTATCGGCAGATATCCAAATTCAGGTATCGGAATCGGATCGGAAGTGAAAAAAGTGCATCCCTAGTCACTAGTTTTCTCATTCTAACATTGGCTCTAACAGTAACTCAAGGCCTGTAAACCAGGGCAATATGACTCAGTGTAGGAATGATTAATAATCATAAATAAACAGGGTTTTTGTACACAGTAGTGGTGACTGAGAGTATATTATGGAACAGCCAAACATAAACAGCCAAACTAAATGAATCACCCAGGTCAAATAAGTTGATCCCAATTCTTTCCCCATAACTGAATATAATTCAGGCCCATTTCCGTAATGTGTAAAAACATTACGGAGCTGGGCCGGATTATCCATATAAGGCAGGGGTTGGCTCCCAAACGTTTCCGTCCAAGTACCACTACGTACCAAACTAACTTTCCCAGGGAACACTTCCACTGCGTATACCAACCAACCCCAATCCCCATTAAATACAATTTGCTGATTTAAGCATGCAATAGCAGCAGAAAGGCTAAATGACAATATAAGGCTACTAGCTGGTTCAAAACGGACACACACGCGCACGCACACGCACACACACACACACACACACACACACGGACACACACCTGCCAACATTAGGCTGTGAAAAAGAGGACCCCTTTGAAAATGTTTTTTCCCCTCGCCAAAATTTAGCCTAACTTTGTTGTGTTATTTAGCTACCTTCCCGACATGACAGCATGACATGGTTTGTAAAAATCGATTCCTTAGGTCTTCTAGTTTCATATGATACCAGAAACGTCAGTTTGTCTTTAAAACTGAGCTGCAGCCTCTGAAAATTGTGATATTTCCCAAATATCACGATATTTCAAAAAATCTGCCGAATCCGGCTACTCCTCAGGGTTAATGTGTAAATGTAAAAGCTGTTGTCTGGGGAAAAAATAAAAAATAAAATAAAACTGCAAATCTCCGGTGGTCCACCAGGCGGAGTGGTATAAGGCAGGGGTTCCCAAACTTTTCCGACCAAGTACCACTACGTACCAAACCAAATTTCCCAGGGACCACTTCCACTGCGTATACCCCCCCAATAAAATACAATTTTCTGATTCATGCAATAGCAGCAGAAAGGCTAAATAACAGTATAAGGCTACTAGCTGGTTCAAAATGGACACACACACACACTCACATACAACTGCCAACATTAGGCTGTGAAAAAGAGGACCCCTTTGAAAATGTTTTTTTTCCCTCGCCAAAATTTAGCCAAAATTTGGAGTGTTATTTAGCTATGTTCCTGACAAGCTAGCATGACATGGTTGGTACTGTACAAATCGATTCCTTGGGTCTTTTTGTTTCATATGATACCAGAAACTTCACTCTGGCTTTAGGACTGAGCCTGCTGCAGCCTCTGAAAGAAAATGTAAAACATTTGGACATTTCCCAAATACCGTGATATTTCCAAAAATCGGCACAATCCGGTTACTCCTCATAAAATTTTTTAAAAAATCTCTGGCAGACCACCAGGCAGAGCTGCGCGGACCACTACAGTTTGGCACCAATGGTATATAGGCTAAGGGATCCAATTGCCTTGATGGGGGGGAGGCTCTTTCAGAGGCTGTAGCGGGCTCATTTTTAAAGATAGGGTGAAGGTACTGGTACCCTATATGAAACTAGAAACCCTAGGGCATCCTTTAGTACCTGCCATGTCATGCTAGTGCTAAATATAGCGCTCCAGTTCAGGAAATGTTTTGGGAAGAACTGACATGGCCATTTTCAAAGTGGTCCCTTGACCTCTCATCTCATATCTGAATGAGAATGGGTTCTATGGGTACCCACGAGTCTGCCCTCTAGAGACATGCCCACTTATGCTAATCCCATGCTTTTTTTTGTTTTGTTTTGCATGCAGTATACATTTTCGCCAATTCTATTTGATTATTTCTGCATACTGGGGGTCCCTAAATAGTCTTGGAATTGCATACATTTGGTATTACTGGAAAGCTGAGACTCTTGTGGATTCAACGAGTCCAAATGTATTCATCTCTGATGATGTTAGTCCCCATAGTATCCATTTCATTGTAGTGAGACCATTTTTCGAAACATGACCTCACTGTATAAAATAACCTATTTTGTTTTAGTTCGTAGACATTATTGTGTCTTACACTTTTCTGTAGTGTGTCTGTTGAGCTTATACTGTACTATAGCAATACAGTAAGTAAATCTGTGTAAAGTGGAAGGAAGGGGGCACATTAATCCGGGCCCGATTACGAGTGCACGCTCAGTGGTTCTACTGTACACGTTTTTATACTTTGTCAGTGTGATTTGTTATGTATGTTTTATGTGTTTAAGCTCCTTGCACTTCAATTCCAATGTAGTTTCTACTGCAAATGGCAAATAAACGGACTCTGGCTGACTCTCTGAGGTCCGAGGACCACCAGGGGTCCTTGAGCTGACTCCACGGGGTCCCCAGCGAACTGATCTGTTGTTAAACTTCAGCATTATTTCATTTACAAGAAGTTAGAGAATGTACTATTTTGAGTTCCACTGTTATCTCACAATACAGATAGCCATGGAATTCTGAACAAAATCATATCTAACAATTAAAATATTCTCCGATTTGGGATTGAGAGGCAAAATCTCAATCAAATGGGGGTTTGTGGCGCTAATTGTGCCATGCTGTAATATGTTGTAAGTCGCTTTGGATAAAAGCGTCTGCTAAATGCAATAAAGTAAATAAAGTAATTGGGACAAAACTAGGGCTCATCGATATGAAAATGGTTGAGAATTACTGTCCTATAGTATATGATACGCACAGAAACATGATGCAAACAGACACAGGTAATATTCTTACTGAACTGCAGTGAAAACTACAACCTGAGACGAAGACAGGTGTAAAATGAACACAGCGATTGTCTGACCTTTGTTGTTGTAAACATCCAGGTAGTTTGGTGCAGAGAAGATGGTGATGAGGGAGGGGAATCCGGTGGTTTGACTCTTACGGTACATCCGGTAGCTTCAGGGAGGTCAGGTGGAGGTACAGACAGAAGAAAGGGACCACATGTTCTTATACGTATTCCAATATGTTGCAGTTAGAGTTATGGCAACTTGAGTGTGTGTGTGAGTGTGTGTGTGTGTGTGTGTGTGTGTGTGTGTGTGTGTGTGTGTGTGTGTGTGTGTGCGTGCGTGTGTGCGTGCGTGCATGCATGCATGTGTGTGTGTTTATGAGTGCGTGAGTGAGTGAGTGAGTGAGTGAGTGGGTGGGTGGGTGGGTGGGTGCTATAGAGGATACATACCCAGCATCTTGTGCTTCGTGTGCTCGGATGACTGATAATAAGTTATTGCTCTGGAGGAACTCACACACAGCTGGATAACTGAAGGGAGAAGGAAAGAAGGCTTAGGAGATGTTCCTACTGAATTAAACTCTACCCTAGAATAAAACTGCAGTGCCGCTTCCTTGGCAGATTCTGAACACATACCTTCAAACTGACAATTTATAATTTTACACACAAAAAAGGTCACACAATGCTACAGTTAACTCATTCCCCGCCATTGGCGTCCATTAACGTTATTTAAGAGACAATGCTTCCCCGCCATTGCCGTCATGGGACGTCAATAGGTGTTTTCACCGTTATGTGATAGATGGCTGTCTTACTCACCTTGTGAAACATTACAGCATGTCTAACGTTGTACAGGAATGACCACGATTGTCTAACAAAACCAGGAAGCAGAGAAAAGCAACAATCTCCTGTCAGAAAAGCTCCATAAAACAGCTCCAGGCACTGCTCAAAGTGCTCCGGCAGCTTTTAGCGAGCCACGGACTTACAGCGGGGGGGCAGCCTGTCACTCAAGGATTGTCTTTTCACCACGCTGCAAGCGCTGACAACACGTCCACAAGTCACTTGTCCTCAGGAATTAGTAATCCAGTTCCTAAACTCTCACACCATGTACATTTCAGCGGGTAGATTTGCTCCTGACCTCCATGCACAGACAACCAGTCACCCCCGTGCAAAATGAACGCACGACCCGGCTCCCCTCTCTCAACAGCGGGGTGAATATCTTTGTCGCACTGGTGTTACGGTAAAAGCTGTGCCCACGGGCATGTTTGACCGGAAGGGAAAACCAAATCATTATGGGTTGTATAGTTGAGTGTAACACCGGCCAGTATCCACCATCAGATACTTTTATTCGGTTCAGGACCCGTGGAGATGACTTAATTTACAAAAATACATTTTTCTCAGATGGACGTTTTCAGTGAACACTCATCAGAGCAGGCGACCACAAGTTTCCTCCATCCTACACGGTCCTGTGTGAACACTACCTACTGTACATTCAAGTGTCAATAACTAAAGAACGGATGAAGGTAGAATCTAACTTTTTTTTGCCTATGTAAGTAGGGGGATATTCAGTGTTTACATAGTCATAGAAGAAAATATTCTGTGGGTCTTGGAAAATTAGTGAAAATGATCAGAAACGGAAACCCTGGCGGTGGCTGGTGACTTTTCCTTTGAAACTCTGGCGGGGAATGAGTTAAGGGGCTGGTTGCACAAAACACCATTAAGTCTTCTCCTTAATGTTTCCTTAAAAACATTTAACCTTAAGGAGTGTTTTGGGCAACCGGTCCCAGCTCACTAATAATATTTATTGTCTTACTAAATAGCAAAACAAAACAAAACAAAACAAAACAAAACAAAACAAAACAAAACAAAACAAAACAAAACAAAAGAAAGATGTATAATTCATACAGTATGCGTTCATGTGTAATCATGGCCCTGCTGAGGATGCATGTATGTGATGAAGCTATCCAACAACTAGCTGCTGCAATACAATTAAGCAACCCAGCCTAGGGTCCTGCCGACCACTTTCAACTAGGGATGTTCATTTTGAAAGTTTTCCAAAATCGATAATCGGTGAAAATTAACGATCAATTATCGATTATCGATCATATTAATACTTAGAAAATTTTCAATATTTTCAATTTTTTTTTTTTTTTTTTTTACAAAATGAATGCCTATGGCAGAAAATACGTAAGACAACGTGTTCTCCTCAATGAACTCTTTATTTCAATGTGTCTCCTCTCCAACACTGCTGTCCCATGCCGCATGCCGGTGTGAATTTCCCATGTTTAAAACAGTTTTGTTGGCACAAAGGCCCGTGCCCAGCCAGAAAACTAGAGACTATATGAAGCTCCACCTCACGTTAGTCGGCTGTGCAATGGAGTGGGGCGAGGAGGAACGAATTCCACCCAAACCTAGTCCAATTTTTTTTTTTTTTAATAATTAAAAAATCGATCCAAATGCCACAGGATCGATTCCAATCCTTAACGATCAATTATCGATTTTCGATAATTGATGAACATCCCTACTTTCAACCCAACATGAAATGGTTGATGTCCACTTTTAAGCCTCTTTATTAGCTGTGTTCCTCTTCACCTCTTCTGTCCTGTACCCTCAAGTACCTATTGCTGTGACCAGATGGCGCTGGTTTTCATTGACACTTTTACCATTCCCCATCTTTGCTGTTTATAAATCTTTATAAGCTTGCTTTAATACATCTATCATCGTGCTTGAGCCTACAAAAAATCCAACACGTCATGTCTCGATAACTACACATTGCAGGCTTTATTGCTCAATTATTATTATTATTTTGCTCAGATTTGTTTTTCTGTCACACTGATTTTGTAACTCACATCTGATATCAGTTTCAATGGATCTCTATGCTGAAGTGATGTATGTGCAAATGAACAACAGCAAAATACGTCATGTCTGGGCAGTCTATCATGAAAGACAGAAGTTTCACTCTCTCTGGCTGCTTGAGTCCGCCATCTTTTATGATGACAAAGATTTGTTCCATGGAGAGTGACATAAAAACCACATGAATTCTGATGTGACCGTTCAGACTACGGCTGCATGGCCATGGATAGATATGTATCAGATTTAGGATTTGGACAATCCGAATGAAACTTTCAGATTCCATGTACCGGTATTTTTATCTGTTCACTAAAACATTACATCTGTGTCACACAGCGGTGGGCATAGCCCACCATGTAGCAGCTCTCACCATGGCTGTTATGTAATTCCAAAAATGTCCTTCAGAGACTGTCATCCTAAGAATCTTCATCTACTTGATTAGCAAAACAATGTTCTTGAGCAAAGCACAGAATCCCTACAGGCTCATTGGTTGTACAGTAAGTTGGTGTGATAACAGCATCAGCTAAATGTCTGAAACATCAAATGTTAATCCGACACAGACTTGACATCACCGCCTACAACCAAGATATTACTGCTGCGAGCCCATCACCCGCACATGTTCACCTAAATTAATTTCAATGGGACACTGCAGTTGATTATTTTGATTGTTTGCTTGGAAAGATGCTGTGCAGGCATTTTATAGACACACCGCTGTACTTCAGCAATAAGCATGCGATTCAGGACTCAGCCTCATCCCACTCAGCCTCGTTATATAGTCTCACTCTGCTGTTTGCCATCATTTATATTCAACATATTCACCAAGTCAGACCTCCACTTCCGCGCCCCACTGTGCAATCCAAGCTTCAGGATATGCACAGTGTGTCAGGATCGGTGTTATCCTTGCTGTTGGTGTTAGACATGTGGATCTATTCGCGGGTAGTTGATGGCCAAGACACTCTCGGTAACTGAAGTCTCGAAGAGTAGGGACGCTGTGGAACTTGATAGCTAGGTCTGCACTGTTCGAGGTTGGGAACGGTTGCAGAGATTGACGTGATATAAGTTTATGAACCACTACTGAGGGCCTGCAGGAACGGGCCTTTATAGATCCGAATATGACATCACCTGTGTTATGACATCACCAGCGAAAGGCATGAAAGACACTTATGAATCATGACATCATCAGTGATCGATGACATCATAGTAGGAATGATGACATCAAAGTAGGAATGATGACGTCATCCTAACAGTACCCTCCCCTCAGCGGACGCCACCTGGCGTCCAATAAGGCCATCAAGGATGGCATCTGGAGAACAGAAAATCTGCAGGTTCTGGTGGAGGGGCTCCTCAGCAGGAGGTCAGACGCAGGTGGCCAGACCCCCAAAGGGGGGACCAGACAGTGGAGGTGCTCTTCAGCAGGTGGTTAGATGCAGGTGGTTAGACCCCAAAGGGGGTGTAGGAGAGTGAGGTGCTCTTCAGCAGGTGGTTAGATGCAGGTGGTCAGACCCCAAAGGGGGTGTAGGACTGTGGAGGTGCTCCTCCCTAATACTGGATATCGAAGCCATAGATAGACCGATACGTAGACAGAACTTCTACCGGCTCCGGTGGATCCTCTGGAGTCGGCCATCCCCCGGGGCACGATCCAAACATGGGAGGCTGGAGACCATCAAAAGGGTCAAATGCCGCCGTCTCCGAAGGCAGAGCCACAGGGGGATCTGACTCAGCGAGGCCTGCCCTCCGGACCTGTAGTTTGGGCAGGACACCCACCGTCTCCTTCTTTGGACGCCTCTTCTTTGCTCCTGACCGAGGGCTGACGACACTACAGGGACCTCCCAGCATGAAGCTGGAACCTACGTGTGGGTCAAGGACAGGAATTGGCTGTTGCTGAGGTACGGGTTCAGACTCGGCGAGGGGAAGCTCCACAGGTTGTGCCTCAGGGCCAGCAGACTCGGAGGCCCCCTGCGGGGGGACGGAGCTGATCTGTAGGCAGTGATTGAACTTCTCAATGAGACGATCGACAGTCTTCTCCAACTCCTCAACCCTCTTGGAGACGCACCGCCACTCCTGGGTCACGTGAACGCTGCCCAACCGTACAGATTTCGGGGCTGGACACGTAGAGGCCTGATCCACTGAGAGTCCCACGGGCCGGCGAGCGGTGGGACCACTTACTGGATGCCGGGAGCAGGAGGAGAGGTAATGCCCGGCTCGACCACAGTACAGGCAGCTCCGGGTGTCCAAACGGCGCTGCCTCTCCCCTGGTGTGATGTGAACCCTGCCGGTCAGATCACGGTACAGATGGCTGCTGGGACTCAAATGTGGCTGCCCCTGCTCTGGGATGACGTGAACTCCCCCCCCAGAGTATAAGCTTAGGAGCTGGAGGCGGCCGAGAGGCAGGGCTAGAAGCAACGGCCGCCGTAGCTGGGGGGGTAGCAGGTCTGGAAACCTCCCAAACGACAGTGCCCTCGGAAGCTGGGGCAGGAGGGGCAGAAGGCTGCGGGGTGACGCCCTGGGGGCTTAGCCCGCTGAGATGATCTAACCGGCTCATCAAGAGGGCGTGCTGATCAGCGGTCTCGGAGGCCAGGGCCAGGTGGGCCTTGTTTGCTTCTTCCTGTCTGTCGAGTAGGTCCTGAAAATGGCCTGCGAGGAGCATTTGCTGCCGTTGTGTCTCCGTGAGTAGCACACCCATGCCGGAAACAAGGCCTGCGGTCTGTGTTTGTAGGGACTGCCACGATGACATCGCTGCCAGCAAGGTCTCCAAGGTGAGAAGACCCCTCGTTGATTTGCCTGGTGGGTCACCTGAAGCGGCCGGCGGGAAAATTGGCGTCTCAGGGTCTTCCTCCTTGATTGGGGGGAGAAATTTGCCCGCTAAATCCATTTCTGAGTGGTTCATACTGTCAGGATCGGTGTTATCCTTGCTGTTGGTGTTAGACATGTGGATCTATTCGCGGGTAGTTGATGGCCAAGACACTCTCGGTAACTGAAGTCTCGAAGAGTAGGGACGCTGTGGAACTTGATAGCTAGGTCTGCACTGTTCGAGGTTGGGAACAGTTGCAGAGATTGACGTGATATAAGTTTATGAACCACTACTGAGGGCCTGCAGGAACGGGCCTTTATAGATCCGAATATGACATCACCTGTGTTATGACATCACCAGCGAAAGGCATGAAAGACACTTATGAATCATGACATCATCAGTGATCGATGACATCATAGTAGGAATGACGACATCAAAGTAGGAATGATGACGTCATCCTAACACAGTGATAAGCAGCCTCTTCAAAGATACACAGAGTAACATATCAGCATGACCCGCATGTAGCCAAATGGATTATGTAAAGGTAGATTGCATTTTGGTTGCAAATGAAAAAATACTGGTTGGTTGCAATGCACATTCAAAATAGCTATTTTATTGTCTTTGATTGCTCGGTCATACTAAAATGTGTTTATTTCTAATAATCGTGAGTTGACTAACTTTATGGTGAGCAGACCTCTGCAGACCAATATCCTTTATGTTGGGCTCGGAGAACGTGACATTTTTCACTTTCCACCGCTAGGGACACTAGCACCGTCCCTTATGAAGGCGTGTCAAATGCCATTCTCAAACTTCTTCTCACCCACGAAGGAGCACATCAGCTCTCTGTCGCCAGCTAGCTTAACAGCAGTTTTAGCGACTGTGCCGAACGCTAGTTGTTATGTATATAACCCCGGTTTTATGAATAATATGAGTGAGATGACCCACCAGACAACTCTTCTTGCCAGAGTTGGCCAGAAGAAGTCTCATTGCGAATGGCGTTTGACACCCCGCCGCTCGCTTTATAAGGGATGGTGCTATAGTGCCCCTAGCGGCGGAAAGTGACAAATTGAATTTTCTCTCCGATCTCAACATAAAGGATATTGGTGTAGAATTAAATATAGTGCTTCTGTAGGGTCGTAGAGGTCTGCTCCCCATAAAGTGAGCCATCTCACTCATATTATTCATAAAAGTGGGATTATATACATAACCATAAGATTTCTATCCATTGCAGACCTATAGTAACATGCATCCTACCCAGCAACAATTCCCTCTTAGTCCACTTCCTTACAGTCACTGCCATCCACAGACGCATCAAACTTTCAGAAGTGCTTTAAATATTTAAGTGTTCAAAGGTTCAGGCTGGAAGAAAAACAAGGAAACTGCTGCTGTGCCCTGAGCACCTGGCAAAACTGTGCCATCCTCATACTGTATCTGGGCCACGTGGACAAAAATCCCCTCGGCAGTCAGAATATAAATTACAGGAATAGCTGTGTTACACACTAACATGAATAGAACACTTTGCACTATGGCCGACAGTGCAGCCTGAACAAACTGCAGATGCTGGTGTCAAGAAATGTTAAATAACACTTTCTATTAAAATCACATTACAGCGCATTACAGTTCGAAATACAGGCTTTTATCTTTTTCTTTAACGTCAGATTAATTAATTTGAGGAAAACTAACACAAGAGACAAGTGCAGTTTTCATAGCTGCAAAACTGTATTCTGTATCTCACAGTCACCTGTACAGCATAGGCGTAAGTGTGCTAAGAAAAAAATAAAAATAAATCAAATCCCAATTTATGTACTCATATTTTTTGTCCAGCTAAAAGATATATATTGATTAGTTGGACAGAAAGTGCTTTGTATCAGTGTAGCACACACATTGCTTGCCTGTGGTGCACATTTCTTCTCTTTGTGAGAAGAGGCACAATGGTGTGTCAGTAAGCCTGTGAGTGAGTGAGTGAGTGAGTGAGTGAGTGTGAGAGAGAGAGAGTGAGAGATCTTCTGACATGTGATGTGAGTATGAGAGAGAGAGGGGAGAGAGGCAGAGGAGGTGAGAGAGAGAGTGAGAGATCTTCTGACATGTGATGTGAGTATGAGAGAGAGAGGGGAGAGAGAGAGTGAGAGATCTTCTGACATGTGATGTGAGTATGAGAGAGAGAGGGGAGAGAGAGAGTGAGAGATCTTCTGACATGTGATGTGAGTATGAGAGAGAGAGGGGAGAGAGAGAGTGAGAGATCTTCTGACATGTGATGTGAGTATGAGAGAGAGAGGGGAGAGAGGCAGAGGAGGTGAGAGAGAGGGAGGGAGGGAGGGACAGGGACACAGAGAGAAGGAAGTCCTGTGCTGTGAGTGTGAAACAGAGAATGCAGTTTTTTCCCCTATTAAGGCCATCTGTCGGTCTAGTGATCCTCACATTCACATCCTCACAAACACTGGTGTGCATACAAGTAAAATGTCTCTGTTTATAACAATGTTTCTAATCAGAATCACAATCAGTTGGCAAGTACAATCAGTACAGACAAGGAATTTGAACTTGTCTAGTCAGTGCTGAGATATTACAACAGAGACAAGGTTCAAGGCAAAAGGCAACAAGGTCTCACTTATACAGGAGTGCTGACAAGATATGTGACTGAAGACGAAACATTAACACACCACTTATACATTCAAAGTCTCGAAGCATAATATACCATCATATAAATATGAGAACACTATACTCCGAACCTTTTACAGACAAAGCCTAATCAGGTTATGTACTGCAGGCAATCTTTTTTTCTCTGAGCAGCAAATAGCTTCCATAACGGTTTCATCATTGAGGGAAAGAGGATGCACGAAGCTCACACTTGTCATGTCATCTTTTCACAAAGGGAGTGATGATTCTTTGCATCCATTCAGTCATCGCCACTGATGACTCCTCTGTAATAACAGCCCGTCCACTTCAAACACTCTCCTTGGCTCTGCGACACAAGCAATTCCCTATATGGCTACTTGTGAAGAATATAATATATGAGATTGTTGTTATGCAACACGTGTTTAGCGAGCACTATAAGGCTGTCCAATGCCTCAGTGTGTGTGATAATGATGGGATATTGTCAGTAAGAGGCTGAAAGGAAAATAACTGACAACTGAAAACAACACTTTCCCGCAAACTGCAGTCTTCTTCTGGTTCTACTTCAGTGATTTTCGACAGTTCGACAGTCGACTTTGGACAGCTTGAGAGGAGGGGGCTCTCTGCGCTCTACAGCATGTGTAGGTAGAGACTAGAGAGAGGAGGGGGCTCTCTGTGCTCTACAGCATGTGTAGGTAGAGACTAGAGAGAGGAGGGGGCTCTCTGTGCTCTATGTGTAGGTAGAGACTAGAGAGAGGAGGGGGCTCTCTGCACTCTATGTGCAGGTAGAGACTAGAGAGAGGAGGGGGCTCTCTGCGCTCTACAGTATGTGTAGGTAGAGACTAGAGCGAGGAGGAGGCTCTCTGCGCTCTACAGTATGTGTAGGTAGAGACTAGAGAGAGGAGGGGGCTCTCTGTGCTCTACAGTATGTGCAGGTAGAGACTAGAGAGAGGAGGGGGCTCTCTGTGCTCTACAGTATGTGTAGGTAGAGACTAGAGAGAGGAGGGGGCTCTCTGTGCTCTACAGTATGTGCAGGTAGAGACTAGAGAGAGGAGGGGGCTCACTGCGCTCTACAGCATGTGTAGGTAGAGACTAGAGAGAGGAGGGGGCTCTCTGCGCTCTACAGTATGTGTAGGTAGAGACTAGAGAGAGGAGGGGGCTCTCTGCGCTCTACAGTATGTGTAGGTAGAGACTAGAGAGAGGAGGGGGCTCTCTGCGCTCTACAGTATGTGTAGGTAGAGACTAGAGAGAGGAGGGGGCTCTCTGTGCTCTACAGTATGTGCAGGTAGAGACTAGAGAGAGGAGGGGGCTCTCTGCGCTCTACAGCATGTGTAGGTAGAGACTAGAGAGAGGAGGGGGCTCTCTGTGCTCTACAGCATGTGTAGGTAGAGACTAGAGAGAGGAGGGGGCTCTCTGCGCTCTACAGTATGTGTAGGTAGAGACTAGAGAGAGGAGGGGGCTCTCTGTGCTCTACAGCATGTGTAGGTAGAGACTAGAGAGAGGAGGGGGCTCTCTGCGCTCTACAGTATGTGTAGGTAGAGACTAGAGAGAGGAGGGGGCTCTCTGTGCTCTAGAGTATGTGTAGGTAGAGACTAGAGAGAGGAGGGGGCTCTCTGTGCTCTACAGCATGTGTAGGTAGAGACTAGAGAGAGGAGGGGGCTCTCTGTGCTCTACAGCATGTGTAGGTAGAGACTAGAGAGAGGAGGGGGCTCTCTGCGCTCTACAGTATGTGTAGGTAGAGACTAGAGAGAGGAGGGGGCTCTCTGTGCTCTACAGCATGTGTAGGTAGAGACTAGAGAGAGGAGGGGGCTCTCTGTGCTCTATGTGTAGTAGGGATGCACGATATATCGGCAATCATATCGGTATCGGCCGATGTTGGTCATTTTTTAACATATCGGTCATATCGGTATCGGTCAGATGTTGCAATGTTAATATCGGTTATCATTATCAGCCAAATTCTTCACATTGATATGAAATAATGCAGTAAATCTATGATGTATGGGCTTTTCCAAAGGCTTTGCAAATAAAGAAATGCATAACTTTTTCAAATTCAGTGTTAACATGTGTTTTTCAGTATGTACAAAATGTGATGATCATAAAAATGTGGTTTTATACAGATCATATCGACATCGGTAAATATCGGTTATCGGCCATAACGGCAATGTTAATATCGGTTATCGGCATCGGCCAAAATTTTCATATCGGTGCATCCCTAATGTGTAGGTAGAGACTAGAGAGAGGAGGGGGCTCTCTGTGCTCTATGTGTAGGTAGAGACTAGAGAGCAATACTGACAGCGTGGTATAGTAAATGATTCCATTCCAGAAAGAATGAAGAGAGTCGAGAACACGGTGAGCCGTACCTGGTTGTTCGAATGACCAAAAAGCCACTGAAATGGCCGCTAATGGCTCATTTATACACTTTTCATACGTAAATAGATGTGTCCGTTCCAAACGGTGTAATTGTCACTGCCCACATACTTCCATGCGTCTTTCACGTTTATATCATGTTAAGCAATACATTCACCAGTGGGCAGTAGAGGGTCAAATGCATGAGTGTGTGTGTGGTTTTCCTGCGTTTCATGCGTATCCGTAAGCTTTCAGATGACGGACAGAAAACGCACAAAATGAACGCAGAGTACGGACAGAAGGCTCTGTCCGTCTCCGTCTTTAACGTAGAGTATAATTGGGCCTTAACAGATCCCAAAAGATGCAAGCTGGGGGTGCATTGCATTATGGTATATTGAGGCCACTGTCAGGGAAAGAAATTGGTATAGTTGCCTCTTCTCCAATGGATCTCTCCCTCTATGACTCCCTCTATGAACTTGCTCTTTCAAACTGTCACCAAAGCCCGATGTTTACTGTTGATGGTGATGATGAAAAATTGCATACAAACTCCATTTGCAGCTGCACTGGAAATACTGATAATAATGATCTAGATTTGGCCAGATATCCACACGAATAAGAACAATATGTTTGAAATAAATCTAATCTAACAATACACCATCAAACAATACAATGGACCCAGGGACACATGGTACTTTGCCAATAGCTGTATTTCAACAGTGTTGATATGTTTTAGAGTGTTTTAGATATAGATATAAAGCACCTCATGGATCCAGTAACTCACTGACTCAACAGTGTTGATATGTTTGAGAGTGTTTTAGATATAGATATAAAGCACCTCATATAAATAAAGTAACTCACTGACTCACGGTAACCTGTATGGGTCCCTAGTGGAGGCTGAGAACACTGTTTGGTCTGCAACACCACTAACTGTGTAGGGTGCTCTGACACTGAGACAGCTTCTGTGATAGCTTCTGAGCTTGTGTGTGTGTGTGCGTGTGTGTGTGTGTGTGTGTGTGTGTGTGTGTGTGTGTGTGTGTGTTTTAATATAGGAAACTGACAAACTATGTGACCTGCCTCAAGGCTGTATTGACTCACCATGATGCCAAACCAGTTTTCTGCCCATTTTTATCTTTCAATATTACCCCGGGGAGGACAATAAGAACTTTTGTGACTTTTCCAAAGTGTTTGTGTGTGTGTGTGTGTGTGTGTGTGTGTGTGTGTGTGTGTGTGTGTGTGTGTGTGTGTGTGTGTGTGTGTGTGTGTGTGTGTGTGTGTGTGTGTCAGTGTGTGTGTGTGTAGGTGTTTCTGTGTACAGTACGTGTGTCAAAGTATACTGATAGTGTGGAAAGTCATTATAATATATCTACCTGACAGGGCTTCATGTTTTTATGTTTACAAATGCATATTTTATTCTTATGATCTAGGACAAAGCAATACACATAACTGTGATGGCTGTAGCCGTTTATTTTGATTGTATTATTGTATTCCTGTCAAGTTTTATGTTGCAACTCAACCCTAGACTGGGTCGTAACCATTCGTAACATAACACATAACTAAGAGACAAAACAACTAAGACCTAAACCTGTCACAATATTAAGATGTGAAATATTTGGGTCCCTTCAAACTCACTTTTAAAGTATTGGGACCCTATCTTCCCAAACGCGCTAATTTAGCGTTTGCGCTCGTTTAATTGTAATTTGGAACGGAACATTGGCTGCCCCATGCCAAAGTAGGTGGTTCAGCGATAAAATGTGATGGCATTACCCTATCGTCAGCAGCGCTGACTGAGAATTACTTTGCGCTAAGAGCTTTGAAAAGGACCTCTTACGCGCAAATACCTCGCTGCGCTGGGTTGCGCACCATAATCTCCGTGCAGCGCAGCGCAGTGGAAAGTGGAATTCCTTTTGGATGTCATTACGCACAGCCTTGCCACGCCAAGACATCAAATTATGCTGCTAAAATTGGGTATTAGAAGATAATTCAGTGAGGCAATCAACTATAACTCACTGAGAAACTTTTATCACATCACAAAGAGGGAAATTAATTGAGAAAACTTGTTGGACAATGGAGATAGGCTATTTACCTTCATAAGCCGGAGGGTCGTTGGCACCACAGACGATCTGTCAATAAGCTCTCTCTGTCCTCGCACAAGTGAGTACACTCTATTACGCATGGAAAGAATTACAGCATATTGCATGCCTCGTGCAAACAGCCATTGCGAGATGGGAATCTGATTGGTTTTGATTGACGTAATGCCCAGCATTGCCTGGCCACGCCTGTGAAAAATTCTGGTAGTTAAGACCACCCAAATCCCGTTTGCGCAGGTATTTTGGGGCTCAGATGATTTTGGCACGGCTCTAATTTGCATTACTGTTTGACCAGCTGGTCACTCACATGTACTTCCACACTCAAACCACTTGAGTCACTTTATAAGAGAGCCTTGAAAGTATTTGACAAAAAACCTTGTTCATATCACTACTGTAACATTCTGGTTAAACACAACTTCCTAAGCTTCAACAACTTCATTACCTTTAAATATGCTTGCACCATCTACAAAGTTCTAAATGGCCTTGCTCCTCCCCCGCTAAATGAGTACATCAAGCGGAGACCTGTATCTGGATCCACATCCAGAACCACCAGAAGTGCACCAGTCAGAGGCGACTGTGTCATCCCATCCAGGCGCACCACCTTTGGCCAGACGGTTTTGTCTGTCAAGGGGGGCAAACTCTGGAACACAATTCCCTCCTCTATTAGGGAAGTTCCAACGCTGAGCATGTTTAAAGGTCAAATGAAGAGATGGCTGAAGTCCACTCAAACCTGTACACATAGTTAAGGGTAAAGATCAAGAATGGTTCTACTGTATTGGCTATGTGGGTAGTTTGCTGTACATTTCTTTCTTTTTATATTTGTTAAAACTTTTTTAAGAGTATAGTTACTCTGATTGTATACTTGTGTATTAGCTAGCTCTCTTTCGGGACCACTAATTGACAGTTGCGTGGGGCGGACTGCTATCTTCCCTGCCTTAAGGCAAACAGGTGCACAAGCACAAATAGGGGATAGCGGCTTTACCAAGATAGGGCTCATTATGTTTTATGTTTGATCCTCTCTCTGTTTTTATTTGACTCCAAGTTCATCCAGCTAAATCTTTGTCCAGAACAATTTACTGTGTAAGTCACAAAGACAACCTCTTATTAGTATAGTATAGTAACTCTACTAACTCTAAATTCTTTACCCACCCCCATACTGGTAGGAAATTCAATATACGTTATTTTATCAATTGCAATAGTACTCATGTCATTTACCTTCTAAAATGTCCTTGCGGACTGGCTTATGTAGGCCAGACCAAAAGACCACTTAAAATCAGAATATCTGAACATAAAACTGCTATACGCACCAAAAACCTTGATTATGCTATGGCCAGACATTATAACCAAGCCAACCATGGCTCCCCAGCAACCCTAAGATTATGGGGGATTGAAAGAATATCCATTTCCTCGAGGGGTGGGGATATTATTAAAAAAACGTCTATGTAGAGAAGCATTTTGGAGCCACACATTGGAGACCTTGGAGCCTTCAGGCCTTAATGAAGAGCTGAGCCTTTCCCCCTTTCTCTAGACCAGGGGCACTCAATTAAAATTCAAAGAGGTCCAGTTAGAGAAAATGTCCTCAAGCAAAGGTCCGGACCATTGTAACGTAGCTTACGCTATGATTTCAGTGCCATTGAACTCAATGATTGAAGTAGCCTAATGGTACAATGTCTGTATGTAGTCAACAACTGACTGTTAAATCTAAATAAACATCAATAATGCTTATTTACAGTTTTCATATTTAACTGGATTAATTATACATAACTAGCCTACTATAATAAATAAATGATCTTTTCTCATTTCAAGTAAAATAATGCATTTAAAAATAACATACAACAGAGTGCTTTGGAAAAATGTGCATCTTAAAATGAAGTGCTTTAATTTAAGAGAAATAAGTTTCCCCTTTTCTTCACTCCATTTCACATTTAACACTCTCAGCCAACAAACAACCTTTTCTCTTGAGAGAAGTGAGCTCCCTGTCTATCTATCTATCTGTCTGTCTGTCTGTCTGTCTGTCTGTCTGTCTGTCTGTCTGTCTGACGATCAACCTCGCATGCCGTTGCGTTGGGCAGTGAGTGTGCCCTGGTGTGTGTGTGTGTGTGTGTGTGTGTGTTTGCTCATGTGTGGCGCTTCCATAGACAGGTCAGGATCGCACCGCACTTCACACGAGACATACTGGTTTTGATCTGCTCGTAAGAACAATGAATGGACATGTAAGAGTGGTTTCTTTTGAGCACACCATGTGAAATTACTATCTCTCGCCTCGCGTCACCTCCCCTCCGTCCGTGTGCTCTCGCAGCACCACTCGAAGCAACAGAGAGAAACGATTCGCTTATTTGATTGGCCGAGTAGCATCACGTGTGATGATTTACAGCGCATTCATTGGTCTGTGAGCTTCCTGGCAGATAAACCGGTAGTACCGTAAATACTGTAAAAGCACGTGCCGGTTAAAATAGAAACGCTCCGTGAAAATGTAAGTTATCAATGATTTGTAGGTTATAGGGCTCGGTCCGGATAGGACGGCGTCTCGGTCCGGATGCGGACCGGAGTCCGGACTTTGAGGATCGCCGCTCTAGACGGTCTCTAATAAATATATTTGGCTGCTTATTATTATGGGCTTTTTCTTTTTCTTACTCTGAGTGCTTTGTACTTTGTTTATTTAGTCTAAACACATTGTACTTTTTAATGTTTAACACTAGGCCTTTTATTTTGGCCTTCTTATCCCTTGTACTTAAGTATGTATCTCTCTGTGTGGGGCTGTCCCATGTGAAACTGCTGCACCTCACAGCTCATTATTGGTGGAAGACAGTCATTGGCTGATTGAATGCACTGCTCCTGTTACTCACCTGTTGGTAGTTCTTTTTAAATGCCTCCCCAGCCTCTGTCTGTCATGACTCTGATGAAGACGCATATGGCGTCGAAACGCCTGTTACTTTGCACCTTAATAAAAGGCATTGAACCGTCCGAGCTGCTCCAGTTTCCTTCCTTTTACTACAACCTCTTATAAGCCACAAGGCAGTACAAACCAGATTGTCGCTTTTGCACAGACTACCTATATCTTCTTAAGATTTATGTAGAAACCTTAATTATAGTAGGAATTATAGGCTAGCAGTGTCTGATCTCTAGCTGCTACAGCCAAGACACAACCTATAGGTGTTAAGCCTATGGTTGCTTGCTTGCTTGCTCATTCATTCTTTCGTTCATTCTTTCATTCGTTCATTCATCCATTCTGTTGTAGAATGGAATTTGTATCAATAACATTCTTCTCCCGCATAACCAACACCTCTATTGCCGAGAGTGTGAAGGTGGGCAGCTTTGAGATAAAACCATTTGAGATCAAAATAATAATTGAAGCCAGGAGTCCAGGAAGTGACTTATAAAAATGTATTTCAGCCAGACATATATCTTTGCAAATAGAAGCAAAGATACTGCATCATGAGTGACAGGTGTACACGAATACAGTAAAGATTTAGATCATCATGATGTTTTGGCTAGGAGCAGAGGAGAGAGGAGCTGGAGCCGAGCAAGGTCAGAGAGGGGGAGAAAACTGCAGGAGTCAGCCACGTGTGACATGACCCTGTTAGGCAGAGGGTGATTGTGTCTCCAAATGTTCCTGTCTGTGTGTTATGCAGCATTGACCTACGTGTAGGGATGTCATGATACTAGAATTTCTACATCGATACCGATACCCTGGAAATTTTCTATGCTACGCGGGGGGGTGACAACACATCAAGAGGCATAAAAAATAAACAAAGACAGATGGACGGACAGATGCCTGCTTCTCCATAATCTAGGCCCAATAAAACTAATTCAAAACTTTGCACTGACACAGCAGATTACCCCTGCTCCAGTCATCAGCCTATCAGAACACTTTGAGCTTGTTGAAGCAACAGATACCCAGCAATGACAGGGAGGGAGAAATCAGTAGTATGTTAGATTTGTCATTAAGAGCAAAGCACTGCTGATAATGATACTGTTGCAAATGAGCATTGGATCCGTTTTAAATTTTTAGTATTGATTCTTATCGATACTATCAATACCTGTTGCAAATGAGTATTGTATCCGTTTAAAATTTTTAGTATTGATTTTTATCGATACAAGTGTTCCTTTAAAGCAACACTATGCTGTATCCTTTACTAAATTGGGATTTCGAGAGAGAAGAAAACATGTAGTTCTTTTGAAGTGAGTTTTGAGAGCAGGGATGAAATGGGACAGCTCAACTGTAGAAGTGAGTTTTGAGAGCAGGGATGGAGAAGGCTCACCTGTAGAAGTAGGAGCAGCCTCGCACTGTGTTGTGGCTGAAGTATTCCTGGGTTTTCTCATTGCCGAAGTCTTCCAGAGGATCAGCCCATAGCAGGTCGCACATGGGCCCAAAGGCTGGGGGCTCCTTGAACCGGTCCAACTGAACACAAAGAAGCAGAAATTTACTTTATGAAAACTCACACAAACTGCTCAAATGTACACAACCAACGCAAGACCTGGTAACACTGAGGCAGTAGGTTGTTACCTTCCTTATGTCATCTAAGGTGTGTATTTCGGGTGACAGACCACCATGGACACACAGGAACTGTTGGTTCATGAGAGCAGCCAGGGGAAGGCAGTCAAATGCATCCATACACGAATCATACACCTGTTCTGAGTACTTGATTTTACCTGTGGATGACAAAGAGAGACTTACTGTAAATCAGTTGTGCCAGTATAATTACTAATACAGTAATATGATGTTTTGGTGATCATTATCAGTTTTTTTTGGCCAAGTAAGTTTGCACATTCAAGAAATTTGACTTGGTGGCTTGATGGGTATGGGTCATTAGAGAAATAGGACTCTTATCTATACAGTATGCACAGTTCTCTGTTGGAACCTGACTGTTCTGTTGCACTGAATGGATGCTATGGATGTCAGTAATAGAAAAGATTATTGTGAAAATAAATATACAGGTCTAGAGGTGGTAACACTGCTTAACAAGTAAACATGAATGATGCATCATGTGGCACCTCTTTGGGCCAATCAGTAAGAATTAAACAACCATTGTGGCGCCCAATAAGGCCAATCAGTGTAATTTTGGAAACAATTATCAAACAAAACAAAAAACAGAGCAATGAGACGTGTTATTCTTCCAGGTTTTGTCGAATTCAAATAGGTAGCGTCTGAGATATTACATGAGTTACGGACAATTGAACTAACGTAGTTTCACATTTGAAAAGTTTAAACCAGAGCAATGGTTCTACATTTCTACTCGATTTGCAAAAAGCATTTGATACTGTTGATCACCGGATTTTACTTTATAAATTGAAGGCTCTTGGTTTTAATAATTCTGCCACAGAGTGGATCAGATCTTATCTATCGGCGCGATACCAGAAGGTCGACGTCAATGGGACTCTGTCAGGGGTAAGACTCAACATCTGTGTGGCTCCCCAAGGAAGTGTTTTGGGACCTCTTATGTTTTAGTTTATGTTAATGACATGAAGGTTGCTTGCTCTTGTCCCCTTTTTCTTTACGCGGATGACTCCGACCTTGTTGTTTCACATAAGGGATAAGGGCATGGTGGAGAGCTGTCTGAGTATTGGAGAGTGTAAGTAAATGTCTCACAGATAATAGGCTCTCTCTTCACTTAGGTAAGACAGAGTCGATTCTCTTTGGGACCAAGGTAAAATTGGGTAGATCACCTGGCTTTAATGCTAAGGTTGGAGACACAGTAGTATCAACAAAAGGCTGTGTTACTTATCTAGGCTGTGAGCTGGACCATTCTCTCACCGGGGAGAGAATGGGCTTAAAAGTCATAGCAAAAGTCAACCAAAAAATCAAATTCCTTGCCAGAAAGTCTAAAAAAACAAACAAAAGCCCTGAAATTGTTGTCCATAGCTTTAGTGCAACCCCACTATGACTACGCATGTACAGTGTGGTATACCAGTACCCCCAAGTACATCAAAACTAAATTACAGACAAGAGATGACAATTGAGATGCCATGACAATTGATGAGTTGTGTTGAATCTATCCTCTCGTACCATGTTGACCGCTCCCAATTCACAGAACTGAAATGGTTGTCTATTGAGAGCAGGGTCAGGCATTTGAAGTTGTGTCTCACACACAGAATAGTCCATCCCCCACTACTTAAAACAGTATTTTAAACTCGTCAGTGATACTCATGAGCATTCTACCAGAGCTAATGAAACAAATGTTGTCCCCTGTAGGTTTAGGACTGCTTCAGGAAAAAACACAGTTCTGTACTCAGCAGCTACAGAATGGAATCTGTTGTCACATGGGTATGTAATGTCTTCATTGTTTGTAATACTGTGCATGGTGTATGTATGCTGATGTTGCTGTTTTTATGTCTTAAATGGTGCGTGCTGTGCTGACCATTGATTGTTTGCTTGTTTATTTTACAAATGAGGAGACTGTGTATTTTGAACATCTGTCAAATAAAATCTATCTATCTATCTATCTATCTATCTATCTAATGTATCTATCTATCTATCTATCTATCTATCTATCTATCTATCTATCTATCTATCTATCTATCTATCTATCTATCTATGTGTCATGCATCATGTCAGATATTGTGCATGATGGATAGATATACGGATGGACGGACCGGGACCAAACCCTCCTCTGATTTCATTATGGGGGACAACCACCACCATTAGCCAATGACTATATAATATTATAATTATATAATACTGCATTAATTAGGTTTTAATCATTTTCATGTGGCAACACAAGAATCAGGCTAAAATGTCCTTCTATGTTATCTCAGTGGTTCTGGTGGTGCGCAAAACAGGGAATACTTTCATTGGGTATGAGGCTCTGTTACTGCTACATGTACGTATAGTGAGAGACCCAGAGAAATGAAGCCTTTTACCTTTGTGGCTGTGTGAGTGTGTGCATGTTTTATCATAACTCCCAATTATTCCCCATTATTCAAAGACAAACCCCTCCATTTTTGTCCTCTCATATTCACCTTATGTTCAGACGCGGGGGTGGGCCAAATTCTTCCGGGTCGTGTTAACACGTCCGGCGGTCACGGCGCGAAATATGAAAGAACGTCATGAAGAAGAGAGTTGTTTTTGTAGCGGACAGCGCAGTAGGTAAAATAAAGAACGTAGCCTACTACTTTGAGCTCGGTACACAGCAAGCAAGCGAGTATCCACTGTTAGCCAGGTCAGATAACGTTATCATCGACAATGACGAGCACTTTCTTGTAAAACATACCTGGACTCCAACAAAGAAAGCTTCAGATAGTTTTCTCTCCTCCAAGCCGCTCGAGCCACTTACGTCTATAAGACCCGCAGACATTAACGTAATTCCCTGGAATGCGAGACTTAACGAGCCAGTTACATGGCGTTGCATTCTTAGACATTGCCGTTTGCTTTTATTTGGTATGTTACATACAATTGGCTAAATTATTAGTTAATTCAGAGTTAGATGATATTGGAGCAGCCAGCCATTTTCTTTTTCTTTTTTTTTTTTTAGCCGGAAGTCGTCACACGACCACACAACCGGGTCAAATGGGCGTGGCTACATAAGGTGAATAGAATTAACTTCACCCTCTCTACAGAAAGCTACACCAGTTATCATTTCCACTAAAAAGCGCTCCAGGCTACATATGACATTCGTGAGACAGAGAGAAAAAAATAACAAGATAAGCACTGAAAGGTACTCACATTCTTGTTTGAAGGTGAAATATTCTGTCAAATGTCTACATTCATGATTTCCTCGAAGTAAAAATAGCGTCTTTGGATAGAGGATTTTCAGCGACCAAAGGTATAAAACACACTGTCAAAAAATACACGGAACAAAGTGTTAATTTCAGCAAACAGCTAGAAACATCAATTTGATATAAGATATGTTATGCATGATATCAAGCCCTGGCCTCGTCTATGGTTGCCCGTGAGCCAGAGAGAAGGCTTCAAATCAACCTTTAGCTGACTGTGGTTACTTTCATTTGAATAATATTATAATGCAGGAATAACAACTGTGCTGACTGATCTTGACAGCTGACAAAGATTCTCTGATAGTTTCAGGAATTGGTAGAGCATGCCTGTTTGCCCTCAAGTCAAGAGGTGAGCTTAATGCAAATTCACAGTGTCTGCGTTTACTGCTTGTTTGTTCATTTATTCTTCATCTGATCCTTCCTTCCTTCCCTCCTTCCTTCCTTCCTTCCTTCCTTCCTGGGGCTCCTGGCTGCATATTACAGTAAGCACCTGTGTTATTCCGCAACCAGTTTAGCTTCAATTAAGAGCCAAGTCGGTCTTTGAGACTAGACTGAACTTGTGACATTGAGTGTATATGCCATATACTTTATGGTAAGTTCTTATCTGTATGCTTACCAGTGTTTCATAAACAATGTATAATAAGAGTTGAAATTTCTTTCAATTACTTGATAATATTATGATTATTCTTACCTCAATACTGAAGTAGCCACGGTCCACATAGTCCCCAAGGAACAGGTACCGTGTTGTGGCTGGTGATCCTCCCACTTCAAACAGCTTCATAAGGTCAAAGAACTGCCCATGGATGTCCCCACACACTGGAAAAACACAGAGAGGGAGAGCACATGTTACAAAATCTCAGAACTACGGGATTCTCCCAATTTAAACTTTGTGTGCAGTGCGTCTATATGAGTGGAGAGAAAAGTCCTCTTAGAATAAGTGTATGTTTGAGTGTCCATGCAAATGTGTAATGTCTGCTTTTATAAGGAGTGCAGGCAATCAGCTTCTTAAGGTTAGGAGACCTGTTCATCCAGCAGAGATATGTGGCTCCAGAGGGAGAGGGGTGTATCTATCAATATTTTGGGGACAGCTGCTTACCTTTACATGTAAATAAAAAGTGCAAAGATGCAGCTATTTGCATTTATATTCTGTAATTGTTCCACTGTTCAACAAATTCAACTATTTGAATAGTATTTCCAATAAATCTGGAAGTGGCGATGGAGACTGAAATGTAAAAAAAAAAAAAAAAAAACACAAAGTCGTTTTCTCTCTCTCCTTGTAAGCATTGCCATTGCTTTTGTTGAAAAATGAAAATATGAAAGTCAGTAATAAAGTGATTTTCCGTACAGGTTATGTAACCATAAACATTATAAACACAATCATATATACAGTATAGCCATAAACGATTCTAAACACCCTGAACTTACTAAATGCTAGTGCGAACTGCATGAACAGTGGGGGAATTCTCACTCTGTCCCTATCTCTGGCTACTGTTGTATACTCAAATGTGTAAAGTTGTATCTTGTGAGAACAAGTAGTATGCAGCGTTGGGGAGACACAACATCCTGGTGCAGACGTTCTAAGCTCTTTGTCCCATAATATGAGTTTTTTAACAATAGAAATGGCAGCAGTTCCTCCTGCCCTGATGCAGTGTCTCACATGGAGATGTTCCTGGTGTCAACAGCCGGCAGCCACCCTAGGAGGCTGAGTAGGACTGGGAGCTCCAGCCCCCCTGGGAGACACATGCATTTTCCAGGTGAATACTGCGGCTCCCGAGTGCAAACCTACATTTCATTTCCTCACTGGCTTCAATTTTTCATTATTATCATTCTCTGTCTCCTTCTCTCCTCCTCATCCTCCATCTCCTCTCTTTTCTGTCTCCTATCAGTTCCACAGTGGCCTTCGCCCACTCAAAGCTTAGAGCAATGTGAGTGGGAGACTGCTGGTGTGACTAAAGCAATCAAACACGTGTGCGCGCACACACACACACACACATACACACACACACACACACACACACATGCGCGCACACACACACACACACACACACACACACACACAAGTAAAGATTCACAATTGCATAAATGTCTCATAATAAATGCCTCACAATATATGAATGCATGCACGCGCGCGCACACACACACACACACACACACACACACCGCTGCCGAGACATTCAAACATAGCTCTAGCTCAAGAGATAAAACAGACCTCCATATCCATGCTCACAAATGCCCATACACAATACTCAGATCATCATCCATATTTCATGCTTAAAGCCTCCATTTTCCTGACCCCAGTCAAGGCAAGCAGCCTCTGACTTCTCCTGAGGTCAATGTGTGCATTTCATCCATTTGCCACCTTCTTCTAACTACTGGACCCAATGCTGGGTCAACTCTCATTTACAGCGCACTTAGTTGCAGAACTTGTGAAGACACCTACTGAATGCCATGTTACTGGAGGATGTTGATTGAACAGGGAGTGTACAGGAGCAGCAGAGTGCTTTTGAATGTGGTGTGTATGACAACGTGACAACACTTTGATACATGCACCAAAACCAGATGTCCACAGTGCAAATGGTTGGTGTATTTTCAAACATATAAGAGGGAAAGAGGGATGCACGATATGGATTTTTAGAGCCGATACGATAACCGATAAATATATTCTTCTTGGCCGATAACCGATACGATATAACCGATAATTATTATAATACATATATATATATATATATATATATATATATTTTTTTTTAAACCTGTATTTTATGCACACCTGGGGTTAAAAAAGGGTTAGGGTAGATGTATGGATATAGTGAGCATAGCTCTGACCTAACCAAATCTAACTGACATCACTGTGAACGCAAAACAAAGAAAACTTCTGATATAATATGATTGTTTTAATAAAGTGTATCACTCAATTATAGTCAATACAAAAATAAAGGCTTTTATAGAACGGAAAGCCAAGCTGCTTAGTCTGCAGATAAAACACAATGACAAAAGGCATAGTAATTTAGACTCTTATTGTCATACTGATCTGTTAAAATTTTGCATGGGTTCCAGTTCTCAGTGAGTTGTAGCCTGGGCCCAATGAATGGGGGAGGAACAACACCATCTGTGTTGTTTCACTTTTTACTGAAAAATGCTGCCACCAGATTAAAGAAAAGAACCCTATGTTGACTGACGCTTTTTATGTAGCCTAATGTGCGCGACTGCGCCTTTGTTTTCATTATTGGCTGTTAGATGGCTCTGTCCAGCACTATGGTCCAGCAGCTAACGCTAACTAGCGCGGTTAGCTTAACGTTAGCGAGTGGTTGCGAGTTAAATACACAATCCCTGGATGTTTCATTTCGGGTAAAGGGGTTTCCATTAGTTTCTATAAGTTTACGCAAGCTCTGTGTATTAAGTGCTTTTGCGGGGCTGTTTGATCACAAGCCACAGACTGTAAATGTCACAAGCATTTTGTCTGCCAAGCGGACGAGCCTGCAGGGTAGGCCGCACGACGAGCTAATGCTAACAAAACTCGCTAACAATAACAACAAACATATCCGCTGCATCATCGCCAGCTTTGGTTTAACGTAATGCCAGCTTAGAGGTTTCCCCTCCTCTCGGAACCTGTGTGGGACATGGATTGCAAATTACAGTAGTTTGATAATTCTGAAACTGCAGCAACACACTGGCAGCAGCCATGTTTGCGTCGCAGCTGTGATGTCACGAATGTGCGACAACAAAAGCTCCGCTTCCGAGGCAAAAAATAAAGCAGGATTATTATCGGATAATTTATCGGAAAAAGGCCATTATCGGAATAATAAATAATAACGCAAATGGCCATATTGGCCGATAATTTATCGGTCCGATAATTATCGTGCATCCCTAGAAAGAACGAAAGAAAGTAAGAATGAAAGAAAGTAAGAAAGAAAGAAACTACGAAAGAAAGTAAGAAAGAAAGAAATTAAGAATGAAAGAAAGAAAGTAAAAAAGAAAGAAAGAACGAAAGAAAGTAAGAAAGAAACTAAGAATGAAAGAAAGAAAGTAAGAAAGAAAGAACAAAAGAAAGTAAGAAAGAAAGAACAAAAGAAAGTAAGAACAAAAGAAAGAAAGAAACTAAGAATGAAAGAAAGAAAGTAAGAAAGAAAAAACAAAAGAAAGTAAGAAAGAAAGAAAGTAAGAAAGAAAGAAAGTAAGAAAGAAACTAAGAATGAAAGAAAGAAATTAAGAAAGAAAGAACAAAAGAAAGTAAGAAAGAAACTAAGAATGAAAGAAAGAAAGTAAGAAAGAAAAAACAAAAGAAAGTAAGAAAGAAAGAAAGTAAGAAAGAAAGAAAGTAAGAAAGAAACTAAGAATGAAAGAAAGAAATTAAGAAAGAAAGAACAAAAGGAAGTAAGAAAGAAACTAAGAATGAAAGAAAGAAAGTAAGAAAGAAAGAACAAAAGAAAGTAAGAACAAAAGAAAGAAAGAAACTAAGAATGAAAGAAAAAAAGAAAGAAAGTAAGAAAGAAAGAAAGGAAGAAAGAAAGAAAGGAAGAATAAAAGAAAGAAAGAAAGAACAAAAGAAAGAATAAAAGAAAGAGAGAAAGTAAGAAAGAAAGTAAGAACATAGGAAAGAAAGAAAGAAAGAAAGAAAGAAAGAAAGAAAGAAAGAAAGAAAGAAAGAAAGACAAATTAACATAAACAAACAACAGGGCCCAAGCATAAAGCATGATGAACACAAGCTGTTTGGAAAGAAAGAAAGAAACGCTATTGGGTGGAATATTTATGTATGCCTTTTGGTTCATCATGAGGTAATCACTGAAGACTCACTATTTTAGTTAAAGTAATTTGATTTTGATACAATACAAGATTTCCCCCCCAAATATTATTAAATTAGTATATTATGGCAAGGGAAAGTATTTAACCTGGTGAAGTAAAGTCTGAGGCCTCTCCAAAAAACAGACCAACGCTTATACCTTTTTTACATCAAAAGTCCCATTAGTACACGTGTTTTGTTACCCAGGAAAGCAGCAGGGGGTAGCAGCAGCAGCAGCATCGTCTTTTAATTAAGCAATATCACATGAGAGGGAGTGCTGTTGTTGGCTAATATCGTCACGGCTGTGATTCGGTCGTAGGCACGAGGCCGCAGGCCGAGTGCCGAAGATAATCACAGCTGTGACGATATTAGACAACAACAGCACGACCTCGAGTGTGATATTGCTTTTATACAACAGTTCTATTAAACAAAGCTGATTAAAAAAATGACAAAAAGCTGAGAAAATATATGATTTCTCTATTTATTCCTCCGCCAACAAAAATAGTCCCCTCAGCTTTCCGCTACGAGTTGCTGAAAATGTAGCCTAATTAACTGCAGGCTGCCTACTTTTTATGGTAACTGTCTGCCTTTCCGAAGCCCTGCCACTCCGAACGTTAACTTCCATTATTCGGACTGGCGGTCGTTCACCTTAGAAGCCGCAATGCCGACCTTAGGTTTAGGCGTGGGGTGGGAGAGGTTAGGTTTTGGGTTAGGGTCTTGGGGAGGACATGATCCCTTTCTGAGTGCCGATATTTCGGAGTGGCAGAACGTCGGAGTGGCAGCACGTCGGAGTGGCAGCATGTAACCACTTTTTATCATACACATTGATTTGCACCTTTTCATTTACTGTACAGCCAGTGAAATAAGAGTCTGGTGATGGCATGTATCATGTTAGTTATGTTAGGAAATAAATCCATCTTTGCGCTGTCGGTAGCTGTGTTACGCTTTGTGAATAACGTTCAATGTACCGTGGCTGGTGTTTGTTTTGTTGATTAGAGCAGCTGTGAAACATTTTAGACAACAGCAGCACTCCCTCTCGTGTGATATAGACCAAATCACCGTGACGTCACCATGTAAACAAATTTACTTCCGGGTACCACTTGGGGAAGGCGGCAGGTTTAAATGTGCGTGTTGTCATATAAATGCTGTCAAACCCTCTCGTTGTTTTCGGCCGACTACTTTCAATTTAAATGGTTAAACGGTTGGTAAACATGCTTGTCCGACGTATCTAGCCTTTCTTCTGTGTTTGTTTTGTGTAGTGTTAGCATGCTAATAACGTTTGTTTGTCTGTCAAACTCGCTGTTTTTTTGCAGACTCGTGAGAAGAGCCTGGTGACGCGAGGTTATTACAGACAGAGCTACTGACGCCAAGTTAATTTAATTTAGCTTCAAGTCTACTCTGGTCTGGTCCAACAGGTAAATTAGCTAGTCTGGTCTCCACTAACGTTAGTGAAAGTGTTGTTATGAATGATATTAAACAACAACACAACACGGACAAACCATTTTTGTCTTCTTTGTCTGTTTTTGTCTTCAACACGTCAGTTTGTGCCGTTCACCGCCATTATAATGTGTGGACCCAGGGGTACCCGGAAGTAAATGTAAACATCCCGCTGATTTGGTCTATTGCTTGAAGGGTTTTGTTGATTAGAGCAGCTGTGAAGCGTTTTGTTGATTAGAGCAGCTCTGAAGCGGAGTGATATAGCCTACCCTACACACAGTGAAGCGCCAGTGCGTTATTATGAAATATCAGCACTGGTAGGATCCCTCTTGTCCAATCAAATTGCTCGGCCGGAACTAACTGTTGTATAAACTTTTATATCGCACTCTCAATCCGCATTTCTCCACCGCTGCAGGCTGTCTCTTCCCCCTCCCCTTTTCCTTCTTCTTGCACGGCTGTTCAGATGCAGCTGTCCACCAGCCAAAACAAAATGGAAACATCCGGGTAAAAAATGTCAAACTAATGTGAACTAATGAGGCTATTTATTTAAACAAATAAATAGCCTCACTGATGCACGTTGGAGGAGAAAAACAACAACAAATGAAGCAGCAAACGTATCCAAAATACTCATTTTGATGTTAACACGTTCATTGCCAACAACGAGTTGAGTCGTCAAACACAATCCAGCTGTTCACTGCCAACGACGAGTTGAGTCGTCAAAAAAAAAAATTTTTTTTTTTTGACGGTGCTACGTGGATCAATGCCCCCCGCGTCTCCTATGGAGATATTGGAAGTATTGAATGTGTATAATCTATTTTACCGACCAGCTAGGTGGCGACGGTCCTCTCCCGACAGAGATAAAGTCAACCAAAAGCAGCCGCCTCCCGCGGCTGCTTCCTCCAAGGAAGGAAATCAAGGAAATGGCTTGGCGATTTTACAGTCAGAAACGAACGAGCCTCATTCTCATACTGTAGGCGGGGACGCTTTCGCGCTGCTGCGGTGGGGGGTTCCAGAAATGGACTGTGTGGGCAGCATAAAGCCTAGAGTCGCACGGGGCTTCATCGGGGCTCTCAAACCCAAGAGACGAGTGAGACCTATCCACACTCGCTGCCAGGGAGGGAGGCTGCTCAAACTCGCTGCCAGGGAGGGACGCTGCTCAAACTCCCAGCAGCAGAGCACTCACTTGTGACAAACGCAGGCTGAAAGCCACTAGACACGCCCACGGAGGGAGGAGTTGAAGGAGAGGGCGTTCGGAACTATATTGTTTGGATGTCTGATCTCTCACTGATGCCAAAAATAAATGGTTAAAGTGACTGTTCTGCCTGTTTGATTGAATTTCACAAAACTGCGATTATCTCAGCTTCCTGTCTCAGACGCTAAAACCATGCTGTACTCAACGGCTAATATCTACATAACTACTAACTCTACAAACTAACTCTTTTAGACAGAGAAAGCACACATTCTATTAGTACTTTTGTGAACTTTGTGTTGACAAACTCCAAGCAGAAAAGAATCCTCGGCTCTTGTAAAATGAGCCAGAATCCTCAAAAAAACGGCTTGGCAAAAGCTACCTACAGCAAAAAAAAAACGGCTGGCAGTCAATGTGTTAAGATGACATAATAGTGAAGCTGTAAAGCATTACTCAAAATGTGAACGTTATAACGAGGGCTTTATTTTGAAAGAGCTAAAGCGGACGACCTACTTACATTCTGGCTGACTTGACGCAGTCTATGCGCCTGGGGCTGGCTGGGCTGTGTGGGGTGCACTGCACTCATGCATGACAAGAGACACTTTTCTCTCGCCATATTCTGTCAATTAACTGTTAAGAATCAGCCTGTGGAAATCACTGAATCTGTACTGACACACACGCGTTGGACCACCGCCAAGATTTATATCACCGTGATGTGCAGAGCCGTCGCGTAAAAACCCACTTAACTTGTAGGGTCACTCTATCAGCTAAACGGGCCGGCTTGGAAACTTTTAGACTGAAGAAAATGCCACTAGTTTGTGGATATTAGTGGGATTTTTGGCCAGTCTAAAAGGGGCTTTAGAGACATACATATGGGCCCTATCGTCGCAAAAGCGGTAATTTATCGCTTGCGCGTGTTTAAAGCCCCAATCAGTAACTTTTTCACCTTAATATAACAGCTTTTTAGTCGTTGAGGATGGTAGAGTGACTTGTAACAGGGAGAATGTCACCTGTATTGGTCACACACACCGCCCTCCAAAGGCCTCTCCTGGGACTAAGCAATTTGGTGCCTGCGTGCCGGTAAATGGTGCCGGTGGCAAGATGCACGCATGCGCTGTACAGCGGGAGCGTTGTGTTCATGAAAACAAGGAAGTAACTGGATTTGCTACGAAAATGATGTTTCACGTAACTATGGATTATTATTTCATCACGTGGTGAGTACCCGATGTCACAACATGTAGGCCTACATAGAGCTTTCTGGCGCTGTGAGTACCCAATGTCACAACATGTACATAGAGCTTTCTGGCGCTGTGTTTTGTTGACTTTGAACGACGATATCGATATTGATACTATTGCACACAGAGGGCGCAGTTTCTCCAATAGGAAAACTTGGAAAAGTTGCTGAATGGGGCTTTAACGCCGGGCGCAGTGCAAATAAATGGGCGTTGTCAAGTCATCTGCTATTCTCTGTGATGCGCAAAATACCATTTGCGTGCGGTGTAAAGGGGATTTGGGATTATAATTTATTTATTTTCTTTATCACTGAGAGCGAGGCGGAGTGTGATATAGCCTAACCGAGAGGGAGATGAGAGCTGACAGAGATGAATGTAGGCTACTCAAAGGGGGGAAATAATTGTAGACTAATATTAGGCTATTAATTATAGCATTGGTGATTAATTAATCTGGGCGATGCAGTATGGTGTGCGTGTGTGTGCAAGCGTGTGCGTGAGGTTTCGGAGAGAGAGGGACATCCGTGCGTAATGTATCCAAGCCAGGATTTCCCCTGCACTCAGTCAATGCAACCGTGCATACCAACGGTGAAGTTTCGCTGAGTGTTATTGCAGCGTTAATTTTTTCGGACCAAGGTCAATTTTTCTGAAATTCGCTTCCGACGTGTACACATCTGTTGCTGTGATTGACAGGTGGGTCATTTCATGCTGTATATTCGCATCGCTCTTCGTGTGTAACTAGCCTGACTCCGCCAGATGGGGGCGGCATTGTTCCACAAATTCACAATCCCACCTCCGTCTGACCTCGGCTCAAGATTGGAGTTTAAACCGACCCGCGCCCAGGCGACCCAATCAGCGTGAGCTACGGGCGGGCTTTAGGCGAGACCGGGTGTGACGCCACCGAGAAGCGCCTGTGCGTTTGTAGTTCTTTCACTATTCAACATGGCGGCGGCTACCAAGGCTAGCTCCAGTGGGCTGGTCAAACATTCTATTCAAAACAATAAGCTAACATAAACGTTAAACACTTGATCTTACAGTGAGTACGAAACCGTAACTGTATTGCTGTAACGTTATCAACTATGAACGTTAGTAAACAAGACATTGTTGTAGAATTTGGGGAGATAGCCTTCAGACCGTTGCTAGGCTGGGAGAACTTAGCAGCCATCAGCTAGCTGTAAGGCTAGTGAATGGCTAGCCGTTAGCCATTCACGCCAGAGTCACACAAACACAAAGCCCTTCTCACCACTGCCCAGTAAACATGTAATCTCTTAAACCATCATTTTTGTTCCAAATAGAAATAAATCATAACGTTAATCAAAATGCCACTGAAATATTAGCTAATCAACACAGAACTGCAAAGATCAGTGTCATGTATTGTCCCTTTACTGTTACCGTAGCTGAACGCAGTGTATTCTGCTATGACTGGCATGATTGGAATGTTGGCTGCTGTCCAATAAACCACGTTAACTCACGTTGGTGTCCGAGTGACATATTATGTTATACAGGCGAGATTAAAGATCTCAGGATATAACAATCAGTTTATCTGATATTTTCCCCCGTATGACGCTTGCATAAATTATACTGTGAAGTGTGAATATAGCTCTCACAAGCATATTGTAGTCCTTTATGTCTGATATTTTGGAGCTGTTACTCGAGAAATTGGTTTATCGATAGAACATAGCTTAAGATGTTGCACTTGTACTTTTGATAGGGGGTAAACAAACGGCATGGGAGCCAATACTAGGAATAAATCAACAAGGAGCCATTCTTAAAGTTTGAGATTATATCCAAATACATGCTGCATGGTGTACTTACTGTACTAACCTAAGGGTGTTTTTCCTCATCTCTGTGCATACCTTGGTACCTTGACGTCCTCTGGGCTCCAGGCAGCTCCCTTTCGCAGATTCATCTGACATCAACATCTTTATGAATTTACATCATCTTATCATTTTATCCAATCGTGCCTCAAGACCAGCAGAGTATGTAACAAGTAACAACAACACCACACGGCCGTCTTTTCTCCGTTTAGTTTATTATCACAAAAGTAAGCAAATAACATTCTCCAGTCATGCGTAAACATCTACCATTCCACTGACAGATATGCTCAAATTCACCAGTCCTTAATGCTAAATAGTAGCGTTAAATCATTATATTGTATCAAAGCATTTGGCTGATGTTATTGTCATGATCATAGAGGCTAGAGAGCGTTGCGTCTCCATGACGTTAGCCGTCCAGGGTGCGTGCCACTCGGTGTCATATCGTGTCATCAGTTCCCTGAAGAAACGAACAACGATATGTGTTAGTAATTAATCGCTGTTAACGTTAACATTAATCATCAATCATCAGACGTAGTTTCCCAACCTCTGGGCGGGCGCCGCCCGTGCCGGGAGCCCCCCTCCCGGCCGCGGGCACCCAGCACAGCCACCGCCCACGCCAAGAGCCCCTCGCGTGGGCGGTGGCTGCCCTGGGTGTCCACGGCCGGGAGAGGGGCCCCCGGCACGGGCGGCGCCCGCCCGGAGGCCGGGGCGGCTGCTAGCTAGTTGTGGACTGCTGGTGCCAAGCTAGCTCGCAAATGTTGCTAACGTTAGCATAACATCAGTTAATCCAATCAGTTACATTTAACGTGCAAAATGGCCTACCTGCACTTCATCCTCAGTCAGACATCTGCAGTTATTCTTCTTTCTTTTGGCAAATTGAATAGTCAATGTTTGCACCCAATATTCACCTTACAAAAACAGCAAAAATCTGCGACCTCCATGCTAACTATTTAGCAATTGTACTCCTAGCTGTTTATAATTCTCCAGGCGCTGCCGCTGCTACGTCATGAAGGCAAGTCGATCTGATTGGTTGGCATTGGCACGCCCAGACGGTGACAGACAGACGGTCCATCCAATCACCTGCCAAGTAGCTTGAAAAAAGTGACCGCCCTCTTCAGCAGGGTAGCTTGGCCAAACCCAGATGGATGTTAGGTTGTGAAACTTAATGTGAACCAACTTACATCCATCTGGCAGCGTCAGGTTAGTGTGTAACAGCCTTAAGAGCTGTTTAAGAGCCGCTTTAAAATTGCGTGCACGCAAAGAATTTGTGGAATGCTGAGGATTGCAGAAGGCAAGCATTTTGCGTCCCACGTCTGGTTTGGCATAGGGCACATCCACTACTGTGTCTGCGCTCAGATCCCAGCGCAAAACTGGATGGTATCGTGGCCAGTGGTGTAGTGGAGGGTAGACGCAGGTAGACGCTGTCTACCTACTTATTTTTTAGACGGCTTTGCGTCTACTCACTTCTAAGTTCCTTTGATGCGCAGCCATTCAAGTTTTTTCTCTTTTCTGCCTAAATTCTCTGCCGGGCAGCCGGGCAGATTGAGATTCCACCAGGAAACGTTGCATTACGACCGCGAGGCCGACACTGGAGCTGGTCGCCGCCAGTCTAGTGAACGCCTGTGTCCACCAGAGGCATCCCCGAAGCGGCTCTCCGCTCTGCTCCACTAAACAAATCGGCCTGTGTATTTTCGCTTCTCTCTTTGAGTTGCGTCAAGCAGCACAGAGCAGATCGAGCTGGACAGGAATTCGCCAGAATAATAAAATAAAACATCCTGTCAATTTTCGAAATAAAACGTGTTACTGTATGTCAAGAGAGAAACAGTCACACATTGGGGGGGGGGGGGGCACAATTTAGCCTGCTTTCTATAATAATGCATCCCTCAATTACTCGAATGCTTCCATTATTTTGGCAGCTACTTTGGTTCAAATTAAATTAGTGAGTTGGTTTGAAATTGTTGTATCAATGAACTCAATTCAGGAATGTTCATAGATGGCAGCCTAATAGAGAGCCGCAGTAACGAGTCCGGAAATCATTGATGCTAACAGCCCTGGTTCTTCACAGTTTTCGCCTATGGGAGTTTTGAATGGGTTTTTGGCGCGATGCTTCTAATAATCTCTCTGAGCAACGCTGGCTTAATCAAACGCGAACCAGTGTTTAGTAATATCATCTTCACACACGAGGACCACTTTTACGAGTTTTGAAGCTTTTACGTGCCGTTAAAAGGACGGCTAGCTAGCAAACGGCTAAATGAGACTACACTATTGAGTCGATGGGGATATATACGTCAATAACGTCACCACTTCAAAGGGCGAACACGGAAATTCTCTTTCCCTCACCTGGTTCAGCCCCATTCAGCCCGGGGTAATCAGTGCACACATCCAACAACAGTCCAGGTTAGTGCTGACGTGACGTGGAAGCCTATGCGACAGTGTGTAGTTCTGGATTAGCTTAGCTCGAGCATTTTACTTCTAGGGCTCGCATTTACGCTACAAAACTCATGAAAGTGGTCCTCATGTGTGAAGATTATCCGACGGAACTCTGGTTCGCGTTTGATTAGTCTTGCGTTGCCCAGAGACCGTATTTGAAGCATCGCGGCAAAAACCCATTCAAAAATCCCATAGACAGAAACAGTGAAGAACCAGGAAGTTCGGGACTTCCGCATTCTGCCTACAAAAATACGTCATCCCTGCGGCTCTCTATTGTTCTCATTGTTACATTGTAGCCTATAATTCAATCAAAATGTTGTTGTTTTTGTAGACACCAATAATGACTGCCCAGCAAAAGTAGTTGAAACTAGTAAGTATAGTTTTATATATATATATATATATATATATATATATACCGGTATATATATATATATATATATATATCAAGGGAAAAGTAGGCTACTCGTGCACAATCCAAGCAGGGAGGTGCTGGTCACAGCAAGCAGGATCAAAATAACATAAAAACAGTCTCTACAGGAACAAGTCCATATGAAGTTGACCGCACACTCCAGAAGAACAGGGTGACCAATGCTGTATCAAATTATCATATTTATTTTATGAAGAACAACGCGTTTCGCAGGCTTGCTGTTTCATCAGGTTCATAGTAAAAGTGCAGTGATTACAAACACCTTTGTAGCAGGCCGTGTGACAGAACGGCCCGCCCCTTAATGAACAGGTCAATTAAGCAATTAAATGAGGAAACACAGGTTACACAATAAAAACATACCTTAATGGGCAACAAGTGTAAGGCTCAACACATTTGGAACCAGAAATGCCCGCAATCACATTAAAAGGGCAGCAAACCTCCTAAAGAGAGTCAATGTAACAAAGGAAAAAGTGCAGCAGTGCAGCAGTGTAAAGTGCAGCAGTTGCTAAAGATGCCCAGGAGATGGTGTAATCTCCATAACAACAAGGGGAAGGGGGGGGGGGGGGTGTTTGGGGCAATCAAAACATACAAGTTTGTATGTACCCATTGTACAAAGGTAATTAATTTAAAATAGACGTGAAAAAACCTAAAACCGGACAACAGTATAAAATCAAAGGCTTCATTAATTGTAATACCACGAATGTTATTTATTTACTTAGGTGCCCGTGCGGAAAAATTTATATCGGTCATACAAAACGTAGTCTTAAATTACGCATAGCCGAGCACAAAGCGGCCATTAGAAATGGTAACATGGATTACATAATAGCTAAACATTACAAGGAACGTAACCATGGTTCAGCAGCCACTCTTAAGTTTGTTGGTATTGAGAGAGTTTCCCTCCCACCTAGGGGAGGTAACATGAGGAAACTCCTTTTACAGAGAGAGTCCTATTGGATTTTCACTTTGGACTCAATGGAGCCTCATGGGCTCAATGACAATCATGAGTTGTATTTGTTTTTGTAATGAGTGTAATGAGGGTAATATCGCTGTCCTCTGTTTTTTGTATTTTTCACGTCTATTTTAAATTTATTACCTTTGTACAATGGGTACATACAAACTTGTATGTTTTGATTGCCCCAAACACCCCCCCCGCCCCCTTCCCCTTGTTGTTATGGAGATTACACCATCTCCTGGGCATCTTTAGCAACTGCTGCACTTTACACTGCTGCACTGCTGCACTTTTTCCTTTGTTACATTGACTCTCTTTAGGAGGTTTGCTGCCCTTTTAATGTGATTGCGGGCATTTCTGGTTCCAAATGTGTTGAGCCTTACACTTGTTGCCCATTAAGGTATGTTTTTATTGTGTAACCTGTGTTTCCTCATTTAATTTCTTAATTGACCTGTTCATTGAGGGACGGGCCGTTCTGTCACACGGCCTGCTACAAAGGTGTTTGTAATCACTGCACTTTTACTATGAACCTGATGAAGCAGCAAGCCTGCGAAACGCGTTGTTCTTCATAAAATAAATATGATAATTTGATACAGCATTGGTCACCCTGTTCTTCTGGAGTGTGCGGTCAACTTCATATGGACTTGTTCCTGTAGAGACTGTTTTTATGTTTTATATATATATATATATATATATATATATATATATATATATATATATATATATATATATATATATATATATATATACACACACATATCAAAAAGCGGTTAGGGTTACAAACCGGTGCGCAAGCGATAGCGCATGTACGACGATAGAGCCCATATAGAGCCTCTGCTATTGCAGAACTACAGTATTTGACAGCTTCCTGCAGTGTGATTCCACACACACACACACACACACACACACACACACGCACACGCACGCACGCGCACGCACACACACACACACACACACACACACACACACACACACACACACACATACACACACACACACACACACACACACACACACACACACACACACAGAATCCTCACTTGCTATCTATTCTTCATCCTCCTTTTAAATCTGTGCTGGGTTTATTTTTGTACTAGGTTGTGAATGCGCAGCCTCACTCCATGTCCCTTCAGTCATTCAAGTCCAATGCCTCTCTTTTTATTCACTGTCAGATTCTCTTCCAGACTATACAGTATATAGAAATACTGTACAGCCATAAGTTTACAGTAGGTCATCCACAAGCATTTCCATGATACCCATTCTGTTAAATCTCCATCTGCAATCACACATGGGATTACCATAAGGCCCATGGCACACCAATCCAACATTCTCCAACAAACACAGATGTTTGTTTGGTGTGCCATGGCTGTCTGTCAAACAGGGACAAACACAGATGTTTGTTTGGTGTGCCATGGCTGTCTGTCCTTGTTTGGAGATGTTTGGTCAAATTCAACAATCCAGTCTGTGTTAAGCCCATGGCACACCAATCAAACATTCTCCAACAACTGCCAACATTCTTATTGCAGTTGCTGGAGAATGTTTGATTGGTGTGCCATGGGCGATATGTGACTATACATGTTTTTGTTTTTTCAGAGGAAAGTTCTACTGACCCATTTACTCCACATGTCCTTATCAAAGAGGCATCTTCATGGTTTTTGTTCACAGATCCAACCTCAGCCAAAATAAGTATAAATATAAATATATAAAATACATGTTCATGCATTCAACATGGGACTGATATCTTGCCAGTTGGCAAATAAGCTAAGCTCCTCAGCATCAAAAGGTAACAATATCATCAAACAGTAAGGCAATGCCACACTTATAACGAGATATGTTTAGTTCAGTATAATTGGTTCGAGATATTTCTAGAACGGCTTGTTACATTTTGTTGAACACAATGAATAACCATTACTCTGTGTCTCAAACAAAGCCATGGATGCACCAGTTTAGTTCTAGAACACAATGGGCTCTATCATCGCAAAGGCAGTAATTTTGCGTTAGCGTCCGTTTTGCGCTGGAATAACGCCACGCAAAGCCCTAATTGTGGGCGTGTCGGCCCGCTGTGCTTGGCGTCATCTCGCGCAAACTTCCATAATAGGCGTGTTTATGCCCAAAACGAATACTGTCCACTGCCCTTAAAAACCACAGCGTCACATCTGTATCAGCAGCTTCTTTCTTGCTGAGTGCCGTGGGCAAGCAGAGGGACAGAGTGAGAGAGAGAGAGAAAGAGAGAGATGGGGAGAACGAGAGAGGGGAAGAGAGAGAGAGAGAGAGAGAGAAGGGAGAGAGAGAAGGGAGAGAAAGAGAGAGGGAAGAGAAAGGGAGAGAATTGGAGGATGAACCAGTTCAGATTCAGATAAACCATTAGAAACTAACGGAAATTGGTGCTGATGGAACGATCCATTTGAAACACACCAAAGGGCTGCCGTGCAGTTACGCAGTGATTATCCACATGGTGTTATTATGAACGAAACGACTAATTACAGTAAGCGCACGCTTACTGTAATTTCGTTCATATAGGCTATAACATACACATTTAAAAATATTTGTTTCTTTAATAGGGTAGGGATGTGTGAGATTTTAATTCTAGCCTATTTCAATAGCCTATATCAGAATTGTCCACTCGGGTTAAGCTATCGACTGCGGTCACGCCATCCGTGCTGTGGAGAAGCTGGTCTTGCATGCATGTAATTGCAGGGAAAGAGGTTACTGTACTGGCACAATTTTCTCAAAAGCAATCTACTGTTATGGCCTACACATAACACCACAGACCTGTATGGCCGGGAATTATGTAGCCTATTAAAACCATGACAAACAAATTCTCATATTCAAATCAAGGTGTGTGTTTTTTCTGCAATGTAGGCTATAGTTGAAAATAAATGTGGGGGGAGTGTGTGCACGCGCGAGGTTTTGGAGACCGGGACATCCCATGCCATGCGTAATGTATCCAATCGAGGATTTCCTACACTGCGCGGAGAATACTGCATGCGCTCAAGCGCAGTGGGGTTAAAATTGAGAGCACCCAAGGAAATTTTTTCTAACACATTGCGCTGGAGCGCCTATTTTGGCACGGACAACGTCCAAACCTGTGTTTACGCTCAGAACATGGCGATAGCATCTTTGCCAGAGTGCAAAATGACACTTGCTGGAGGCAGATGATAGGCTAAGAGGCGCGCTAAGGCCAGTAGACACGCCTGGGCCATGCCTACACCTGTGTTTGCACTTAGATTCCAGCGCAAAACTGGATGGTGGAGGCAGACGATAGCTTAAAGAGCATGACGCAGGTTAGACACCACTTTGCATTAATATGTGGGACTTTTATGTAGCAATTAGGATTCTCTTTTGTTTTTTGTTTTTTCCCCACACATAGCTGCATCTAGACTGGTTTTTGTGAAGCATCTGCCACGTGCAAATAAAAACCCTCTAATCTAGCAATAACACCTGTGACGAATGACAATTTAATATACAATAATCAATAAATGTTCCCTCGGAACATTATCTCCGTACGCCGACCGTCTGTCCCGGTCTGTCCGCCTGTCGAGAGGCCGCTCACTACAGTAGCCTACATCACCTCCACTCTGCAGCTAAAACTCCTCCCCCTCTGTAGCTGAAACTCCTCCCCTCTGGAGCTAAAAATCCTCTTCTCATGAGCTCCAGTAAGTGCCACTTGTGTCCGTCTCCGACGATAAAGTTGTCCGCCTAAGACCATTCTGCAGCTGGCTTACACGAGCTGAGATGGTCGGTCCCAAATGTATCTTTGCAAATAGCCGTTATTTTGAAAAACCGATTGCATATTGGGGGTCAACTAGTTTTTACTACTAGTTACATTTGACTACTGAAACTATAAAGTGCCATAGTAACAATCGATAGAGCCCAAACTAAACAGAAAGTAAAAAGTTGCCTTTGGGGGGAAAAAGGAGCAGAGTTTTATTTTTCTCCCGTCAATGCCAAAATGCATTCTGGGCAGTGTCAAACTATCGTACCTGACAGAGGGTCAAAATGCTACTGCTTTTGGTGGTAAATTATCGTACAAATGCGATAATTATCGTACATCTGGTGTTTTGGAAAGCTTTCTGCTGTACACATTGACTGTATTATTATTATTATTATAGTAAGTACCATAACAGCCCAAGTGTCGTCACAGGTGTTATCTGCACAGATGGCTTTTTTGCCGCCACCTTTTTCTCCATATTTCTGCCCTGGGGGCATGTTTTAATTTTGTTTTTGTTTTTTTGGGGTATTTTCATAAGAATCTTGAGTCCTAACTGTAATTTTGCAAACAATAGTGCCGTACGACGATAGGGTCCAATATTTGAATACCAGACAGTCCTAAACTTGCACAAGCTAAGGCAGGAGGGTGGATAGACAAGTGGATGATTCAGCTTCAAGCCCGAGACTGAATCCTTACCAGTTCTACGCTTGCCATCCAGCAGTTAACCCAAGCTGGAGTGGCCCAAGTGACAAGCAAATGTCTACAGTAAATGCCTACCTGTGACTGGCGCCTCGATGTCCAGCATGGTTTTCTCCTGGCGCAGGATAGCTGCTCCCTCGTTGATGATGCGAAGAGCCACAGCCTCCTCCACCCGGCCCTCCTTGGTGAGGTGGGCCTTCAGGAGGTCCACGCGCGGTTTCCCTTCGCAGTCAAACACCTCCTTCATCGTGAGGCGGTGGCTCAGGGGGAAGGGGACAGCTGAGGACAGAGCACACACACACGGTCACATTCAATCAGAGGGGACATCAGAGTAAATATGGCCATCTTTTAGAGTGATTTCAAATACATTTTCACACTCTGAGACAGATTAGGAACCGCAATACTACTCCAGAATGCACACACCAGATTATTCAGATAGGAATCCCATTTGAGAAAATCTCTTCCAACATAGCGCTGCTACATCAATCTGTGTTGAATTATGTACATCTCTGGCATCAAAACAATGTTTACAAAGTACTGGTGTCAGTCTGCTTCTCATAATATGTAGTGGGCAGTAAAATGGAAGAAGCAATTGGCAGATTTAAATTAAACTATTGCTAGAATTAAATTAAACTATTCAATTAGTGATTATGACTATAGGACGAATCAGCGAGACGTCACTGCCACCCAAAAATGCGTAACCCCGCGGCAGTTAACTAGTATGAATTGTGCCAAACAAACGTTAATATCTCAAAAAGTATACATCACATCGCTTATATTTTGACATTCTGAGTGAGAGCAGAATTAGCTCAAGAGTTTGATGTATAATATATGCATGTCGTGTTAAAGTTGTGTGAACTGTCACAGTTTTTAAATTGTAAACATGGTCAGCCGGCTAGAGTCAGAAGCTCAAACTCTCCATAGGGTTCCATTGCCACCCCGTGACACGGTTTGTTTACCAAAATGCTGCTCGACTGATCCCTCCTATTAGTTATGGAGACCAAACAGTTTCACAGCTATCAGTCAATTGGTTTTGAATTTAAGCTTCACACTCACATTATCTGTCTGGGAATTTGCTATTAACTATTAACTTATTAAGACTCGTGCAGAAGCAGCATAGCTCAAGGATTTAGCACGCATGATGTTGCCTGAAGAGACTGTACAGCAAAAAGCCTTTAGGGAACCAGGTTTTGTCATGAACAGGTACTATGCCTACAGTATGCTTACTGTAAATGCAATGTTACAATTCTCTCTGAAAGGTTTACGGTTGTTTAACTCATTGGCTGCCAGCCATTTCTGGAAAACGGACGCTCCCAGTGCCAGCCCTTTCAGAGCGTTTTCAGTGATTTCTCAAGACCCACAGAATATTGTGTGATATTACTACGTAAACACCGAACACGCCTAAAGAACGATGAGACTCTCTTGTATCATCAGAAAAAAAAAGTTTATTGTTATCATTTTCCGTTCTTTAGTTATCAGCAGTATTACAGAGGTTGGTTTCACCAAAAACAGATGTTTCAAACTAGAACCTGAGATAATGAGCCTTTTGTGAAATGAAGCATTTCAAGCACATCACTGACTCTGAAGCTAATATTTTCTGATGATGTGACACCTAAAACATCTGAACAGTAATTTCCTTCAATAAATCAGCAAAAACAAAGGAATTTTGATGGCAAAATCATATTTTTTAGCTGCAACCAGCAGCGCTGGCCCCTGCGTGCGCAGACCCTACACCAGGGGTGCCCACACTTTTTCAGCTTGGGAGCTACTTTTAAAATGACCAAGTCAAAGTGATCTACCAAACATATTTATTTATATATATATACACTGAGTATACAGTGGAAAACAGTGGAACAGTGGAAAAACAGTGGAAACAGTGGAAAAACAGTTAAAAAAAAAAAAAAAAAAAAAAACTCAATGCCATGCGATCTACCACACTACCTTGGGCACCCCTGCCCTACACCTTCTTGCTGGTCTTGATTTACTGCTGGTGGGCATCAGGTATTCCAGCTTGTGTTTGCCAATCTGTCCATCGAGCCTGCTGTCTGGGTCGGTGTTGTATGGTGCCCTGCGTGCCCCACCCCCCTCAACTGCAAACTCCTCCTCTGTGGGAGTGTCTCTGGTTGCTCTGCTCGAATCTCTGCTACCTGCGTCAGGCGACGAATCTCTGCATGCTGGAGCTGGGATAAACTCATCCCCACACTAACACACAGCCTGCATGCCGGAGCTGGGAGAAACTCACCCCCACACTAACACACAGCCTGCATGCTGGAGCTGGGAGAAACTCACCCCAGCGTCTATTTTCGGAGCGCTCCGCCGTTTTTGTGCGCCCCAGCGCGACACCGAAAAGCCAAACCATTCTCAGCAGTCCCCGCTGAGAATGGTTTGGCTTTTCGGTGTCGGGTGCTCCTTTTCTGGCGGCTAATCGTGTGGAGAAACTATCGCAGCAGAGACAGAGGGGCTCAGTTGTGGGAGCGGATTGGCTGCTGTTCGCAGCTAACGTTAGCTCCAGCCAGAGCAATCTATACGGCTCTGGCTCCAGCATGCATCGGTTTCCCTTTCATCACGGCTTCTTCTGCTGTTTTTCCTCACCTTTCTCTAATCTGGAGAGCACTGTCGCCACCTAATGGGTCCGTAAAATAGCTTATACACCTTCAAAATCCCCCATACTTTTACAGGAGATGCATCAGGCTTTAATCCACGTCCCTTTAGACGTCAATGGCACTCTACGTTACTATTTGAATTGACGTCTTTAGACGTCAATGGCACTCAATGAGTTAAATACCGCCGCCAACAAGGTTATGTTTTCAGTGACATTTGTCTGTTAGTCTGTTTGTTTGTTTGTTTGTTTCTGTCAGCAGGATTACAGAAAAACTACTGGGTCGATTTTCATGAAACTTCGTGGAAGGGTGTAGCATGGGCCAAGGAGGAAGCAAGGGGCTAGCTCCTAGCTCCGTTTGTGAAGCCAATGTGGAAGTAACTTAAACCTGCATTCTTTCGAATGGCCTGCATGGGGCGACTCCAGTGGTTGCAAAAAGAAGTCACATGTTCCAGTTACATGGAAGTGATTTTGATTTATGGCCCCAGTTCATGGTCTCAGTTTCAAGTCTTCTTAAATACAGCTTGATGTTTATTTTGTAAACTATGGTCCCATTTCAACTAAAAATAGATGACAAAAAAAGACGTTTTAGGGTGTGATTGACAGGTCATCTGTCCAGTGATCATGCAGCTCACCATTCACGGACCAATAGCAGGCCGCACTGTCTCGTCCAAATTCACGTCACTTCTGGCTCCAAATAACCAAGATGGCGACGGTGAAAATGCCAACCTCAAGGCTTCAAAACGGGAGTCCAAAAACCAATGGGTGACATCACAGTATAGCTACGTCCATAGGGTCTATGGGAAGAACTCATTAAGTCACGGTATAGCTACGTCCATAGGGTCTATGGGAAGAACTCATTAAGTTTTGACATCACAGTATAGCTACGTCCATAGGGTCTATGGGAAGAACTCATTCAGTTTTGACATCACAGTATAGCTACTTCCATAGGGTCTATGGGAAGAACTCATTAAGTTTTGACATCACAGTATAGCTACTTCCATAGGGTCTATGGGAATAACTCATTGAGTTTTGACTAGGGATGCACGATATATCGGCAATCATATCGGTATCGGCCAGTATCGGCCGATTTTTTAACATATCGGTCATATCGGTATCGGTCAGATGTTGCAATGTTAATATCGGTTATCATTATCAGCCAAATTCTTCACATTGATATGAAATAATGCAGTAAATCTATGATTTATGGGCTTTCCCAAAGGCTTTGCAAATAAAGAAATGCATAACTTTTTCAAATTCAGTGTTAACATGTGTTTTTCAGTATGTACAAAATGTGATGATCATAAAAATGTGGTTTTATACAGATCATATCGACATCGGTAAATATCGGTTATCGGCCATAACAGCAATGTTAATATCGGTTATCGGCATCGGCCAAAATTTTCATATCGGTGCATCCCTAGTTTTGACATCACAGTATAGCTACTTCCATAGGGTCTATGGGAAGAACTCATTAAGTTTTGACATCACAGTATAGCTACTTCCATAGGGTCTATGGGAAGAACTCATTATGTTTTGACATCACAGTATAGCTACTTCCATAGGGTCTATGGGAAGAACTCATTAAGTTTTGACATCACAGTATAGCTACGTCCATAGGGTCTATGGGAAGAACTCATTAAGTTTTGACATCACAGTATAGCTACTTCCATAGGGTCTATGGGAAGAACTCATTAGGTTTTGGAGCTGATCCAATCCGACTCACAACATTTCCATATCATAGCAGACTGATATTGGCCTTGGCGGAGGTCTGCGCTCTCCAATTGCCCTTCTAGTTAATTAATGAATTTTCTACAGAAACATGGTACAAAGTGAGTACGAAAGGAAACAACCCAAGCAGCATAACAATCCTTCCTCTAAATATCCCTCACAATGATGTTCAACATATGTAGTCGGAAAGAAAGATCATATATATATATTTCAGCCATTTGGAGGCATTTGCATAACTTACAATGCCAGGCCCAGGAATGGCATAAGATACATACACAAAAGGGTAAGATGTATTAGAGTCTAGCACAAGCATCCTTTGTTGTAAACTGTCTGAAACATGTGACCTACTTTAATTATGGATATTTACAGAGTATATCATCATTTATTCAATGCTGTAAATTGTCAGAAAGGAAAATTTAAGTGTTACTGTTTTTTCTTGCTGATACGGCATTCTGCACTCTAGTTTGAGTAAACTACAGCAGCAGATTTTTTTTTTTTTTCAAGAACAAATAATAAAAATGATTGTATTATAGCTGTCTATTGGCTTTGTAAGTGTAGCGATGTTTTTAGGCAGTGCTGGATAAAACTCAGGTAACATCTAAGCACTCCATTCATCAAGCTCTCCCTGGATTGCTAGAGCCTGTGGCCATGACAATGCACCAGTCACCTACCTACTGTAGCGCACAGCCTGTGAAACTGTGACATCCAATCACAGATCATTACTTTGGTAGCAGCAAAAGTGATTTATTAGCTCTGGTGCTGATCTGTGCGTCGTGTAGGCTACTATGACTGTTGTGGGTATCCCATCACATCAGTGCAGCTTCCATTTTGGATCCTTGACCTAAATGTATAAGGCATAATTGATCATGTGTATGGAAAGCAGAATCAGATTTGGTTTCATCCATGAAAAAGCAGTTTTCAGGGCCTTCCTCTCAAAGTAGGCTACATCTAGATCATCTGGCTTAGCGGAGATCACTCTCGCAGCTACATTTCTGAGCCTCAAATAATTCTGGCGAGAAGAAAAATAACTCCTGAGGAACGTGGTAACAGTCAATAAAACAGACTTGCACACACATACAGTACACAGGGTATCAGTAATAGTATCATCCAGTATGGCTATGCTTGTAAGGTTTGTACAGTACATAGCACACAGGCCATTGAGCTGCAGCTAATGGAGAGGAGATGAGGGATGAATCTCAAAGCTGAGGCTTAGACCCAACATGATCAACATGCTCTTTAATAATGGATGTTAGACTAGAGGGGGAACAGTACAGTTCCTGCTCTGACCATAATAAGGCTAGCCCTAGCAAGGGATTTCAACTGGAATAAAGTCATTCACATTATATATATATATATATGATGCAATATGCCACCACCTGAAATGTATTGTGCTACCTTTATATACAACTACGTGACAGGCTGGTGCGTCCACAGTGCATCAGGACTTTGCATTTACTAACCATTAGCATTTGCACTTAATGCCCCAAATGCATTCGTTTTGTGTGAAATTGCTGCCTGAATGAGTCAAAACTGTCATAATACAAACATAGCACATGACTCCCAGTCTGCCAAATAATACAACTTTTTTCCCACCTGCCAGCGCATTTTAACAGTGCATTGAATGGGAGGCGACCACAAGCTGGTTTCTTTTTTGTGGCAGAGTGGAGCACTTTCTAAACTTGAGAAAAGTTCAGTCTTTAAATGGAGCAGGCATGATGTCAACTACCTTTTTAGTCACAACAAAGAGAAGGGGATTTTTTTTAAAATCAATTCCCCCCCATTTTCTCCCAAATTGTACTTCGCCAATTCTCCCTGCCAAGCTGTCCCAGTCGTTGCTCCACCCCCTCTGCCAATCTGGGGAGATCCATAGACTAGCACATGCTTCCTCCAACACATGTGCAGTCGCCAGCCACTTTTTTTAACATGTCATCGAAGAGTTTCACCGGCAGGACATAATGCGTACCGTTGGAGGATCATGCCATTGCTATTCCCCCCAGTTCCCCTCCCCCCGACCGAACAGAGGAGGCACTAGTGCAGCGACTGGGGCATATACCCCACCGGCTTCCCACCCGCAGACATGGCCAATTGTCTCTGTAGGAACGTCTGACCAAGCCGGAAGTACCGCTACCGGAAATTGAACCCGGGTCTCTGCGGTGATAGGCGAGCGCTTTAACCTCTCTACACTACCCAGACGCCCATTTCCAACCATTTCCAAGAGCAACTACACCAACCAGAGTGAAAATGGAGAAAGGACTCATAGAAAAGTTGACTGCAGTTGTTACTCCATAGAGATCATAAAGATTCAGTACGATACTGAATTCAGCTGGCTATGCTGTGGGAGTTTCAGGTACGTTTTCGGAATCGAGAGTCGATCAACAAGCTCAATTATATGCTTGTCAGATGTTAACCTCGCGTCATCAGGCTCTCTCTCTCAAAGGAGAGAGAGCCTGGTACTCATTACTACAGAGAATGATCATCCGCCCTAAGACCCAGATGTTCCGGTGGAGATGTTCCAGTGGTTTTTCAGCTTTGTTCCCCATAGAAGGATGGTTTTATATGGTGTTAGTTCATTTTATTTTTGTAGCTACATAGCTAGATAACGCAGATCACATTTATTTACGTTACTATGACGCCCTGTTTTCAGAGCAGAGTTGTTTTTTTGGGGCCGTTCCCGGCGTGTTCCGCCGGAACACCAAGTGTGTTTGCGCCGGATGACGTGGTGCTACGCTTTTGGCCCCAGACTAGTCAGATGTGCACATCTTGGCAAATGAATAATCTAATGAAATCACCAGTAATAATAGCTCCCGACTCTTATTTAAAGGAGAACTCCACCGAAAAACAATGCTGATTTATTTTGCACATAATCTCACACATGTCCAAAAACTGTAAACAGTTTTGCAGGCATTCATTTAGTTTGATTAAATAATCTAAAGTAAATATATAATCTAAAGTTACTGCTAATACACTCTGGGAATATATCCGTTAATATTTTTATTTTTTATTTTATAACCTCTGGGGGCAAGCTCGCAATACCTGAATAACTGGGACCGGAACTCATCTCGCCCAGCCGTGCCCCTTTATGCTAATTTTACAAACCGCTTGCACTATTATTAGGAGCACTATACCCCGATTTTCTTTGACAATGCCGACAGATTCTCATGCAAATAAAAATAATTAATCCCATTCAGAACAAAGAAATCCAACAAAGCAACCCAGATACTTAGCAACCCAGATACTTTACTATGTATTTACACACATATGCATTATGTATACACACAGGCAGGTATACAGTACAGGCAAGCAGGCACACAGCACATGCACACACGCACGCACACACACACACACACACACACACACACACACACACACACACACACACACACACACACACACACACACACACACACACACACACACACACACACAGATATATGGTGGAGAGATTTAAGCTCACTTCTACTGGGCGGGTAGCCATGTAGAGTTGAACTATGGTATATGTTGCTGGGCAACAGCGGCAGCAGCTGACTATTGGAGTACAGCCAGTGCAGCATGGAAAGCTGCAATTTGCATGGGAGGTTCACATCAATGCTGTTGAGAAATACACATACAGGATCCAAATGTCATATGTGTAAGTTATGTTGAGGCTTCTCTATATTACTACTCGCAGTGGTGCTCTTTACACTTCCTGAAAGATTCAGCCCGATCGCACGTAAAATGGCATTATGTGGCCGAACACCATTTTTGCTCACTCGCTCACAGACACTTTGCATTCTTATTATAGGATGAGGTTGTGGCTGTGTGCATTCTATATGGAAAAACACATTTTCCTGAACGTTGTTTCTCCGTTTGAAGTGATTTTAAATTGATATGTATATTTGAATAGAACATTATCAGTTATAAGCACATGCTACATGTATTTGAGTTTGTCGACAGTAAGCAGTTGGTTGGTTATCGCCACTTAGCTCTTGTTAATTTAAACACTGGCACCATCGTTTACAGCTTTCAGATGGCTCTTTACTTGGGAATAAGTATACTGGGAATTATGATTGGGTTACACGCAAGTAGGTATAGAGGTCCAACCTTCTCCTCTGGTAGGTATGAACCTGGCTCATATCTCGTAGCTTGCATTGTCATAGGCATGTCCATTAGAACCATAGACATAAATAATATGGACGTAGCTATCCCATTCAATTTCTTCTCCCTGGCGGAGTTCAAATGTTGGCCGTCACATCTTGATTTTTCATCAGCAGAGTGGGAGGGAATGGGTTGAGTCCTTCCGCAGAATCCGCACCTCACATGAGATTAGAGTTTCCCAGAGCCGCAGCTCCACCTGCTATTGGTCCGTGATCGGCAAGCTGCGCGATCACTGGACAGGCGATCTGTCAATCACCCCCTTTTCTATCATCTATTTTACTCCAAACGGGCGAGTTATATAAAAAATTACCCCCCCTACAGTTATGAAAAGGTGAAATTAGCTATATAGACCAAAACCGTGTTTTGCCCCTCACTGGAAATATGTTTAATCCTGTTACAAAGTCGGGCATTTTAACATGGGGGAATGCCTACTGCCCCTGACACCTAGTGGCCATTCAAGGGACTACAGCTTTTCAATTCACTTCCGCATCATCAGAGGGAAGAGGGTGGGCTTGCCCACTGGTTAGAACATGATGGAGGTCCCTCTCTAGACCTCCGCTGTAGACCTGGATGGTCTGGTCGAGCACCTCCGGCTGTCAGATGTCGGTTGTTCCATAGATAGACTCCAAGGAGATACTCGGGAGACTTCTCCCAGTCGTACTCATCCTCAGTCTCATATCTCTGGAGCTGATGTCTGCTTCTGTACCTGCTTCTGTACCTGCTTGCTCTTCTTGGCATTGAAGCTATGTGGAATGTCCAATGGCTAAGCGTGGCTTGCACTATTGCACATTGGATGATATATAGCCTTCGGCATCACTGCTGATGTCATAACGTCTCGGCCTTGATGATGTTATATTGCCGATGATGTCATATTGCCATATTGTCTGGTTGGTTATGACATCATCGGTCGGGAAGGTCACATGTCACATGATGGCATAGGTCCCAATCCCATTGTGATGCCATCGGTGAAGATGTCATCACTCTCGATAGATCCAGGAATAGTTTCCAGGGACCTAGCTGGACTCAGAGGCCCCAAATATGCCATGGGGGTGGCCATCCAGTCCTGAATCGGCATCAACGCGGAACCTTTGTAACACAGTGAGTAAGTGAAACTATTGGCAGGCCTGACCTCTTCATTTACATTTCAATTATTTAACAATCTGTGACTTGGTGCCATTTCTGCCATGTGTTTCTTTTGCCACTAAAATCGGTGTTAGATGGTGTAGTTATATGTGAGAGATCGGATATCACTCAAATAAATCACTCTATCAATTTCTATTGACCACAGTTTGTCACAAGATCCAGTCCATATCAGCTTTATGCTGCATTCGTGAATACTGATTCCATGTCAGAACACAGTACAGATAAGCTAAAGGAGATAGCTTGATAGTGTAGTGATCATATTATACATACCATGGGGCTAATAGCAAAGTTGAAACAAATACATATATTTGGGAAACCCTATATCACAAATATCAAATGTTACATGACCATGTTATGAAAGCTGAATCTCCATTCTTGAATGTGCCATAATGCAACTCTTGTCTGAATTATTTTTTATCTGCTCTTACCTGGATAAAACATTGCCAAAAATGCACATGAAATCATAATTTTGTCTCCATTGTGAGTTTCTCAGTCAAAACCAACCCACTGAATAGCTGAGTGAACAACAGTCATGAGAAGAGACCCTTGGAGAATGCACACGTTCAGAGACATTCTACACTGACTCTGATTGTGGACATATTGGTAGATATCGAGCCATGATGTGGTGACAGATGCACGGCAGACAGTGCAGCAGTTAAGATGCAATTCAGGATGGAGTGAGTGGTGGCCAAGACTGCTGGAATAACAGGGCAAAGAAAATGAAATGTGTCAAGTATGATACAATGGATGCTATAGAATCTTATGCAGGGTCACTCACATGGATGTAGTGCTGCCTTGAAATGACTACCTTAAATAAAGTCAATTCAGATGTACAACTGTCAATGGAGAGACTGGAGTTTGAGGCTCTCAGTGAAAGTACAGATTTTGTCCTATTTCCTTCAACTCTAAAGTTGTCCATGCTCCCAAATATTGATTGAGCAGTAGTGCATGGCCCTTACAGTATGTGAATGAATTAAGACTATCGCTGGCTATGAGCTGATGCATAGTCAAAATGAGCAGGGCTGAATGAAGTATGGCTCAGCTGCAAGCAATTCTCTGATAGCATTATCTCCACGGCCTCTGATGCAGCTTTTGATTCTTTTTTTTTTTACATAGGCCTACATAGGCCTTTTCAATTCCATTCAATTATTAAAAAAAAAAATCACTCAAAAACAGTAGGCTGATAAAAATATAGGCTATCTCATTAAATGTTAATTTCATGTTCTCCTCTCCCACTGGCCCTGTCACAGCCTGTGTGTGAAATCCTGCTGCATCACTGCCCCAGCTTCAACCACAACCTCGGCAATTCAGCTGTTTTTTCCCCATCTACCCTCAGCCTCCCCAAATCAAGATTCAGTCAAATCGTGACAGGAAACCATTAAAAATAAAATTAACCAACAAAACAAATTCCTAACCCGCATTGCTTCGAACACTACTCAGATCTATCGCCATCCTCCGTGAAGACTGTGCAAGAAAAACATGAATGTTTATCAACATCAAAGGTCCACGTAGCCCGCATATATGCCCAACTTGATGGCCGCACATACAGCGTCAATTAAATAAACGGCAAATAATAATAGCCTGCCAAGCCTCAACGCGCTAAATATTTCAGATGTTATGTAATATCCAAACGGAAAACGCAGGCGAACTCACATTTTACCATCCGATCGGTGGCGTTTAAGATGTCAGCGTTAGACATCTTCATGGGCAGTTGTCTTCGAGGCTAACGCGTTTTCTCTTCCTCCTTTAGGGGTAAAGTAGCCTGTTTCTCACTCTCAATATGTCTTGTCGAGATGCTGTGGCATCACTCAGACGATGCGCCCCCTCCGTGTGATGCCTGCGCCGGGTACGACTGCTGCTACAGCCCGGAGGAGGATGGAGGATGGATGCTGCAAGGGCTGCTGCTGTGCTAAGCTGTTATGTGGGGGAGGATGTGCGGAGAGAGAGAGAGAGAGGGAGGGAGGGGGGGGGGAGAGAGAGAGAGAGAGAGAGAGAGAGAGAGAGAGAGAGAGAGAGAGAGAGAGAGAGAGAGAGAGAGAGCACCATCCCGACATGGCGGTCAAGAAGGGAACTCCCACGCAAATGTTTCACGGGACTGCCTGATGCTGCCATCAGATGGAGGCTGAGCTGAGACGGGGTTGCCCCACGCACGCACGGCGCGCCATGTTGAGGTATTCTTGAAATCTTGGTACGCCTGAAGATAGTGTGGATAGGCTTTTTTGGTTTATTTTACAGTGTCTGGGTGTCATGGTGTAGCCTCTAGCTTTTAATACCAAGCTACAGTAGGCTATAGCGTCTATTTTTTTTTCTTCAAATAGCTAACTGTTCTGGTTTTTATGATGTGCACGTACCCATAGCCTATGTGCACGCACGTACGCACACACACACACACACGCACGCACGCACGCACGCACACACACACACACACACACACGCACACGCACACGCACACGCACACGCACACGCACACGCACACACACACACACACACACACACACACACACACAACCCCCCCCCCCCACACACACACACACACACACACACACACATACAACTAAACTAAACAACCTACTATTTTGTCAGAAATAAATTGGATTAATGCAATCTATTTACTACTTGGTCGCAACAAGCTAGTTTTTAATGCAAGCAGAGGATGCATGTCGTAGGCTACAGTAGCATGTTTCTGTGAACTTTATGCCTGTGGACAGTTGAATGACCTATCAGAATTAGTTAGAACAAAATACCTGTGAAAGTTTCAACTTAGACTTTTCTCAAAATATTTCAGTTTTATTTGCTATAAAATTAAAAACGGAAATTGATATAATTCTAAAGATGTCTAATCTGTTATTAAATGTATGGAGTGAATTGTGGTAGCATACAATAAAAAAATACACAGATGGAAATTAAATGAATCCAAATATTTTTGACCATCCACAAACAATACTGTGGTGGGCTATAGAAATGTAAATGGTCGCCAATGATCATGATTGATGCAGCTATGTTTGCTCCCAAGTTTGTTTGAAATATTTTTTTTAATGTAGGCTACTATAGTTTTCTATGACAGTGCATCCTACAGTGATAATCTAATTGTCCTCTTTCAGTGATTTTCTGTAAAACTTGCAAGGCAAATGCAAGATTAAGGGTGGGATTTCCCCAGCTCTATGTTGTCTTTATCATCTGGATTGTGGCTTTGATCATCTCTCAGACATTTGCCATGAAAGCGACTCAACGCTAACGCACTGGACCTGCAGCTTCAACTTGCACATTTTTAAGGGTTTGAGGTTTTAAAAACATTCCAGTTACAGCCAATTCACATAAACAAAATCATTGCAGAATGTTCCCAGTGTTGCCACTGACAATGGAAATAGTAAGTGAAGAACATGATGTTATTGATATAATATCAATAACATCATGTTCTTCAATGTCTTCAATATCAATGATATTTTGCATTACTGTCACTGTGTTGAAAAATTCAAATTGGTCTTCTCAAATGTGCCCCCACTGGCCTAAAGGCAAGATTCGAATTGTTCATTCAGTGTGCACAAGCCTACATGATAGATAGATGATAGACATGATAGAGAAGACAACATTTTGAAAATTGATTAAAAAAACATTAAAAAAAGTAATTTTATACATGCATGTAGCTAAACCCTTCCATAGTTTTCAAGCCATTTCAAAACAGGTCAAAAAAAATGTTGACAACCCAACATTTGGATTTGCCAATTAATGAACCAAAATTATTGACAAGTGGTTTGAAGCTCAATTGCATGTGTGAGACCAACAGAGTTTAAGAGCATTGCTCATTGAGCCTCATCTGTCAACATACTCCCCAATGGCTCTTACTTTACTGCGGTTTTGCCACAACACTTTGGTAGCCTAGCCTGTCCAACACCTGCATTGTGCGCTGGACAGAGCGATTACAGTGAGGTCTGTGTGAACTGCCATAAAACATCTACTGACAAGGTTGCAGGCTTTACAGACAAAACACGGGCACAAATATGTGTATAATATGTACCTATAAAACGGTTATTAATTTTTTTTTAATTGTGAGATATTATCTCTTTACCAGATGTTTCAGTTGGTTTCCTGCTCTAATTAGGTAAATGGGCAAATGTTAGCCTGCATGGTTAAAACCATCCTGATTCGTGATCAAATGTGAGTTCACGTGACCCGATGCTTTACCAGGATAGGCAAATGTGACCCCATCTCAATTATACCTGTGAGATCTGTCAGTGTTGTTGCAATTCCTGCTAGTCGCCAGTAGATGTCAATGGAAGTCATAGATTACTTGTTACCCCTTTGAATGCCTTACAATTGTTATTTCATGAATGCAATTTCATTACCTTTTGTCTGCACGTAGCAATAGAACTGCATACATGTGAAATTTAAATTTATTGCTTTGAACCTGCCATCTTTTCAAACAGTGAAAAGAACATTATGTGATTTAATACAATAAATAAAAATAAGAAAGAGGAAGCAAATCTGAGAACAAGCAACTTCTGCTTCCCCTCTCACTTTGGTTCACCCTAGTTGAACAATTTCTGTGTATTGTTCTGTGTATTGACCCATCCCATGTGTTTCTGTGTAGAATCTCTATAGGTCATCTGTAAACTAACTGTTACAGCTGAATGCTCTTTAATTGTGTCAATGTTAAGAGTGGAGCAAAGCAAGAGTTGTTAAGTTCAGTGCTTTGCAGACTTTGATAGCGTTGACTTAGACTATAAATTTAAAGAACCATGAAAAATAAGTAGTTTATATATATATATATATATATATATACCTGGTCTGAAGCAGCGTGGCCATGACCAGCTCTTTGTCCTCACTGCTGCTCCTGTTATACCTTTATTCTTGTTCACAGCTTCAATTTGCTTTTGAAAGTGTTGTACATGGATGCATTGTTTTTCCTTTTCTAAATTTGCTTCAGGCAGCTCTACTCAGTGCATGCCAATGACTCCCCTCATTTAAGTCAGCATTTAAAAAAAATCAAACTACAACCTTGTGATGTGGCGATTGTATATATACATTTCTGACACAACAAATGCTTCCAAATTACTATTTGTAGTGCTCACACACAGATGTGCAGGACACCACACCAGTTGGGGCTCATGTATCTGTTGTGTTTTGTGTGTGTGTGTGTGTGTGTGTGTGTGTGTGTGTGTGTGTGTGTGTGTGTGTGTGTGTATGTGTGTGTGTGTGTGTGTGTGTGTGTGTGTGTGTGTGTGTGTGTGTGTGTGTGTGCGTGCGTGTGTGTCACTCTCAGATGTCCGCTCTGTTTGTTTAGTGTGATTTTTGGATGCTGCCGACGAGACCATTATGCCATATAGGCGTTGTGGATAATGACCAAAAAGGCAAATAATTTAAGTGTTTCATGACAGAAACAATTACATAATTTGCCACTAGATGGAGCCATACCACTGTTTTTTCAACAGCAGCAGTAACTGCTGATACCAATAATATGAGGAACAAAGTTTGTTACTTCACAGTTTAACAGACATCATCATTTGAGAAGGCAATGACACTGCTTCTTTAGTGGTACAAAGTTGTTGATTTAATCAGTTAACACACACATATATTGTGTGAAGGAAAGAACATAGCGAGGTGTCGACATCTCCATGGCATCCCTCAGTAGCTCTATCTCACTATTCCCAATCCTGATTGGAGGGTCAAGCGTGTCCCTCCAAACAAAAGTGAGAAGCGTGACCAGCTTGCCGCCACACAAGTGTCCGGGATAGACCGGGATGGCCCGGGATGGAGCCAGTCCATGAGTAGAGTGTGCGTGCAAACCCAGGTTGCAGGTGGCTGTACACTCTGACTCGTGAGGTGTTGCTTTGAGACAGGTTTCCCCGTATGAGGTTTTGCCCAGGAGATGAACATCTGATCACTCTTCCTGAGGCCCCTTGTTTCATCCATGTAAGTACACATGGAGAAGCAGCAAACGCCGCAAGGTCAACATGAACCAATCACCTTAACCAGAAGGCCGGGTTGGGTCTTAACTCTTAATGTCATCCTGGGATGGATGGAGAGATCCGCTGCAGCTCGGCTGTAGCGCGCCCATATGTTCCACATTTCGGTGTGGAGTGACCATTCCCTGTAAATCGACGCGCCCCTGAAAAACAGGTGCACCCATGTTTACGAATCCTGGGGCTCGCTCTCAGGGAGAGGAGAATAGATGCTTGTTGCACCAGAGGATCAGCCCCTCACAGAGAACCCCTCTTGTATTGTGCCCCAGCCCGACAGACTCGCATCTGGATTTGCCTGTGACACAGCGCCAGAACGCATGTGCCCATTAGTGTGATTTGCCGTGCGTAATGGTGCACAGGTGGAGTGAAGCAACGCAACACTGAAACTCCCTCATGTGCAGGTGGCACAAGTTACTAGAATAGATGAGGCCATCAGACCTAGTAAACAAAGACACAACCTTAATAGAACAGAATTGTGTCAACGAAAAAGCATGAGCAAAGTCTTGACTGCCTTCACTCTCTGCAAAGAGATGAGCTGTGAAGGGCACCGAGCTCAGAGATAAACCTAGAAAGTCTATGTTCTGTGTTGAGGAGAGATAAACCTAGAAAATCTATGTTCTGTGTCGAGGAGAGATAAACCTAGAAAGTCTATGTTCTGTCAGGGAGAGATAAACCTATAAAGTCTATGTTCTGTGTTGAGGAGAGATAAACCTAGAAAATCTATGTTCTGTGTCGAGGAGAGATAAACCTAGAAAGTCTATGTTCTGTGTCAGGGAGAGATAAACCTAAAGCCTATGTGCTGTGTCAGGGAGAGATAAACCTAGAAAGTCTATGTTCTGTCAGGGAGAGATAAACCTATAAAGTCTATGTTCTGTGTCGAGGAGAGATAAACCTAGAAAGTCTATGTTCTGTGTCAAGGAGAGATAAACCTAGAAAGTCTATGTTCTGTGTCGAGGAGAGATAAACCTATAAAGTCTATGTTCTGTGTCGAGGAGAGATACACTTAGAAAGTCTATGTTTTGTGTCGAGGAGAGATAAACCTAGAAAGTCTATGTCCTGTGTCAGGGTACCTAGAAAGTCTATGTTCTGTGTCAGGGATAGATAAACCTAGAAAGTCTATGTTCTGTGTCGAGGAGAGATAAACCTAGAAAGTCTATATTCTGTGTTAGGGATAGATAAACATAGAAAGTCTGTTCTGTGTCAGGGAGAGATAAACCTAGAAAGTCTGTTCTGTGTCAGGGATAGATAAACATAGAAAGTCTGTTCTGTGTCAGGGAGAGATAAACCTAGAAAGTCTATGTTCTGTGTCGAGGAGAGATAAACCTAGAAAGTCTATATTCTGTGTTAGGGATAGATAAACATAGAAAGTCTGTTCTGTGTCAGGGAGAGATAAACCTAGAAAGTCTATGTTCTGTGTTGAGGAGAGATAAACCTAGAAAGTCTATGTTCTGTGTCGGGGAGAGATAAACCTAGAAAGTCTATGTTCTGTGTCGGGGAGAGATAAACCTAGAAAGTCTATGTTCTGTGTCGGAGAGAGATAAACCTATAAAGTCTATGTTCTGTGTCGGGGAGAGATAAACCTAGAAAGTGTATGTTCTGTGTCGGGGAGAAATAAACCTATAAAGTCTATGTTCTGTGTCGGAGAGATAAACCTATAAAGTCTATGTTCTGTGTCGGGGAGAGATAAACCTAGAAAGTCTATGTTCTGTGTCGGGGATAGATAAACCTATAAAGTCTATGTTCTGTGTCGAGGAGAGATCAACCTAGAAAGTCTATGTTCTGTGTCGAGGAGAGATAAACCTAGAAAGTCTATGTTCTGTGTCGAGGACAGATCAACCTAGAAAGTCTATGTTCTGTGTCAGGGATAGATAAACCTAGAAAGTCTATGTTCTGTGTCGAGGAGAGATAAACCTAGAAAGTCTATGTTCTGTGTCAGGGATAGATAAACCTAGAAAGTCTATGTTCTGTGTCAGGGAGAGATACACCTAGAAGGTATATGTTCTGTGTCAGGGAGAGATACACCTAGAAAGTCTATATTCTGTGTTAGGGATAGATAAACATAGAAAGTCTGTTCTGTGTCAGGGAGAGATAAACCTAGAAAGTCTGTTCTGTGTCAGGGATAGATAAACATAGAAAGTCTGTTCTGTGTCAGGAGAGATAAACCTAGAAAGTCTATGTTCTGTGTCGAGGAGAGATAAACCTAGAAAGTCTATATTCTGTGTTAGGGATAGATAAACATAGAAAGTCTGTTCTGTGTCAGGGAGAGATAAACCTAGAAAGTCTATGTTCTGTGTTGAGGAGAGATAAACCTATAAAGTCTATGTTCTGTGTCGGGGAGAGATAAACCTAGAAAGTCTATGTTCTGTGTCGGGGATAGATAAACATATAAAGTCTATGTTCTGTGTCGAGGAGAGATCAACCTAGAAAGTCTATGTTCTGTGTCGAGGAGAGATAAACCTAGAAAGTCTATGTTCTGTGTCGAGGACAGATCAACCTAGAAAGTCTATGTTCTGTGTCAGGGATAGATAAACCTAGAAAGTCTATGTTCTGTGTCGAGGAGAGATAAACCTAGAAAGTCTATGTTCTGTGTCAGGGATAGATAAACCTAGAAAGTCTATGTTCTGTGTCAGGGAGAGATACACCTAGAAGGTATATGTTCTGTGTCAGGGAGAGATACACCTAGAAGGTATATGTTCTGTGTCAGGGAGAGATAAACGTAGAAAGTCTATGTTTGTTAGAGATAAACCTAGAAAGTCTTTGTTCTGTGTCGGAGAGCTTGCTTTTTTCCAAGTTTATCATGAAACCCAGCATCATGACAACCTGTGTGCGCGCTCCAGCCATCTGTTCTGGCTGTGCCAAAGAGTGTACAATGTACGAACACCCTCGGGTTGAGAGACAGGCCGAATGGGAGTATGTAGTACCGGTAGCAAACACACCACACAATCCAAAATACACAACACTTTTTTCAGCTCTTTCAATTGATATCGAGTGTCTTTCGTAGGTGCATGTGATATGTCCTAGAGTTGCCAATAATGCTGGGATAGATAAACCAGAGAGTGATGAAGTAGACCGGCATTCTGGCTGCTTCTGGTTAGCATCGTCCGATGCTAACCAAACTTGGTACAGGTGTGCAGATGTACTCTGAGCTGATTAAAAAAAACAATTTTGTAATTTTGCCTATAGGGGGCGCTATAGCAACATTAAGTACCTGTAGCTCACAAACCATAAGCGCGACTGTTCCCAAATTGAGTGCATAGACCAATTATACGCCTACGTCACAATGACAACAAACAGCGTCAGATGCGCAAGACGGAGGCAGAAAGACAGACTCCGCGCAGCCCTGTCAAGTAGTTTTCCAGTCGCCCGAAAACTATTCGAGCTAGATATGTCTTCGTGTTGTACAGTGGGATGCCAGAATCGGAAAGCTATTGTAGGAGAGTATTCGGGTCCGCCTATTCACACTTAGTTAATAAAATAATAAATGATAGAGCCAGGCTGTAACGTTATAATTCACCTAATTCTCCCCACATATCCTGTTCTACGCAACTCGAGGGAACATACACAGCCTCGCACACACGCAATAGAACACAACACAACACTGAACAGTCTGTTACACTATCTACAAAGCAAGGACTAAAGTTTTACCGAATCCCGTCAACTCATACTGCTTTTAATGCTAACCGTAGGTGTCTTTGGTTGCAAGCCGAAAGAGGAAATCGTTAAAAATGCCCGACTTTGCAGTGCTCGCTCATTTCATATCAGGTAAACTGTAGTAGGCTGCAGCCACATCGCTCGGTTAGTTAACAACCAAGTAACGTTAAATAATGTCATTATTGAGTTGAACTGATTGGAACGAGGACATCATTAAAAATGCCCGACTTTGTAGTGCTCTTCATAATCAGGTAAGCTGCCTGAAACTGTAGGCTGCTCAACATCGCTCAGTTAGTTAACGGACCAAGTAACGTTACATAATGTCATTATTGAGTTGTGTGCATTATCAACATAACAATATATCTTTGCAAGTTACAGAATAATTATCTACGCTATCCCCAGTTATAAAGGAATGCACGATATGTATTGCTGGCCATAGGCTTGGCCAATTGACAGCGCCAGTGCGTATGGGTGGGTCTGTAAGACATATCCCATTAAACAACGTTAATTTCGATGCATAACATTGCTTATCACTAGGCGATAAGCTGTGGTAGTAAGCCGAGAACTGCATTTTAAAACTAAAATATAACTGTGTGTTGCAGATGGGCACAGAGCAGTCCTGACAGCGGGGCTTTCACACAGTTCTCGCTGTCTGTCAATGCAAAGCTGACGGCTTTCTGCCTACACGATGCGCGCGCAGCTCAATGTTGACAAGCTGTATAAGGGGTCTATAGGTTTTTAGAGTACTCTTTTACTCTGGCCTAAAAAATTACACATATTGACCTGATGGTAGCGCTATAACAGCCCTCTTTACATTTTGTATAACATAACTTTGGAACTGTAGCGTCTACAGTCAAAATTATTTCGCCCCTGGATTCCTTGGCTCCTCCCGCTTCTACTCACATAGGCCCGCCCATAACTACTTAGTCCACCCTAGCAACCATCTACATACACCGTAGTGACCAGCCGGAAACACCCAACCAGTTACTACACCCTTTAACCGCCTAGAGACGTCCTACACGACGTCCTACACGACGTCCTGTAGCTACACATTGCCGATTGGGGCTGCATGGGCAGGGGCGTTGCAAGGGGCCGGGGCGTCGCGAGGACAGCAAGCACAATTACATTTTTGTTAGGAAATTTAGCATTCTAGTTAGGTATAAGCCACAGAAATGCTATCGAACTAACAACTCTGTTGTAGGCCTACTGCCTAAAAAGTCGAGCATTGTTTTGAAAAGACACATTCCTTGATCCTTAAACTCAAGTGCTGACTATCACATTAAGAGATGGAGAAGGCTGATGTCAGGTGGTGCTTCAGGCGCAAAAAATAGCAGATGGCCACAAGAAGGCAATGTCTGCTCAGAAGGATCATTTTGGACTAACTTTTAAACCGAATACACTTGAAAAACCACTCAAGTTGGTGCAGAGCGTACAGTATTATAAAATCTTGTGGCAATGACCTGTTGGCAAACGTGCCCGTCGACCCCTCCTTTAGACGCTATTTTTACTGGCATGCTGTCCTGGCACTAAGGTAGGAGAAAGTGGCACACAGAGGTCCTATTCCAACATTATATACTGTAGTTTAACCAGCTGTATGTACCAAACATAATTACCTTTAAGTGATTTACTCACTGTAACATTAACTGCATGAAATCACAACACAAAAAATGGTGTGTTTCATAATACTAAGAATTTACATGGGAGTACGGCCACGGTCATAACATTACAAGTGTATTGGCACATGAATACATTAATCTTTCCACTTCAGTTTGACAGCCCACTGCCCAAATAACCACTCTAACCGTTCTGGTTACTTATTTAATCACACCTTGAACAATCCTGAGAACCCATCTGGAAATGAGTTTGGACCCCCTCACCTCCTATTTCTCAGTTCTTGGATGTCCTGTGGGGGGGATGTCCTCCCTCCACTTTTTCCCACAGCACTGGGCCAGCAGGCCCTGCCAGGGTCAGAAGATGGCAAAGTCAGGACAATCAGGTTGGTTTCACACTGGCCGTTCCCGAGCACACCTGTCCCCAAATTGACCCCCAGTTTCTGACCGTTTGATGAGTGTGAACGTTGCGAAGGGCGTAGTGCCATAAACCTGAATGGCCACACAACTGCACTGCAGGTTTGTGTTGGTTTTCACTTTCACAACAAAAATTCATTGGATTCAGTTGTACAAACAAGAGAACTTTATATCCAACTGTGGCTGCCCTGGTCCACCCTGCACCGACAAACTACTTCTTACAGGCAATGTACACCAGATGCGTTACGGCTGCGTTGCGGATCCGACAAAACTGCCGGATCGACTCTCGCCCATGTTAATAGATGGGCGATACATGCGGTACAGAAAAATTATGCACCTGTTCTATTTTTGTCAGATCCCACATCCATCTGACAGATTACATGAGTGTGGGTCTGTTCTCAGCCATACCGGAGCCGTACCACATCTGTTCCGGAGGCGGTGTACATTAGCCCTTAGACTATAACCACAGCCATATAATAGTTTTATAAGCATTGTAAATGGCTCACAGTTGCCTTTGGTTTAGCAAATTTTGTTCAGAAACTGGACTGCTCAGTAGCGGCCATGTCATCTCCACTACTGTGAGCTTTGTTGACAGTTACCAAACGTTGTTCAATGCAAGTGTTTCATCCAGGGTTAAAAAAGAAGACACGCTTTTTGACTGGTGGAAAAAAAGAAAAGTTTCACTGGAGTCACTGGCAAGTAAGCCTTTAACATTCTGAAAGTGAGTGATTACGATGCGTTCATGGATAAAAGTGACATTTTGATGCTTGGTTCAATTTGAATAGTTCAAATCACTCACTTTATTTTGAAAGAACAATTTGTTTGGAATCAGTGGGAAAACAAGAAACAACAATCGGTAAACTCTTTCCCGATAGCTGGTACATTTAATAAATTACATGCTCAGAAAAATATTTCTCAGTTTCAGTTTTTTTTTTTATATAATTTTAGTATGAATATATGCTTAGATATTCAAAACAGTAATACATGGGATGTAGCCAGTAGGCCTAGCTTGAAAAGCTAAGAAACAAGGCAACGATGGTTCAGGATTAAAATACCATGTAGGAGTCACATACATGGGGAGCATCTTCCTATATGCTGCCAAGTTGTCAAATATGAATAGGCCTAGATATGAATTCAGTGTGAACCTGTGTGTTCCACTACTACACTACAGAACAAGAGTCAGTCCCACACACTAGCTTGATTTCTACAGTATAGGCTAAGCAGTTATACAGGAAAGAATGGTTTCTGAGCACCAATGGGAAAATTACATTTGCTTTTGAAACAGAAGTCCATGTCCAAAGCATAAGATATCGAATTCATTCAGAAATTGGACTTAAATAGGTTTTTTAATCAAACACTCTTCCATGTCCAATTCCATTCTGTTATTTTTACATTTGTTGTGGGTTAAAGGTTAGAGTTAGGATTAGGCTTGTAGCTAGATGGGTTCAGATGAGGTCCATATTGATGAGGAGAAGGGTTAGGGGTTAATCAATGTTGTCAATGGGATGCCCTCAGCAAAGCTCTGTGTTTGCACTGCTGGACAAAGAGAAAACAAAGAAAATGGCTAGAAGTGTGAGCTGGGAGAGGCACTGTGGATAACGCCCCACACATCTGGGGGAGTGCTGAAAGTGAGCTGCAGTGTTCATTGGGAGAGTTTACATGCCTTGCAACATTCCTCGGTATCTGAGAAAGCGGATGTTCATCACTCGCCCTGTGCCCTTTCATCGCTCACACCTCTTTTTGCAGACTGTCTTTGGGGGCTTTCCTATGTCATCATGTCATGTGTGCAGCTGGAGATGGAGGCCATGCAACGTTAATCCTCCTCCCCTAGCTCAGGAAAGTACCCTGCCTTGCTTTCTGCAGAGTGGCAACAACAAAGAGCTGAGTGTGGCTGCAGCCTCTGGGGTTCAGTGCACCCACCAGGACATGTCCAGAGTCACAGTTTGCTGCTCCCTCCTACCCATCTATCCATGCGTGACTCTCTCTCCCTCTCCTGTACTTTCTCTTTTACCCTCTCTTCAACCTAGGAAAGACATGTACAACTGGAGCCTACAATGTTATGCCTCCCCCTCCAGTGGTTGTGACTGAGGCCAGAGATGGAGGACTTCAGAAGGTCAAAATGAGGAGTGTATCCAAGACCAGAATAGAGAGATTTTTTTTGTCAGCATTGGTATTGTAGGGGCAGAATTGTGCCAATCCATCCTAAATCACTTAACTGTATATACTATATAATGTGTATATATATATATATATATATATGTGTGTATATATATATATATATATATATATATATATATGTGTGTATATATATATATATATATATATATATATATATATATATATATATATATATATATATATATATATATATATACATATACAGTATAATATATAATACTGTTAAAAATACATTAAGCTCTGAATGGAAGTACAGAAATGTGTGGAAAAATCTGAATTCTACAACAGCATGAGTGAATACTGGATTCTGATTGGCTAGCAACAGTGGTAAATACGCCAACAATCTACAGTTCGGCTCCAACCGCAGTATCACTCCGCTCCCTGATGCTGACTCCGCTCCCTGTGCTGACTCCGCCCACTGTTAGCCTGTCAGTCTGCAAATCCTCAACAAGGAAATGGCCGATCTCTAACAAGGAAATGTCCGATTTCATAGAAACGTTTGATTTACTGGGTGGATTGAGTTTTGAGCAGTGGTTAGATGAAGATGAAGGTGAAGTGAACAAAGAACGACATGGTGAAATTGGGGAGAGAGAACTGGCTGAGCTTGAGTTGTCACGAGTTCGGACTAGCGGGAGGTCGGACTAGCGGGAGGTCGGACTAGCGCCCGGACCCCGAACCTGGGACTGTCAAACAAACAAACGCCCTCTGCCGTCACCAGATATCAACACACCACCACCAAAACGGGCTGCTTTAGATAACTGTTTAAATAACTGTACTTTTACAGGCAATGTATCAATAACTGTGAATCCCGTTAAGGAATAGGTTAGTTGTTTTTTGGCTCAAAGGCAACTAAATGTTTAGTGCAATCATTGATCTTGTGTATGGAACTATATTCTGTGGCGGAAGGATAAATGTATTCTGAAACCAGTAATGATTATAAATAAATGAATTGGATGTTACAATTGTGTATTTTTTATATTATTTGGTAGCTGTTGTAGAAAACAAATTTACCACTCGAGGTCGGGGGTTGTGGGCACATTTACCACTGGTACAGGGTTTATAGCACTCGGCTTCGCCTCGTGCCACAACCCTGTACCAGTGGTAAATGTGCCCACAACCCCCTTCCTCTCGTGGTAAATTTGTTAAACGAAAGTGAAACTTTTAAGCTTAACCAACAATAACCAAAAATCTACAAGAATTATTTTCTGCACTATACTATCAATATCTCAGGGAGTGAGAGAGAGATAGAGAGATGACCTTATGTAAATGACAACAGGAGGAGGTTAGGATGGTCCCATATTTAAAACTGGTTTGGCTCCAGTGTTTGCTATTGCATCAAGAGTTACTCTGGCCAATTGTTTACATAGCAGCCTGGTGTGACATTGGGTATAGTATTTTGTGTCTGAAATGAGGCCCTAAAATCCGAAACTTTTCCACAGTTTCTCACATAGCCTTTCATGACCGTCACACCCACAAGCACCAGGCATTACAAAACTTATATTTGGGATATTACCATTGGGGAAAATGTCCTAAACTTTCATGACAAATTGCTCAACGCACATTTGCCCAACTGTGATATCACCCGGGTAGTTGTGATGTCATCAGTGATGTCACTCGAGCAACTGTGATTGAAGGGCCGATGGCGCGCAATTGCTCAACTGTGATGTCACGAGCACACTCCAGAATCTCCACCCTAGAAATCTTGCACATGTAGCGGGCAAGATTAATTAGTTATAATAATAATGAGTAATTATTAATTCATTAGCTTTTAACAATGTTTTTCTTCTTGTCTGTAGATTCTAGTCTCGCTGGCCAGCCTCCTCTCCCTTCCGTCCAAGGAGTCTGGCGCTGCAGGTCTCCATAACTGGGATAAACCCTCCCCTGCTCTGCTCTCCCATTTGAGCGACTTTCGGTGGCAGCCGGATGTCCGCTCCCGGCTTATTACAAACTCTGTCATTGGCTCCGACCATGTCAATCAGAGCGGCTTCCACTCCCTCCTCCCTGTGTGTCGCTGTAAATAGTGCCCTGCCACCGCAGTGAAAACAACAATGCTAACTAGCTAGCAAGCTAACGGCAGAAACCTACACACTAGCTCGTTGCTACATGCTGAAAACAGCAAGTTGGATTGTTCGAAACTATTTTCCAATGGCACTGCCGCTAAGCGCTGCCCATCGCAATCCCACTATGGAGACCTGTGGCGCCAGACTCCTCGGACGGAAGGGAGAGGAGGCTGGCCAGCGAGACTAGTAGATTCAGACAAACAATCGTATCCTCATGCAGGCTATAATGTGAGTTTATTCTCACTGCCATTTGAATACATTTTCTCCCCTTTAAAACACATTGATTCAATTATTTTTGACTCAACACTACCACTACTACCATTATGCTACTGTGGGATATTGCTTTTTGCTGGAAGTGATCAGATTGTTAGATTTTAGTGACACATTGAAATTGATTTCTCCTGAGCAAATTAAGCACCTTGATAGAGATAAACCACGACAAAGACAGAAAAACAAGCACAAACCTTTAAGCCCACCCACGGTACAGTGGTGTGGCCATTCAGCTTTATGGCACCACGTCCGCCCCCACCACCCAATTTCATCATTTATTATTAGAAAGATAAACCCCTTGAGATGAAACATCTATTTTTTTTTTATATATACCGGTACCTGTATTTTTTTATTATTATTTTTATCCCATTTTTATCTCCCATTAGTGTTATCTTTTTTATTTGTTTATCCTGGTTGGTGCTCCACCCTCTGCTGATCTGGGGAGAGCCGAAACTGGCTCCATGCTTCCTCCGAGACGTGGGCAATAGCCAGCCGCTTCTTTTCACCTGACGGGAAGCTTCACCTGTAGGACATAGCACGTGGGAGGATCACGCTATTCCAATTAGTTCCCCTCCCTCCGAATGACCAGAGGAGGCACCACTTCAGTGACCAGGATATTGCATGTTTTGGTGAGGGGTTCCTATATGAAGGAGAGAGCATGCAAACTCCACACAGAAAGGCCCTTTTGACGACCCCACCTGGGTGGTGGGCACTCGAGGACATGCGAACGGGCATGCACTCCTTAAGCGCTCACAGCATCCCAGGTGGGAATCGAACCCAGGACCTTCTAGCTGTGAGGCGACAGCGGTACCAATGCACCACCGTGCCCCCGAGATGAACCATCTCATTTTCAAGGGGGTCCTTAGCACAAATTAATACATAAAACAAGCAATACAAATATACTCACACATACACAAGAAGCTCTCCAAGGGCTAGCCACTCCCCAACCCCGTAGTCCCCCAAAGATAGCATAATACATACTGTAAGTGTACACATACCCAGATAAAGGTGAATTTACATGCATGATGTATCATGAGCAAGTTATTTCAGAATCTAAAAATAGATTAGATTAAATTAGAAGCAAGAGCAGCTTGTTTGAAGATAAGTGAGGAGAAATGCCTTAAAAGGAATGAAAAGATGTGATAGATCTAAGTGAGCTAGGCAAATTGTTCCAGTCAGATGGAGCTTTACATTTAAACGCACCCACATCCCTATAGCCACCCCTCGAAACCAGACTCTCTACCACCTTCCCATCCCTATAGCTATGGCCCCTTTTCCATCGCCTCCCCCCTTCCTTGTACCACCCCCCCCCCCCCCACCCCACATCTCCCTAGCCACTCCCCCTATATCCACCCCCGAATCCCGACTCTCTACCACCTTCCTATCCCTAGTTATGGCTCCTATTCCCACTAAACCCACTAAAGATCCTTGAGCGAACAAGTGACTGACTGACTGAATGACTGAGTGTCCTGACTTTGCCATCCTCAGAAGCCGGCGAGGGCTGCTGGCGCAGCGCTGTGGGAAAAAAGAGTCTCAAATCAAAAATGTCATTGTTATTTAATTTCAATTTTCAATCTGAATAAGCAACCAGCAGTTCCAGGGTCTTTGCTTAAATGGCAAACCCTCCACTCACCAGCACCATATCACCAATGAAGTTGAATAATGCATCTTATCTGATCCACCATGTGAAAAGGGATAGAGAGAAGGATGGGCTGTAACAAAGCTCCCAGGCTGCAGGACACCAGGATGCCCCAGTTTGTACCAATTTTACATTGTGCTGTATGTGCCTTATGGTGCACTGTGTGCTGTATGTACCTTATGGTGCACTGTGTGCTGTACTGTATGTACCTGGTGGTGCACTGTGTACTGTATGTACCTCATGGTGCACTGTCCATATATGTAATGTCCAATGACTGATGCCATTTTCTCTGAAAGTTACACTGACCAGACCTGTGTCAAATTTGTTTAGACATGATATGGGCAGGTCTAACTCAGAGGGTGTCCAGGGGCCACATTACAGAAACTTCCTATTGTAAGTCTTAAGTTAAGATAGGATGAGTCTAAGATAGGATTTTCAAGTTAGGAAGTTTCTGTAATGTGGCCCCAGTACTGTACATTAAATTGTTGGTGACAATTCAACCCTGGCTGTCATATTTTCCAGCATATAGCACATCCCACCCAGCTGGCACTTAACAAGGATAAAAAAAAACATACAAATTATGTCTAACTACTGTTTGACCCAGCTCTATATTGTTAAATTTCTATAGCCCATTAAGCACATAGTGATATTGAGTATATATGGGCGAATATAATGCAGTGCATGTGAATGGTTATGAATGGATACACAAAAGAACACAATCTATATTGCTGCCTGTCTTATGGTCCAGTGTAGCTAGATGTGTGATGCTATATAGGCTGATTATTCATTTGTATTATTCTGGTAAACTTAGAATTGAGCTGCTCCTTGAATGCTCACCTTGGATTATGACACGAGGGACAGTAACATCATAGCATGTGTATTGATTTTGGCATTTCTTTGGTTTGTTTATGCTTTATTTGACAGAGAGATATTAGAGAGATACAGGAAGGCATGAGAGACAGAGAGGAGAGGAGATGCAGCAAAGGACCACGGGCCAGATTCAAACCCGGGGTGCTGCGAGGACTTAGCCTCTACTCAGTGAGCCACTCGGCACCCCTGTGTATTGGTACACAGTTTACTGTATTATCCCAGATAACTGAGCCATAATACAAATCACATTAGTTTTTGCAATGAAATAACCTTTTCTCAGAGTATAATGAGTCACTTTGCCAATATTAAAATGTATTCACTGAATAAATGGGAGCACTTGGCTGATTGAAAATGACCATGACATACATTCATTTACAGTTCAATTTTGACTCTCAACCTCACACACACACACACGCGCACGCGCACGCGCACACACACACACGCACGCACACACGCACGCACGCACGCACACACACCCACAGACAGACGCACACACACACACACACACACACACACACACACACACACACACACACACACACACACACACACACACACACACACACACACACGCACGCACACACACTTCTGATGAGATTGAGATATGATGAGCTGGAGATACCAGTTGCAAAAAGATTCCACGGGAGACACTTTAAGGCCTTTATCCAATTTATTTATAGTGAGGAATTGATGCAACCATTGTGCATTTACCTTTAACAGATATTCATCATCTTATGGTGATGGTTATTTGTTCAATACAGTGGCTTCCAGGACACTGTTATGCCATTTTATCATCATTTTACTGCAAATCATTGTGGATGTTATAGTTAGATTCTTACAGCTTGTCAAATAATTGAGGTAGATATTTTCACTTGTTTCCAATGCAGTGTCACCAGAGAATGTTCTTGAAACAATGGTGACATTTGGGATCACTAGTAGCCTATAACAAAGACACTTATAACAGGATCACTAGTAGCCTATAACAAAGACACTTATAACAGGATCACTAGTAGCCTACAACAAAGACACTTATAACTAAAATCTTGAAACAAGTTGAATTGTGTTGGGAACAATATAATACCAATGAGGGTTTAGTTTTCTTACTTCTTTTAAAACCAATTAGATTTTTAAATAACTTGCTAAGATGGGTATTTTCCAGTGCGCGCGTTTGGTACACAACCCCACTGCGTAATTACGCATTTGGTGGGCCTATGAGTTTAGTATTTACTAAGTGAGTGTCATGTTTATGAGAGCCATAGAATATGTGTGCAGGGAGGTTGGTTGGCTACTGGCAGTGTTATTGGTAGAACACCCCCTCCTCTCTCTCGCTATTTCTCTGTCTCTCTCTCCCTCCCTCTCTCTCTCTAGCTGCCGCGATATTTTCCAGCTCTGGAGCCTCAACCGCACGGCTCGATCGATTCGCATTGATTGTCCCTGACGAGCTGCTCCACTTTCTAGCCAATGTCAGCCAGTCTGCGATCGGGAAGGAGAGAAATGAAGGAAAATCTCTGCCGCCCTGGCGGTGTCATTTCCACACACTTGGGTTGGCCGCCTGCCAGCAGACAGGACAGTCGAAAGAGGTGGAGTGGACTCTGGGGCTGAGCGAGAGGAGGAGCGGCCAGGGAGGGAGTTGTAAATAAAGACAAGGTGGGTATGGGCTGATCACCATGCGTCACACAACAGCAGTGTAAACAAATTCAGATAGCCTATAGCCTATTAAAACATATAGATTGGTTTTCCCCTTCAAACACCCTATCAGGCTAGCTACCAGATAGGCCTACATATAACACTTTACAATCAGGCTATTACAATTAACAGTTTGTTAATGCTTAATATGTGTAATATTGCTTAATAAGCATTAACTAACCCTTATTAGTTCATGCTTATTAAAGGCTAGTTAACCATAACCAACCCTAAACTATTAGATAATGTATAAATTAATACTTAGTTAACATGAACACCATTAGAGCCTAAATTATACATTAGTTAACTAAGTGTTAGATAATTATTATTAAGGATGAACTTAACCCCTAATTAAATGCCCTTATTGTACCAACACTTATTTTGGTGTATGGACATCTCTTGTGCACGATTCTGTCAGCATTACAAGGTGTGTGTAAACTCAGTTTTGTGGAAATAGGTGTGTAAACTGTTGAGGCATGTTTACTCTCCTATGCATCTGAAAAAACTGGCCACTCAAACTGACTTGGTTGGTTGTATAGGCCCAACAAGACGCATCGTTTTACATCACAGAGCTGCTGCTGATTGAAGTACTAAGTGCTGAGCAAGGGATGTTAGACATGGATCAACAGACACATTTGATTTGTTCACAGCTTTCATGGAATCTAACAGATGAGAGACTTGGTGAGGGGTTAAGTCCAACTATACAACATTTTTTATACAGTATGCATAGAAGTCTATAAGAGAGTTGGCATTAAATTATACCTACACTTTACCAGTAGTCTCCAAACACGAGAATTAATGTGTTAAAAGAAAGTTTAGGCCACCATTAAATAAGTATGACAGAAAATAGGCTATATGAATATAGAGGGGAGGGGAGTGAAAGATGCCATACATTCCTGGGGCTGGGAGTCACACCACTGTAGCTGTATTTGAAGACATAATGGGCCTAATTACAGTAAAACTATATAGCCTATCACACAGGGATATCTCCATAAAACACAATTTTTCAATTAGCATTTTTGACTCAAGATTTTCGTGGCATGTTTCGGTGTAATAATATAGCCTATAGGCATACTTTTTTTCTTATTCTATTTCTAAAACTGATTGTTCAGGTTGTCTGTTCTGATTGGCTGAGTCAAGCCATTGTAAATAGCCTACCCATTAGCAGTTAATTTAAATTGTAAAAATCAACAACCAAGCTACTGGTCAAAATATAACAAAATGCTAACATTCAATTAGGCTTGTTGATAAAACAATAGGCGACAATATTTACTTCTAAGTTCTATGCATTGTTGCATTGTTGATGCACCATTTGTGCCATTGCAATAAGCCATTCGAGGCAGTGATAGGCTACAGTGATTTACATAAGAGTTTCTTTTGATGTCGGTTATATTATTTGAAACAACGCCTCTTAGCTGCCAAGGGGGGGGGGGACATCACTGTGCTGTGCACCACCGGCCTCTCATGGCTCACTGCCCAACTTCTCTGCGCGCCGCAGAAAAGTCCAGTTCGGTTTTTCCGCGAAGCTCCAAAAATCTATGAAATGTGTTTGCATGTTCCTCTCTGCAAGCGGGGATGTAGAGGTGGGATTGCAAGGACCGAGAAGCTGGGGGAACCCACGCGTTCAGCCTCTGAGAAAGTACGGTTTTCCCAAAGAATTTCCGGTGAATATTTTTTCCCTCATTTGTTATTAACACGCGGGCACTCTGTAGGACTGTGTTATCGGAGAATAAGCTTTTTCCCTCCTTTTCCTTTTTTTGTCACCATATTCTGCACGGTAGGCTGAGAGACGGACCGCTCGGACTGTGGGAGCCCTCCCCTCCGCTTGGATCTGCTTTGGTAGGTGCGAATAAAATGGCCCGTGTTTGCAAATATGCAGATAGATGGAAGGGAGGGAGGAGGGGGGATCATACTTTGTTGAAGTCTGCTGAAAGTTGGAATGTCATCTTCTTAAAGGGTCAAGTTATAGCCGAGTGAACCGGGAGGAATTAGCTCTCTCTGTATAGCCTCAAATGTGCGACTGCAGCCCATATGCTGCAGATATGCTGTGGTCTTAGATCAGTGAGTCTAGACAAAAGGTATTTTGTGCGACTTCAATTTTAAAAAAAGATCAAAGCGCTGGTGTATGCTAGATGCCCTAACGCCCCAACACCGCTGCATGGGGCGAAAGGAAAACACAATACTGTCAGTGTCAGTTTGCTCTAACAATATATTTTCCTTTGTTATTTTAAGATAATAAGTCGTGACCACCGCATATATTTGCTTCACATCTCTGATATGTGTATTATTTAACCCTGATTGTCAGTGTGAATCAGCTGTTAATGACGTGCCCACTAAACTTGACGCTGTCAGTTTATGAGAGAAATGATCACCGTGCGTTCGAGTCGGATCATGCTTATATTTGACTACAGAGCGTGACACTTCTCTGTTGTTCCCCCCCTGCATATTTGAAACTTTTATTTTCTCCTGCACTCCCCTACCACCATCATTAGCCTCCTGCCACCCTATTAATAGCTTAAAACACAACCGATACAGACAATAGAAACCACTAGCTCGTTTCCTATTCGTGTAAAAATAGGAACAGCTGTTTGCTAGAATATAGGCTATATATTAGTCTAAATGGCAGACCTGTGAATTCTAGGCTAGGCTGCTACTCGTTTTTCTGTAGCCTATCTGCTTTTCATGTCATCGTTATAAAGTTAACCAGGTAGCCCAGTCCCCGAGCTTTCACCCCGTTAACCGGGATTTACAGTGGTCCCCCTGCAACCCTGTATCCGTGCTCCGAGCGGTCCATGCATTTTAAGTCGGAACGTGCACACAGTGCGGTTGTTTTTCTGCCTAACTTTTTGTGTGCGTAATTAGGGAGAGGCTGAGGCGCAGCAGGTTATGGACAATGGATAAGCGTTCAGTCTAATTATTGTCACCATCAGGCTTTTTAACTTCCACTGCGCGTGTGCGCCTGTATGGGCATAAAACCTCTTGGTGCGTGCGCATCTTTGCGTGTGCACGTGCGCGCACTAGGCGACAGCCAGGAGGTAGGAGGAATACTAGGGAATGGAGCCTACCCTAGACAAGTACGAGCCCGCAGACTGCGCGTCTGGAGGGGAAACTGTGCATGGGGTGAACTAATGCGTTAAGTAGGCCTACCCATATATTCGCGTCTCAGGAGATGCAGTGAGTGCTCCATCGGCTTGGCGTCTCAACCACATTGTAACGACGCAGGAAATTAGACGATATTTTCCCCCACTATTTAGGATCTGGCTGCAATTGCCTGGCACCTGCATGCAGAATGTAGTGACGTCAGCGAAGGAAACTTGTTGAAGAGTTGCTTCAATCATACAAACACGGACAGTGGCAAGCCGTTTAATTGCCTAATAGTAAAGCCCGGTTTACATCATTTGTATCTGGTATCTCTCTTACACCTAATTGGTTGAAGTAGGGTCATGATCTCTCAATCTGTAATTCTAACTCATAAATAAGCAGGTTACAGTGATAACACTACAATAAGGGTAGCCTGCATTAATTAGGGGTTAGTTAATAAACTAACGCTTAATTAACAGTTACATTTGTCTAGCAATCATTTACTAATGGTGTTCATGTTAACTAAGTATTAATTTAGGCCTATAGGCTACATTATTTAATAGTTTAGGGTTAGTTAAAGGTTAGGGTTAACTAGCCCTTAATAAGCTTATTGCTGATTGTAAAGTGTTAACATTATGGTGCTTGATTGTTAGAAGAGTGTGCTAATTAATAGTCTGTAGAAGTAGATTTCTGGGTGCCATCATGTTCTGATTTTTTAAAGATCAGTGATTGGCAAGATAAATACTGACCCTTTCTTCCATCCATCCGTCCACCACATTTTCATCTGTGATCAAAATGAACTAGTCAACCATCCATCAGTCTCATCAGTGACATCAATTTTGACTACACACACCCACACGGGCGTGCACGCACACACGCACGCACGCACGCACACACACACACACACACACACACACACACACACACACACACACACACACACACACACACACACACACACACACACACACACACACACACACACACACACACACTCATCTTTGAATCAGTGAATGGTTAATCCCTCAAATACATTCACTCAACCAATGGATTTTGCATGAATTGGGGTGTGAATGTTCATAGGATGAAGGCCAAGTTTGATTGTGGTTGTTGTGAAACCACCAACCACCTTGCGTTACAAGCATAGACTGTAATAAATATGGTCATAACATCACCCATTAGTTTGTGGACTTCCTGTTTTGAAGCCACGAGCTTGGCATTTTCACTGTCGCCATCTTGGTTATTTGGAGCCAGAAGTAACGTACATTTGGACGAGAAGAGCTGCAGTGCCGCATGCTATTGGTTCACGATCTGCGAGCTGCGCAATCACTGGACAGGCGATCTGTCAATCACGCTCCCAAAGCATAGTCTGCTTTGTCTATTTGACTCTAAATCAGGGATGCCATTAGCCGGTAATTGCAGGCTTTTGGTCGGTATCACGTGCAATGAGCCGGTAGATTGAAACGTCAACGGCCACAGTGGCCTTTTGGAAATATACCAAACAAATAAATAAATGTATTAACAGCATATTAAATAGCCTAATCTTGTGTGACATAAATGCAATCATTAATAGCATATTAAATAGGCTATCCTAATATTGTGTCACTTTTTACCTCCTCTAAATTGACAGCCTACGTCGGACGAATCAATCGCTCGCGCTTGTTGCAGACACCCGTATGATATGAGGAGATGAATCAAAAATGCTTACCACAAATTAAGCCAAATGGGAGCCGAGAGCGAGTGCAGGAGAGCTGACGCAGATGCCAGGTGTGGAGTGGGAGAGATTAAGGTGTGTAGCCTATTGCTGGAGATTTCCTGTTGTGCGCTGTCTGCACTGACACTGTCACACTTATTACTTTTAGCTGTGTTGTTTTTTCATCAAGGCAATGTCCAGAAGATATTGGTTCATGAGTGTCTGCAAAAGCAGATAGATAGGCTACAGTAAGAGCGTGCATGTTGTCTGTTTCAATAACGAAAGCGTCCGTACCGAGAATGACGTGCCTGTTGAATTATTTAATTCAATTCGACCAATTAATTATGCTTGCTTCAAAATCGGCCTCTTAACAACACTGGAATAAAGATAGACTATAGAGGCTATAAAGAATAGACTATAGAGAAATAAATTAATTCAAAATATTTATTTAGGAAACAATTATTTTATAACATCCTTTTTTTAACACATTCACTGCCAGCCGTTTTTTTTTTACAGTAGGTAGGTTCTGCCAGAGGTTTTTTTTGAGGATTCTGGCTCATCTTTCAAGACCCGAGGATTCTTTTCTGCTAAGATTTTGTGAACACACAATATCTCAAAAGAACTAATAGAATGTGTGCTTTCTCTGTCTAAAAGAGTTAGTTTGTAGAGTTAGTAGTTATGTAAGCATTAGCAGTTGAATACAGCATGGTTTCAGCGTCTGAAAAATTATTCTGAGATAAACGGCTTTTTGTGAAATTCGATAGAACAGTCACTTTAACCATTCATTTTTGGCATCAGTAAGACGTCAGACATCTAAACAATAGTTTTGAACAGTAATTTCCTCCATAACAGCAGGAAACACCCCTCTCCTTCAAACTCCTCCCTCCGTGTGTGTTCTTCTTGGCTGCAGCGGGCGTGTCACAAGCTCGTTTCTGTTGCTGCTGTAACCTCGCGTCACCAGGCTCACTGCTTCTGCTGCTGCTGCCTGTCTGCTGGCGGCCGCTGTGCAAGTCTGGATGGGCTCGCTCGTTTCGGTTGAGAGCTTTGATGAAGCTTTTGCGATTCTGGTCTTATTTATGCTGCGTGTTTCAAAGTGTGTTCCACCCGTAATCTATTATGCAAATTTGCAATCCCGCACCGCCAGCAATCAGCGCGAAAACGAAAGCGTTTTCGCCAATCCATTTTCATGAGAATGGCTTCCTCATACTGCTTTTTGCTTGCCTTCCTCTAGTCTGGGAGAGCACTGTCGCCACTTAGTGGGTCGGTGGAATGGGTTGTACATGTTCGGTGGCTCCAATATTGATATAAGAGATGGGTTAGATGCACATCCCACGGTCAAAAAAAAAAAAAACATTTTTTTGACGTATTAATACGTCATTGGCAGTCAACCGTTGGATTTTTTTTGACGGATTAATACGTCATTGGCAGTGAACGTGTTAATAGTGGCCGGTAAATATTCCATATGGCCGGAATTCTGGAATGATACCGGCTGCATTGGCCATCTGAGAAAATGCCTAGCAGAATCCCTGCTCTAAATGGCATCATAATTTGCAAAATGAACAAGAAGAAGACTTGAAACTAGCCCAGCCCATTCAATTCCCAATAGTGGTCTTCCAGGTTGGTCAGACGTTCTACAGACACAATTGGCCGTGTGTGCAGGTGGGAAGCCGGTGGGGTATGAGTCCTGGTTTCTGCACTAGTCTGGTCTACTCTGCTCTCGTCTGGTCTACTCTGGTCGGTCGGAGCGCCTGTTTGGGGGGAGGCGAACTTGGGGGATTTGCGTGGAAATGGGAGAAAAATATGGGAAAAAGGATAAACTGCCCATTTCCAGCCCAGACTAGCCTAGACCATAAACTCATTAGGAAAGTGTTTACTGATATACTGAGGTCATAAATCAAACAAGAAGTAGGGTAATTTTCCCATTGACTTCCATGCAATCGGACTTCTCTTTGCAGCCAGTGGCGTCGCCCCCTGCAGGCCATTAGAAAGAATGCAGGTTTGAGGCACTTCTGCATTGGCTACACTTTTCATGAACAGAGCTACCCCCTTGCAAGCCACTAATTACAGCCACTGCATGATTGTGCATCAAATTTTGCCCAGATTCAGAGACTTCCACCGGATGTTTTTTTTTACTGTCTTGGAGTAATTACCAATTTTGTCATCGGTTACAGACATAATCAAGTTCCATTGTTAGCAGCAGCCATTTTATTCGTTCAATATGGCTGGAAAATAATCCAGATCTATATCTTACTTCATTAATGCCATGCAGATTGGTCAAAATTGCAAAAATAAACTAACAAGGGCAATTAAAAGTTTTTCATAAAAAAATCTAAATGGGGTTTTGAGCAGCATGGTGCCATAGCATACGGGGAGACCATTCTTCAACTGGAAGGCCAGGGTTCAAGCCCCTGTGACAGCAAACATCTGCCCTGCTGAAGTGTCCTTGAGCTACACGCTGCATTCCTATACTGCTCCAGGGGCGCAGCACTCTGACCTCCCTCTGGACTGGGCAAGCAAAAACAGAATTTATCTTCAGGACTCAATGGATTCTGTAGAGCAGGAACACCTATAAGTACACCGTTTCATGCCGATATGACAAAAACAGAGGGGGGGAAAGGAACAGAAAAAAAAGTATTTTGTCAAAAACCACACCATGGTTTTTAAATTTGTCATTTTATGATAGTGTCCCATTTACGATGGTCTTCATGAAATGTGGTATGCATGCTTCAAACAGAGTTTCTGATATAGCTGCCAGATATCAAACTAATGACATTTAGTTATAAGCTATTAGGTAACAGATCATAATTAAACCTCCTACTCAAACTAATCCTGGCCCATTTAGCACGTTTGCCAAATGTTGTTACATCTATTTGATCACATTCAAACAATATGGTCCTAAATTCTCAGTGCACACCCACCTTGTTGATGACAGGTCTTCAAAACCAGCCGCTCCAGTGACATCATAGGCTCAGGTCTAGCCACGCGATATACACAAATTTCCATTTGCTGAACTGATTCAACAAAACATGCTGTAATTTAATGGGGGGATATCAATACATTTCTCAATTGAACGAACAATTACATTTATAACCACATTAAGAATGTTCTGTTATGCCTCCTTAGACTAGTCAATATTTCATTGGCTACACTGAATGATTTGTTGACCAGTATAAGTAATTGTACAACCCCCAGATTTACTTTTCTTAAAGTGACAAAAACAAATCTAGCCAAGCAGACGTTATCTGGCTAAGCTGTAGACATGCAAGTACAGGAAATATGAAGAGGATGACGACTGACATTTTGACTTGGTATATAATGACCATCAGGCAAAGAAAGAACAGAAAAAAAATAGTTACTGACGATTTCTGTTGCGCAGTTGTTTTTTTAATTAACTTTGAATTAACTTATATAGTACAAGAGACCACTGATAATTAATATGGTGGGTTTGATTGCTGGTTGATATTTGTGCCTCATCAAGCCACACCCATATCTGCAGCTGAGGCCGTTTGTCGATTTGAAAATGGCTTCACACACATAATTGTTGGACCATATTGATCATTTGGTCCATTCATATCCAGATTGTATCACAATTCACTAGTCCTGTATAGCAAGTTGTGTGCACATTGATAAATACATATAAAGCTTTAGGGAAATATCAAGGAGAGCTGATGTTGGCAATAAGTTGTGTGCTGGTGTATGAAATGTGGCTTTTAGAGACTTTTGTGTTAATTTAGTGCCCTCGTCGGGCCACGTTACACAGGGATCTGGGAAGTGCGAAGGTCTAATTTGGAGAAAAGTCTCATGTCTAACATACATAACACATAACATAACATAACATAACAA